>NC_082661.1:10795714-11097857 GCF_025265405.1 Mesoplodon densirostris
AGTTTATTGTGTTCAGTATCCCAAGATGCATGAAGGCTAGCATGATGGTGGATTGTAAACCATTCCTCTTGCTTTACTTGTTTCCTCACGTGAAATTCACTCAAAAGGCTATATAAAGAAAGAAGGGTAACACATGCTTACACATTGACTTTGATTACTTTTATTGGTTTGTATGAAACAGTAGCAAATTGCCACAAGAGCTCCCCTGACACAGAATGAGCAGATGCCAGTCCTGTTCACTGACAAGTTTCTAATTTCACCCACAAGAATCCAACAAGCACACTCTCTCCAACAGTACAGTTTTGTGTTTCACACATTGTCATGGGAGAACTGTTCTGGGTTTATAAAAAAATTTTACTTCCTACTTCCCACCCCACCAGCAATGAAAATATGAATAAATGTCAAATAATTTGTGCTGCCTTCCTGAAGACAGATATGACATCTGTGACCAGGTACCTGTGAGAAGGCACGAGTTCAAGACTGAGTCATTCAAGTGCCACGGTGATCATTCCAATCCCACAGAGCATGTGATGGAGGGTGCCTCACACTCGCTGGGAGAAGCCTGATAAAGAACTTTTCACTGTCATTACCAGGGCTGATGCTGGATGCAGGTTTTGGATCTAAAAATCGTGCAGGTGCAACTGGGGAAGAGTTGGCCCCTCAAATCCTCATGTTGACGTCTGGAGCCCATACTTGCCAGGATGGAATTAAACAAAAAGAGCATCCAGTGTACGATTCAGCATGATGCACCCTTGAAAACCCTATTAGGGAATCAAATATTCCTGAGTTGCTGGTGAGCAATACATTTGGTCAGTGCTTTGGAAACCAAAGAGCCAGTTTCATGTGACCTATTGTTTTATTCCTCAAAAAAAATTCCTGGAGGAGTGTTCTGCTAGCGTCTTTGATGTCACTGAGTTATTTTCACTCACACTGTGTGTAGAAGCCATGCACAACTTGTCTGCTGAGAGGATCCTTGGATGTCCCTTTGTCTTCAGGTGAATTTAAATCAAGACCATGCTTATAGGGCAGACAGATCATCATTTAAGATATTTAAGACCTGCAGAGAAGGTCTCCAGCTCTGTGGGCACAGAGCTTAAAAATCTTCACTGATGGTGATTTCTTTTTTGTACTTCACCTCTTTACTGAAGGAATCAAGATTTACTGAGTAGTCACTGTATGCAACAACAAAAATAATAGCAACAACAATAATCACAATAGTACAATAGTGTCCTGAACTTCAATGCTTTCTTCATTTCAGGCCGATTGCTAAGTGCTGGACATGTATTATTTTATGAAATCCACATAGCACAATGCTACTTTCCATGCCACAGACAAAGAAAGCGATGGTAGAGCACATTGGATATATGGGTGTATACAACCCACTCAGACACAGATGTCGCTTTTAAGGAGACTCTACCATTCCACAAATTTTTGTTGAGCACCTAATATGTGCCACTGGAGACATGGGGACCCTCAAGAGGCAGTAGGAGCCCTGATCTCAAGGATTTTCCTTCCAAGGGATTATGACAAGTGCATACGTAACTCTAGTATTAAATGGCTCACAAACCCAAGTCGTCTTGCATAGAAACCACATATCAAACAGCATCTGTCAAAAACTATGTGTGTAATTCAGATGCCTGACTGTTTCCTAATGGGGACTCAGCAACGTCCACAGCCCTTCCTTCCTGCCTCTTCCTGTCGTCTTTCTGTCCAGCCTCCTTGAGTTCCTAGACCTGGTATCCGTACAAACGTGTCTTGCCATGAAGTAAGTTATCTGTAACATGTAGTTTCCCTTGGAATAGTATGCTCTCCCCTGTCTAAAAAGTTTTTTGTTTGCTTGTTTTATTTTTTTTCTTTTCTTTGTTTGCTTGTTTTAATAGCTTTGTTGAGATATAATTTATGTACCGACATAAATGGTATAATTCAGTGGTTTTTAGTATATTCACAGATATGTGCAACTACCACTAGAATACATTTTAAAACATTTAAACCTCAAAAAGAAATCCTATATCCATTATCAGTCACTCCTCATTTCCCCTAACACCCCAGCCCCTGGAAACCAGCGTCTACTTTTTTGATTCTGTAGATTTGCTTACTGAAGAGATTTAATATAAATGGAATCATATAATATGTGATCTTTCGTGAATGGCTTCTTTCACTTAGCATCATATTTTTAGGTTTATTTTTGTTGTATCATGTATCAGGACTTCTCTTTTCAGACTGCTTTCCAAAAGTAGCTGTACCATTTTACATTCTCACCAGCAGTGTATGAAGTTTTTGATTTTTCCACATCTTCACCAACACTTGTTGTTATCTGTCTTTTAGATTGTAGCCATTCTCTGGGTGAAGTAGTATCTCATTGTGGGTCTGATTTGCATTTCTCTGATGACTAATGATGTTGAGCATCTTTTCATGTGCTTATTGGCCATTTGTATATCTTCTTTAGAGAAATGTCTGTTCAGATCTTTGACGCATTTTTAATTGTTTTTGTGTGTGTGTGTGTGTCTTTTTATTATTGAGTTCTAGGAGTTCTTTGTATTATGTACTAGGTACAAGTCTCTTATCAGATATATGATTTGCAGGTAGTTTCTCCCATTCTATGGGTTGTCTTTTTACTTTCTTGATAGTATCCTTTGGAAAAGCACAAAAGTTTTAAATTGCAATGAAGTCCAATTTATCTATTTCTTATTTTGTTACCTGTGTTTTTGGTGTCATACCTAAGAATCCATTGCCAAATCTGAGACCATGGTTTACCCCTCTGTTTTCTTTTAAGAGTTTTATGGTTTTAGTTATTACATTTAGGTCTTTTATTCATTTGGAGTTTTTATTTTTTAATGTGGTGTTAGGTAAGAGTGCAACTTCATTCTTTTCTTGTAGCTCTCCAGTTGTCCCAGTACCATTTGTGGAAAAGATTATTCTTTCTCCATTGAGTGGTCCTGGTACTCTTGCTAAAATCAGTTAACCATAGACACATAGGTTTATTTGTGAACTCTCAATTCTATTCCTTACATCTGTCATTATGCCAGTACAACACTAGTGCTTTGGACCAAACTGCTACCAGTATCACACTGTTGCCAGTCTATCATTATGCCAATACCACCCTGTTACTGTTGCTTTGTAGTAAGTTTTGAAATCAGAAGTGTGAGTCCTCCTACTTCATTCTTTTTCGGGATTGTTTTTTTGGGGTTTTTGTTGTTGTTGTTGTTTTTGCAGTACGCGGGCCTCTCACTGTTGTGGCCTCTCCCGTTGCGGAGCACAGGCTCCGGCGTGCAGGCTCAGCGGCCGTGGCTCACGGGCCTAGCCGCTCCACGGCATGTGGGATCCTCCCGGACTGGGGCACGAACCCGTGTCCCCTGCATCGGCAGGCGGACTCTCAACCACTGCGCCACCAGGGAAGCCCCTCGAGATTGTTTTGACTATTCTGAGTCCTTTGGAATTCCATATGAATTTTAGGATTAGTTTGTCAGTGTCTACAAAGAAACAAGCTAGGATTCTGATAGAAATTGCATTGAATCTTTAGATCACTTTAAGGAATGTGGCCATCTTAACAATATTAAGTCTTTTGCTCCATGACCGTGGAATGTTTTCCCATTTATTTAGATCTATTTAGTTTTTTCAATAATGCTTTGCAATTTTTACAGTATGTTTTACACTTCTTTTGGCAAATATTTTCCCAACTCTCTTATTTTTTTAGATGCTATTGTAAGTGGAATTGTTTTCTTAATTTCATTTTTAGATTTATCGTTGTCAGTATATAGGAATACTTTTATTTTTGTATATTGACCTCGTATCTTATAATCTTACTGGACTCATTTATTTGTTCTAATACTTTTTTTCTGGTGGATTTGTTGGTATTTTCTACACACAAGATCATGTCACCTGTGAGTAGAGACAGTTTTTCTTTCAATATGGGTTTCTTTATTTCTTTTTCTTGCTTAATATCTCTGGTTATAATCTACAGTACAGTGTTGATTATAAGTGGCAAGAACAAATATTCTTGTCTTGTGCCTGACTTTAGGGGGAAAGCATCCACCTTTCACCCTTAAGTATGATGTTACATGTGGGCTTTTCATAGATGTCCTTATTCAGTTGAGGAAGTTCCCTCCTATTCCTTGTTTGTTGAGAATTTTTCTGAGGAAGCATTGTTAGGTTTTGTCAGATGCTTTTTCTGTATAAAGTGAACTAATTGTGTGGCTTTTGTTTTTTATTCTATTGATATAAAAACAACATTCATTGACTTGGGGAGCGTTAAACCAACATCGCATTCTTGGGATAAATCCCACTTGGTCATGGTGTACAATACTTTTTAGTATTTTGTGGAGGGTTTTTGCATCCATATTCATAAGAGATATTTGTCTTTAGTTTTTGTTTTTCTTGTGATGCATTTGTCTGGTTTTGGCATCAGAATAATACTAGCCTCTCTTGAGGGATCTTGGCTTTCCTCTTTTACTTCTCTTCCCATTGCCTTCTCTAGGTCTCCAGGAAACCTTAAATCTCTGTTTGTCAAGAGCCATGGGTGGTACTTGATGCAACCATTGCCCTCCACAGTAACCACATGTGTCTGTGCCCTGTAAGACAAATTGGGGGTGCTCTCTCTGTTCACTCCTGTGGCACTTTGTAGATTGATCCAGTGAAGAATGGTCCTCTGCTAACTTTTCTCCTTCAAAGTGATGTCTGATCCCAAAACTAATCTGTGCATGAGTACTTCCTGAGAAACTTTTAAAAATACAAAAGTCATTCCAGACTTTAAGAATCTCTAGAAGTGGCACTCAGGAATCTGTATTTAAAAAATCTCCCAGGTGATTCTGATGATTGGCCGGGTTGGCACTCACTGTTATAAACATGGTGTTTGAGCACTAGGCAGGTTTTCTCTGCTGGACTTTGAACATAATGGATGATCAGTCAATGCTGTCATCTGCCTAGATACATGGTTTACAAACTTTTAGAAACTTGATTCATAGCGTGAGATACATTTTACATCCTGACCCAGTACACAAAACAAAATTTTATGCAATAATACTTACTATGATTACAGAAAATATGCTTGCATTTTTTTTTCTAATCTGTTCCATTCTCACTTGCTCATAAAAAATAATGATCAAAATCCACTAATTAATTTCACAACCAACTAATAGGTTTGAAAACTAAAATCCTAGAATGCATCTCAGAAGCCTTGGCATTCCATCTATTACTACAGATCTGGAAGCCTCAGTTTCCCCTTCTGTAAAATGAGAAGCGTTTTAGATCAGATGAACTCTAAGCTCTTGGATTCTGTACATTTGTTAGGTAATAAGTGTCTCTTTAGTTGTTCTTTGCTGCTCTCAATTCTCTTACCCTGGCTAAAAGTGTGTGCTTTCAGTCTATCAGTAGTTTAATCTCTGTACCCTCTCCAAGTACCCTGTGTCCCTCGTACATCAGGAAGGCTGGAACTGACTTCAACAGATGTGTCCTGTACCAAGGATAACTCAGTAAAATCAATCATCTCCTTTCTTCTTACGCTTTTGTCCACTGTTTGTTCTGTTGGGAGTGTTAAAGAAAAGAAACTACTTATTAGTCTGCACAAGCAACGTTCTTCTCTTTATTCAGTCATTCAACAAGTGTTTATCAAGTGCCTGCTATATATGTAATGACCTGTGTGTATTGGGTAAATAGAAAAGTTTTGAAGGATTCCTTTTTGAATAAGTCTTATTTCCTTTATTCACACACAGAGATGGGAGAAAGAATGAGGGTGGGTAGAGGTTACCACATCGTGTTCCAGTTGTGTAACAAACTACCAGTCTGTGCCGAGATGGAGCGTGGGGTGGAAGAGATAATGCTGTCATTTATATCGTATATCAGTTGGGAGCAGCAGTCTCAAATTTTAGCTTGGCTCCCCGTAAAGATGGTCTCGAAAGCGCTCCCAGCTCTGTTGTCAGGATTCTTTGGGAAGAAAGTGACAGGAAACCCAATTTCAACTGGCTTAAGCCATATAGGTTTTTGTGTGGTTTTTTTTTTTTTTAATCCCTGAAACCTTCAGGATGCCAGCTAAATTCAGGGCACCAGCAATGCTGCAAGGGTTTGGTTCCCCTGATTTCTTGGTTCTGCCTTCCATGATGTTGACTTCGTTCCATCGGGTTGTCCTCAGCTGTTCCAGGTTTTGCACTGAAGGTGACAACTCTACATCTAACATCCTCCTCGTGTTGAGGCTGAGTGCCTCTGCTGCCCCTACATTTTCATTAGAAGTGATGCTGAGTGTCAGTGATTGGGTCTCACGCCTGCTCCTGAAGCAATCATGGTGGCTGGGGAAATACAACATGCCGATGGGCTTGGGCCTGGGTGATATGTCCCACCCACCCCAGAGGTGGGTGTAGAGCTCCCTCCAGACCACATGGTCTGAGCAAATGGGGAGCGGATGTTCAGGGAAAGTTGGGGACTGTTTCTGGAGCTGGAGAAATGACTGTCGTGGAAGATAGACCCATCAGATCTTTGCAGATAGGAAGAGACCTATGCTAGTGTCCTCAATTTACCTTTTGGGGAATGGGACTGTAAAAGCAAAAGTGACTTGTCTAAGGCCCTGCCAAAGATGGCACACTAGAAATGTGAGAAGAGGGCAGAGATATTGGAAGAGTATCTGCCTCTACCCTCAGTATGGAACAGCTAGTCTAAACCGCCATAGACCGTATTTACTTGTGTATTTCCTCATTTCTGTTTTCACCTTCTTGCCCCTTTCCCCTCCTTCATGTTTAGGGGATAAATAAGTGATTCATTCTTTTCTCCCACCACCTTGTTTCTCCCTGGTGGACTGCTGCTCTTATCCTTGGCAGTAATAGAGTTGCTCTTGCCATTATGACTTCATCAAAGAGGTGGGAGTCATGAATACCATTTCCTAGAAGAACAAAAGCCTAAAAGTGGTTTGAAGTTTTTCATGATGTGTCATGATCCAAGAAAAAGCACAGAAGCCTACACCTGCCTGAAATGAACCTGAGATCATCTAGGGCAAGGGTTGGCATATCTACGCTGCCTGTTTCTCTATGGCCTGTGAGTGAAAAAAAAACAAAAACAAATGATGTTTACATTTTTAAATGGTTGGGAAAAATACAGAAAATAATATTCTGTGACACATGAAAATTCAAGTCCAACTTTAGTATCCATAAATAAAGTTTTATCAGAATACAGCCACGTTCATTCATTTATATATTGTCCATGCCTGCTTTCACATTACAATGACAGAGTTACGTAGTTGTGACACAGACTATACGGCTTGCAAAGCCTAAAATGTTTACTATCTGGCCCTTTACAGAAAAAGTCAGCCAACTCCTGCTCTTGGGGCAGTTCGCCTGCAGAAAGTTGACTAAATAATACCCATATACTCCCAATTCACTTTCGAATATTTTAAGGAAAATGAAGGTGATATCAGTAAATACATTGCTGATAATGCCACTAGACAGGGCCAGGGAATTCTGTGTATCCATCCTGGATGAGGTCACCATCTTAGACCCTGATTCCCCTGGATGCTAATGAGCCTTGATGGGGACTAAGGTGTTTGGTCACTAAGATGTGTGAATGGCTACCCTTCTCAAAACATGCACTGGATTAAAAAAATCTATGTTAGCTCTTTCTCTTCCAAATTTCTTTTAAGCCCCTGACAGTGGGATCTCTTCTTCACCAGGGAATACTTGGAGGAATCAGTAGCAACAGATGGAAGGTGGAGCTATGGGGAGTGGCTCATCGTTCTGAGAAGTCTGGTCTGGTTCTTCTGTGGATGATGGTGGTTTTCATGACATCCACACAATGGCGTCATGTTTTCTGCTAGTAATTTTGCCCCTGACTTGCAAGCTGGGCTCTGCTCTGATTGGTGTTTCTGAACCCCTGTCCTGTGAAAGGCTTTGAGCTGCATTGCCCCAAAGGCAGCATGATGCAGAGAAAGAGTACAAATTTGAGGGTCAGAGAGGCAGGGGTTTCAAACCCCCGACTCACTCACTCACTAGCTGAATGTCCTTCACAAGTTCTCTAATCTTTCTGAGCCTCGGTTTCTTTATATATATAAAAAGGGTGAGAATACTGTTTACTTCAACCTGGTGAATACTCAAGCACTCTCCTGTGTTAGCTGTTACGGTAACATCCAACACACACACACACACACACACACACACACACGGAGAGTTAATGCTGGGAACTGAACTGAAAGAACTTTAACTTTGAACGACTTCCTTCTTGGTCGAATGAATCACTGCCCATTATCTTTACGATACAGACATGTAAAACGCCAGTGAAAGCAGTCGGTGTTCGTGTCAATGGACCATTACCTCTTCAGCTCTGATTCTCCTTGTCTGGCTACTGAAGTCTGCCTTAATTTTAAATGAAGGAAATACTTGGAAGGCAAGAGCCAAGAGGACAGAAAATGCTCTGTGAGCGCCACGGCTGCCGCGAGAACTTCAGGGAGACCTGATGGGGCTGACTCTGTAGTTACCAACTGTGGGTCACTGCTTGTGCAAGGGCTTAGCAGGTCCTTGTTTATACCCAGCCATAACGGAGGCCTGGCCCCTTCCCCAGGGGGCTCCGGTCTACAGTAAGAGATCAGGTAGACATTGCTGTGGAGCTGAGCCCAGGTACGGGTTCTGAAGTTTCCGGATGCTGGTTTTAAATATGCCATCTTTGAGTTCTCTTTGCTTTTCAGATTTCCTCGGCAGGGTTTTGATCACACTGTCCAGACCTCAATAGAGACATTTCTTTTCATCTTCTTGAGTTGTTTCCCCAGGCATATCACTGATGGGTGAGTTTAGTTTTTAACCCTGACCTCTGAATCATCTTCAAGAGGGAGCTTGCTAAAAGGCAAATCTCATCATGTCTCTGACGGGTTTAAAATTCCTCCCTGGCTGTGGCAGTTTTATTTTGTAATTTAATTGTTGTTTTTTAATTAAAGTTATACATTAACGTAGGGTTTCTTTAAAAAGGCAAATACTAGTACTAGTTTATAGGGAACACAGCTGCCCTCTACCCTACCCCTCCCTAACCTCAATTCCTCTCTCTAAGAGGAGATATTTTCCACTCTTTTATAGTTTTACATCACTTTTCCCAGGAACACATTTTCACTCTGTGGTTGGCAGAATAATGGCTCCCAAAGATGTCCACGTCCGAATTCCTGGAACCTGTGAATATGCTGGGTTATTCAGTAGAAGCAGAGTTAAGATTGACAGTGGAATTAAGGCGGCTCATCAGTTTACCTTAAAATAGGGAGATTACCCAGGATTATCTGGATGGATCCAATGTAATCACAAGGGACCTTAAAAGTGGAAGAAGGAGGCAGAAGTTAGAAGTCAGACTTGACCCACCATTTCAGGCTTTGAAAATGGAGGAAGGAAGCCATGGGCCAAGGAAGGTAGGCAACCACTAGGAGTGTGAGAAGCAAGGAAATGGATTCTCCCCTAGAGCCTCCAGAAAGGAACACGGCCCTGTCGACACCTTGACTTTAGCCCAGGGTGACCCATTTCAGACGTCTAATCTACAGAGCAGTAAGGCAATAAATTTGTGTTGTTTTAAGCTACTAGGTTTTTGGCATTTTGTTACAGCAGCGACAGAGAACTAATACATACTTCCATGTCTTTATTTTTTTCTTATTAGTTCTAGAGGTTGTCGATTGACCTAATACTGTTGAAGGTGAAGACTCTAAACTGTCTTGTCCATGCCTACTTCCCACAATTTCCCCACTTCTCTTCTCACATCCTCCCCAACAGTTACATCAGCATTTTTCAGTTACAATATTCAATATGTAATATTGACCTTGTCATAATGGTATATTTTGAGCTGAGCCAGCTAGTGTACCAGGATCACATTTCTTTTTCTTGTACCCCCAAACATTTCATCAGAAGTATAAATCTTCTCTCAGGATATTCTAACTCGTCAACTGATCTCTCAATTTTATCCTATTTGTGGAGACATCCTTCATCCCTTTTGTTGCTCTTCATTCTCTCACTCCAGCCAGGTTTGTCTGCCCTCCAGGTTTGTTACCTGGTGGTCATCCTCCATCTCCTTAATCACCATCAGATATTCCCTTTCTCCCATGTTGTGGCCCCTGCTTCTTGAATCCCATTTCTTCTTTTTCCTGCTTTGTTACATATATATAAATGTAAATACTTGTGTGTAAATGTGTGGAGCACATGATCTGAAGCTTCCAGAGAAAAAAGATGTGTGAAAAGTATAGTTTGGAGAACTTGTGTAGCTAAGAATATCTTTATTCTACCTTCAAGTTTAACTGATGGTCTGGTTGGAAATGGAATTCTAATTTGGAAGCCATCTTTCCTTAGAATTTTGAAAGCTTTGCCCTATGGTCTAACAGTTTGAGAAGTCTGATGCTTGAGTTTTTAAAAATGATTTTCTCCCCACAGTTGTCTCAGTCCTCTCTTTTGGAACACCTCTATTCCAGAATGTTGGATCTCCTGGAATTGTGTTCTAATTTTCTTTTCTCTTTATTCCTACCTCTCTAGTTTTTTCTTGTTCTTCACCTTTATCTTCCAAAATTATAATCGAATCTTTCATTTCTGCTCTCTGCCTTTTAACTTAACGATTTTTTATTGTGCCTGTTTTATGACTACTCCTTTTTTATAACCTCTGATTCTTATTTCATGAGTAAAATAAGTTCTCTTGGCTTTCTGAGAATAGCAATTATAGTGTTCTTTTTAAAAAAAAAACATTGCTTTGATTTCCTACAACTTTATTTTTTATTTTGTTAGCTTTGATCTCTGGCTTACAATCTTTCTTTAAGTTAATGGTACTCCTTGATTGCTTATGTTTAAGAGTTTTTATGTTTAAGTGTGTGTGTTAATGTGTATGCATGTGCGTTATTTATTTGTGCACTCACTGTAGGTTGATCCAGCTTCCTCACTGGGGAAACCTAAACCTTCAGCACTTCTGGATTTTTCTGTTGAGCTGATCAGTTTTCCAGAGAGGAACCTTTCCACCTTCTACCTGTGAGATGAGAGCCTTGCTTCAAGTTTTCTCATTGCTGAGTGATGGAAAGCAGCTGGGATTTTCACAGTCCACTAGGTGACTTCCAATTATTATTTTTGCAGCCAACAATGTTATTGCTCCAAAAATACCCACCTCAGACCTCTTTTTTCCAATGTGTGCAACTGTCTCTAGGTATCAGATGCTCTTGCCTCTGAGAGTGGGCTCCTGTGACTTTTCTTTGGAGGACGTCCCGTGGGATACTGGAACACTTTGCTGACATGTGCAGAGTTGCAATGCCTGAGAGTTTATACTGACCCTCCCCGCCTACCGGAGTCCTTGACCAATGATTCTCAGGATGGGAGTATGAAAGCCCAGCAGTCCTGGCTCAGAATGGGCAGCTCTGAAGCTTTCCTTAGCTTTAGGGTTTTGTGGAGCTTTGCCTGAAATTTCCCACTTGTTTAGATTCCTCCCTCCTTCCTTGCCTCCCCTGAAGCCTTACTATATCACTTGCCTTCATCTCATGGACTTTTCTGGGAACTCCATCTAAGACACCCCTTTTTCAATATGGTACCCATCCCTGATGACCTTCTCCAGGGCCTCTCATTTCAAGTGTCTGAAAGCCTGTCAAGTGGGAGAAAAGTTACATGCAGAATGTGTAGCTCCAAAAGGCAGGTCTTAGATCTTGGACGGAATTTATCAGCAGGCAGGGTTCAGTGCTGTTAAAGGACTTCCTTAGTAAGTAGTAAGTTCACCACCCCCAGAGGTATACAGGCCAAGGCTAATGCATGCTTGATGAAGTGTTTGAACAATTCAAACAATTCATGAGGAGGCTGACCTCAGATTCTGTGGATATTTGTATTTCAACATAGGACCACCTTGATGAAATAATGTGGTTGGTGTAGAAGCTGAAAAACCTCATTGGGGAAGCAAATTTTCAATTTTGAAGTTTTGTTTCGGTACCACGTGGTGCTCTTTTGACACTGTGAGTGTAATTAGAGCTTGTAGGATTGTAGAGAGGTACCCACGTGTTAATTTCTCAACAGCAATTATAGCTTGATTAAAAGAGTACCTAAACAATTGCAGTAAAAATGCATTGACAGTAAATTCTTTGTGTGTTCTTGGCATTTCTCTGCCTGGCTTTCATTACCAAGAGTGTAAGTCAGAATTAAACATTCACACGCTCCCAGAATCATGTGCCTGGAGCTCATTGTTCCTGGGGTCTGTTTGTCATCTTCCCAGTGGCAGTGTGTACACAGTACACAGCAGTGTTTGCTGATTCAGCCCTACTAGTCCGTTTGCAGCTCTCTGACCCAACAACCAGGCATTGTTTCCAGCCGTGAAGACAGTCAGTGTAGGAAGGAAGGCAAATCACTGGTGATTTCATTTCGTACAGTTGTAAAGACTGATGATGTGCCTTTATCAATGAAGGCTGAGATTGGAAACTCAAGGTCAGGGGCAGGGATACTACCGCCTCCGTCACCCCACGGTTGTTGAAAACTTAGGCAGAAGTAATTCCATCAGGACATGAAAGTATTTGGGTACTTGGTACTCGGGTTCTTGAAAACCTGGACTAAAGAAACACAAATAACCAACTTTTTTAACCTTTAAGTGACAAGAAGTTTCTCTTTCAGGAAGTAAATATTACTGTCTCTAGCTGACAGTGAGTAGAGAAGCTAAGGGTCCCTCGGTCTTGGCTGAGGAAGCGCTTAATGCCAGGAGGATTTGCTCTAATCTCTGCACTAGACTGAAATATAGTTAATGTACAATATTATGTTATTTCTGCACTATATTCAAATTCTGGACACCCTGGCTGCACTGCGCTGACTGCCTTCCCCTGTAAAATGGGGAATAAACTAAGTAACTGTTAGGTTCCTTCCTTCCGTTCAGTCAGTCAGCGCATCAGCAAATAGTTGTTGAGTCTCCACTACGAGACTTTCCTAGGAGCCAGGGATATGTGACGGTCAACAATACAGATGTAGCCCCTGCCCTCCCACGCCTTACGTTCTAGTGGAGGAGCCATAGTACGATAAGATGTAAACTGAGAGGGAGCGCTCTAACGACAAGTACAGCCGAGTGAGGGGCAGGTCACGGGGCTGCTCTTTTGGAAGGGTGGTCAGGGAAGACTCTTTAAGAAGTTGAGAGGAATGAGGTGAGGAAGCGAACTGTCCAGGGTGACCGTGTTCAGGCAGATGACACATAAATGCAAAGGCCCTGAGGTGGGTATGTGCTTGATACATTGAAGGAAGAAAAAAGAAAGCAGTACACAACAGGGGACATGGCAGAGAGGTGACAGGAAAAGTAATGGGAACCAGCCATGCCAGGTCTGTGAGTCTGTGGAAAGGAGTTTAGTTCTTCTCTGGTGAGGTGGTGAGCCCTGGGAGAATTTCGAGCAGGTGTGTGATATGATCTGATTTGTATTTCACAAGAACCATCTGGCTGCTGAATTGAAAGTGGACTAAGAGGAAATGTTGGAAATTCGCAAGTTCAAGTGCTCTTTTAGGTTTCAGGAGAGAGGGGATGGTAGCATAGCCTAAGGGCAGTGGTGTGACTCAGGATTTATTTTGAAGATGTAACTGACCTATTTAGGGTATAAGAGAGGAGCCATAGGTGATGCCAAGACTTTCGATCTGTGACCTATTGACTGGCAGAGCTATTTACTGAACCTGGGCATTGTGCCTGGAACAACTCTACAAATTCTCTGAGACTGATAGAGCCACTGCCTACGGGGCACTCTCTTAGCACCTGGAGATGTACATAGTCTCCTATGTCTTTGAGGTCTGGTCCACAGTCTTCCCAAGTTTGGGGTATGGATAGTCTTGCCAGATTTTAAAGTCCCTGAGGATAATCCCTCCAAGACTGGAGGCTTTCACATCCCTGAATTCTGTCTTTAGACTTCAAACCCATGGACATATGCAGGTCCTTGTCTTCCCCGTTTCTGTAAATATAACTTTGGACGCCTTACCCTCTGCTCACAAGCTCCTATTGGCTCCCCGCTGTCCTTGGCTTCCAATAAGCCTGCCTCTTGAGCTCTGCGAGCCCCACTCTCTGCACAGCCCTCCCTCCCTACCTGTACGGCAGCACCCTTTCTTCCCTGGCACCGACACATCATTAGTGACTTTTATGAAGCATCTTTGGTTCCCCCACCCCCAAACACCAGTCTCCAACCCTGCATGAATCAAATCATCTGCCTTCCCTGTTCTTCTTCCTAAGCTAAGCTCTCTCTAATCTTGCTAGACAAGTTTCCAGATCTGACTAATGTGATTCTGGGTTCTGCTGGGCCTTGCTACTCCTCTGCTGTCTTTGTCTCCATCTGTGATGCACAGACCCTTAGGTGTCGCCCAATGATCCTACTCCTGGTGCTTGTGCCTTTCTATTATGCCTTCCCCTTGAGCATGGACAGAACCTGTGACTTGCTTCTAACCGTGGGATATGGCAAAGGTGATGGGATGTCATTGCCATGAGTGTGTTCCATTATGTAAGAATCTATCTTCCCACACTGGAGGGAGGGACTCTCCTTGCAGGCTTGAGGAAATGCGTGGCTTGTTGAAGAAGTTCCTGTGGCAGAGAACTGTGGGTGGCCTCTAGGGCCCGAGGGTGGCCTCCAGCTGACATCCAGCAAAAAGCTGGGGTCCTCAGTCATACAGCTGCAAAGAAACGGATTTTTCCAACAACTTGAATGAACTTGGAAGCAGATTCTTCCCCAGTCAAGCTTCCAGATGAGAACACAGCACAGGCAACACCTCAATTGTAGCCTCGTGAGACCCTGAGCAGAGAACCCATGTGAACCATGTTCATGCTCCCCACCCACAGAGACTGAGGCAATAAGTGTGAACTGTTTTAAGTTGCTAAGTTTATGGTGATTTGTTATACAGCAGTAAGAAAACATACACCATCCCTGATCCCTTTGTCATTTGCAAGGGATTTGTTTCAACCTTTGCCACTTTCTCTTCATGCCCCCCGCCACTTCATGCCATAGCTGAGCAGGATGGTCTTGAGATCAGAGAACATGAGAAGCTCAGCTATGAATTCCATTACCTTCCTTCCCCCATCACCTCCAAACTCATCCATATCTCTTCCCATCCTCCTTTCTTTTCTCCACCCCTGGACCAATCCTTCCAACTGTCACTGGACTCAATCTTCCCACATCACCCCAGGACCTTGTTATACCCTCTCATCCTCATCTAGTCAGTTATTACCCCTCTACCTGCTTCTTAGTCTCTCCATAAAGCTCTCTGCCCTCCCCTAAAGCAATCAAATGGGGAAAACACACCACAAACAAACAAAATAACTTCCCTTAACCTTGCCCTCCTGTCAAGGTGTAGTTCTTACTCTCTCATTCTCTTTTCTACAAAATTCTCTAAAAAGTAGACTCTGTGTGTTGTCTCCTGAAACTTTTTATCCCTCCCGTGCTGTAACTTGCCTTTGTCTCCATCACTTCACTGAGAATGCTCTGAGTAAGGACAGCCATAGGCTTCTAGATGCCAAAGTCTCTTCAATTCTTATCCTGGATGAAAAGTCACTGGATGCTACCAATCATTGCCTTCTTGAACATTTACCTGGCTCTTGTAAAGCTACTCACAGGGATGTTCCCCTGTGTCTGTGGGCTTCTTCCTCGTTTCCTTTGTGGTTTCCCCTTCTACTGCCCTCTGTCATCTTTTAGGATTAAAAAAAAAAGTTTCATTGTAATTAATCAAGAAACCCTCACTCCTACGTTTTATCGACTGCATTTCTCTGGTACAATTAATCCTTATGGAAATTTTTCTAAGTGATTCTTCCATTCTTAATTATCTACTCTAAACCTTGTGGGGTTATTAAGTGATTTCCTCCGTAATATATTGCCTAATTTATGTCTCCTGCTAATAGAAAACTATGTTAATTAGAATTGGAAAACATGTGCAAATGGTTCCTCCCATTTTTCTGATTTCACAGCGAGAAGGGAAGTAGTTTGCTGGAGGCAGAGGAGAAGAAGAAGGGCCATGTATGAAAGCAGAGTAGAAAAGAGGTGGATCACACTGACGTTCCGTTGGCGATGGGTTGCTTCTGTTGAATAGTGCCCTTGTATTCAACTATCCTGTTGGTATAAAATTGTATTCTGTAGGTTCAAGAATAGTTTGCTAAATATTTTGATAATTACGGAAATTTAACCCAGGCATTTAAACCAATAGGATTTTCCCAACGAATCTGAATTTGTGAATAAGCAAGCATTTATTGATCCCTTACTATGTCTGTGGCATTCTGCCAGTCTTGTAGCTGGGCATCATTCGATGAAGAAACAGATCTAAAGAGCTCTGAGTCAGTGGGCAAAGGCAGGATTCCAGTGCAGATGTAACCCTTGTGGCAGAGACAATGCTGCTCTGAATTTACCCCAGGGATTCCTCGTGCTGGGTACAGGGGAAGCCCACGTTTGCCAGCACTCCTGGCAGGGAGCTGCTCTCCCCATGACTGATTGGATTTGGGGCCAGGAGCTCTCTCTGTGCGGTGCTCCCTCCTTCAGGGACATCCAGTGTTGTGGGCAAAGACTTTGAAGTCACCTGGGTTGACACTTTGAGCCAGCTTAGTTCCACTCCAGGACTGCACTGATTTGCTCGTTCCTTTAAGAGGGGCGTTTGCTACCAGCTGCTGCTACCATCACAGTCTGTCCACAACAGTGAGGAGTAGCAACTGTTACTTGAGCACCTAGCACGTGCAGGAGCTGGAGTCGGCCTCCACAGCCGGTGCTCAAACTGCTGAGCTTGGCATAGCTCTCAAATTTGTATTGTCTCGGTTGTGTAGAATGGAAAATGACTGGGGCACCTGGGACAAGTGCTCTTAGCTCTTGGAGGCTGAGCCTCCTGGGAGGAGTTTGAGGCATCGTTCCCATCAGTGCCCACGTGAGCTGAGCCGTCCTCCCCGCTTCATTCTGCCCACAAGCGAGCTGGCCCTTCTCCACCATGCGGTGTTGTCTCTGTCGCTGTCAACTGACCGCCCCGGGAAGCCCACAGCCTCCCTGACTCCAACCTTATCTGCGAACAGGACACCCTCCTCTGCACATCACTGAGCCGCCTGTGAGGCCAGCTGTACTCCTCAGTCGGGCTCTATTCATCTGTGACCTCAGGCAGGGGCAGAGCAGGGACAGGCCAGCCGCCCCCTTTCCACCTGAGTGGCTGTGATATGAAGTCCCACTTTGGAACGCTGAGACGCCCGAGCCTGGCCGAGCTCCCCAGGCGCCCGCATCCCTGCATGAAAGGCCCTTCTTGTTCTGCGAGTGCGGCCAACTGTGAGATAGCCTCCAAGGTGCTTTTCATGTGACTGCATCCAGGCGCTCCCCGCTGCATGTTAATAGCCCAGTTAAAGGTAACTTGATAGGCAGATATGCCTGGACCCTGGGAACAGGCCTTATATTCATTTATCCCTACTTTAAAAAATTTAAATGAAATAGCTGTCATTGCTAATTTCCCCCTGCTTTCTTAAATATCTCAATGTGTAATTTAACAAGCAGCTGAATTTACTTCCTAGTTAGCAAGAAACTAAAGCCCCTGAAACATGATTTGCTGATGTCCTATTTTCCCAGGTTCATCTAGTCATCCCCGGGTATAGCTTCACTCTTGATCCAGTAAAGCATGGGGTACAGATCTACGAAGCCTAGTTATCATCTCATTGTGAGGTCCCTGCCGTCTGCCACGCTCTGGTGACTCCGAGAAACAGCCAAGAGCTAGCCAGAGCTAAACGGAGAGTGGATTAATTCCTTAAGAAGATGGAAGGATATGGTGGACTATATTGAATTTGCATTTCACTTTGGATGTTGGTGTTGCCAGTGGGAATTCACTCTCATAGAAAAACCTCGCTGGGTGCCAAGGGCAGAATCACATGCCTGTCTGAGATTGATCCTCTAATCTGTAACAGGAAAGGTCTCTGCACACCAGGACTGGAGGTCAGCTTTTGGAAAAATGCACAGGCCCTGTGAGGTTCAGGGTGGTACCACCATGACCAACCATCTGGGTTTGCCCAGGACTGAGGGATTTCTGGGGAAGTTAACATGCAGAAAGTCCCAGGCAAATCTGGATAGTGGGTCATGTTATCACTAAGATTTTAGCCTACCTTTCCTAATACTTGTATTAGTAAAAACCAGAGGATTTACTCTGTAACATTTGTGTTTTTATTAGTAAAAATCTGTGCTTTGTTAGTGGTGTTTCTGTCTTTTTCAGACTGCAGGACACTTTCAGTGGAAATGGTGGGGGCCACTGTAATAAGATACTGGAACTGTGGTTCTCCACCGGGGTGTTTTGTTCTCACAGGGCCCAGGGAGTGAGTCAGGCATGACTTTTCTGGGCTCTGGGATGCCAGGTGTCCTGTAAGAAGAGAGATTTTATTCAAAACGCCAGTAGCATCCCCGCTGAGGAGCCCTGGATCTGGCCAGATTCCTGCCGCATCCTGGTCCTGCTCGTTGATGGGCTGGTGGTCCGGCCCATTGGCAGAACACAGCCATTCCTGGGGGTGATGGCGAAGCTGCTCTGTAAAGAGAAGTGGTGCCTCCACATTACTTACCCATTCATTTATTTCAGGACATATTTATTGAGCACTTACCATGTGCTCTGGGAATCAAGTGGCGAATAAGACATGGTTCTGTCTTCATGATGCTTAGAGTCTAGCAAAGAATGCTGTACCAAAAAGCTGAGAACTGCTGGGAGGAAGGAAACCCAGGGTGATGGGGAGCCCAAGGCAGGTCAGCTCTCTTCATTCAGGGACAGTAAAGAAAGGAGTGGAGGAAATGACGGTCCCCATGGCACCTCCCCGTGAATAGCTAAGAGGCATCATGGTGAACAGGTCCAAAATCGTGTACTTGATTACCCCAAACCCTGCTTTTTCCACAATCTTCCCCATCGAAGGTGAGAGCACTACCATCCTTCCTTGGCTCAAGCCAAAATCTTTGGAGTCATTCTTTCTCTCCCATCCCACACCCACACCCACACCCAGTCCATCAGTAAATTTGGTTGGATAAACCTTCACAGTAGAATCCAACCACATCTCCCCACCTTCCTGTTACAGTCTCATCCAAGCTGCTATCCTGGCTCATCTGGATTTTTGCAACATTCTCCTAAGCGGACTCTGGGTTTCCACTCTTGCCCGCTCACAGCCTGTTCTCCACCCAGCTGCTGGAGTGGCCCTTTGAGAGGGCATGCCACTGACAACAATACCAATAACTACTACAACAATAAGCATGATAAGTCCCTATAGCAATAAGTATGTGCTAGCTAGACATGTAATTGCTTTGTAAGTACTAACTGCTTTGAATAGTCACAATAATTCTAGGAGGTGAGTACTACAGTCAGTTCTGCTATAATGTGGCATATGCATTCCTAAAAATCAGTGTGCTGTGCAAAATACATAAATACCACACTGGATATGGCCCTTTACCTTGGAAAAGACAAAGTGTGCTGTAGACATGGGTGTCAGAAGAGTCAGACAGGGTCAGCTTGTGAGTTACTGTGAAGTGGAAAAAGGACGGTTTTCTGAAAGGGATAAATGTGACTTCACCTGGGGAGGGTGTGGCCCCCAACACAGGCAGTGAGCTGAGGCATCTGGGAGATGTTTGAGGCGTGTGTGTGTGCCTTTGTGTGTCCATACTGGACTTCATTCACCTGGGTGCAGTTTTCTGTTCACTTTGTGTGTTTTGCAGTGGAAATCATGGATAGCCAAGCATGAAATTGCTCAAATATGCTCAGATTGTTCCCTGGTATATCATAAGTTGCATTAGAATAAACTTGGATTTTCAAAACAAGCATTATCATGAAACTGACTGCGTTGTCAGCCCCATTTAACAGATGAGGAAATTGAGGTACAAAAACATTAAGTACCCAAGGTCAAGTAGCTAGTAAGTGACAGAACTGGGTTTTGAACTTGAGTTGGATTTCAAACCCTTGCCCAGGAGCCTCCAGAGGCTTCTCCTCGCCCTCAAAGCGCACGTCCTCATCGTGGCTTGAAAGGCCTCACCCAACCTGGCCCCCCACCAGCTCTCGACCTCATGCCCTGTTTCTCTCCCTTTAACCGCTCTCTACACCTCACCAGCCCCTTAATGTTTCTCTAGCCCCCAAGCATGCTCCCACCTCAGGGCCTTTGTTCATGTCTTTGCCTAGAATTCTCTTCCCCCAAATAGTTACTGGGCTCATGCCCTCACTTCTTTCTGGTCTCTGCTGATCAAAGAGGCCCTCTTCAAGTACTGCAAGTCCCCTACATACAAACCTTCAAGTTACGAACTTTCAAAGATGAGAACGTGTGTTCCATCAACATCAGGCCTGAGTGACATTGCAGCTGGCCCTCTGTCTCTTGTTGCTGAAGACCCTTCAGCTCTACCGTCTCCCATCTCCCCTCCCTCCTCCAATCAGTAACTCTTCTTGCCTGTTCACTCGATGCCAGCCCCTGGATGCCAGCTGTTATAGTGTTACTGTACTTTTCAAGGTACTGTACTGTAAGATTAAAAATGTTTTCTTTATTTTTTGTGTTTATTTGTTCTTTATGTATGATTTGTGTGAAAAGTATTATACATTATGATTTGTGTGAAAAGTATTATAAAAAGTATTATAAAAGTATTATTATATGCTGTATTACATTACAGTACTATATAGCCGACTGTGTTAGTTGGGTACCTAGGCGAACTTTGTTGGACATACGAATGTGCTCTTCAGTGGAACGCGTTCGTATGTAGGGGACTTACTGTACCCGAAATGAAGAGGAAGCCTCATCATTACCTCTGTTCTGTGTTTAATTATTCTTTACATCACTTACTGACATGTATTATAGTACCTCTTTATCTGTTTTTTAATATATTTCCTTCACACCCTTCAAAAGGGCATGGGCTCCAGTGAAGGGACCTTTCTCTGTTCACTAGAACGGACCATAGTCGGTACTCAATCACCTCTATGGAAGAAGTAAACCTAGGAGGAGGGGGCAGGGGAATGTCCTAGGCAGTGAGAAAAGCACATCGGAACCAATGTTTGGTGCCTACACGGAGTGCTTTTAACTTCTACCCCCTTTGAGGACTCTGAGGTCAGCTCCTCAAACTGGACCTGGCCAGAAGCCCAGAGAGACCAACGGGCTGGTCCCAGAGCTGGCAGAACCGAAGTCAGAGGAGAGGAGGGAAAACCAAAACCATACGAACCTCCCACCCCTTTTCCCCAGAGGCCCCAGACTTTTCAGCCCAGCTTCACAACTCAGAGATGTAGGTTGAGATCAGAAAGTGCAGAAAGATTCTGCACCAGAACCAGGTCTTTTAGGTGACCTCGATCCTGACTAGACAGGCTTGCAATTGACTTCCTTATAAAATGATCTCTCAGAGCTTATCCCAAGTGGGAAAAAGGTGCTTGTAATGACAAAAATAATAAATCATGTGTGTACATGTATGATGTGTGTGGTATTCATCATGGACCAGACACTGGGCTTGTCTCTTTGCTCAAAGTAGGATTAAAATAGCAGAGGTGGGCACCTCCATGCTCACCATTTTACAAGTGAGGAGAAAGAAGCACAGTGTAGCTAACTAACTTGCCCAAGATCACACAGCAGAACAAGGATATGAATTCAAATGATATCATTTCAAAGGCCACATGCTCACTAAATTGTCATGCTGCTTAGGACAGCCTCCCTTGCAGCAAATGGAATTTGATTTTAGAGCATGGGAACTTCAGATTCATAAGGGTCATTTTATCGTTGAAGAGAGGGGCAGGGGCTTGCCCAAGCCTACATAGCCAACCCAGGCCACGTTCTCCGTTCCAAGCCCAGTGCTGTGAGCCCTCCCACTCACCTGAAACCTGTGTCTCTGAAATGGGCAACCACCTAAGGGGAGTTGAGATGAACCTTTTGTCTTCAAGGACTTTGAAATTTGGGGCACTTTTCCAACAAGGAAAATGCTTCTTAACATCCACCACATGTGGTAGTAATAACCTCCACTTTCTGAACACATTTGAAATTTGACAGATCTCTGGGTAATTACCACACCCTTTGGTAAACGAATATTACCAACCGGTCTCCAAGGAGTAACTCAATGCCGATTCCTTGTCACAGCCTTGAAACCGTCCCCAGCGGAGCACCTGCTTCTGCCACCCTCGTGCCTCACACAGTGGAGCCTGGGCAGGGTCCATGAATAAACTACTGGCGTGTTTATTAAACTGGCGTCAAACTACCGGAGGGGGAGAGTGTTTGACTGAGGCTGTCCCTGCCCTGAAGGACTTCACTCTGCTGATGATCCTTCTCTCCAGGGGAAGGACAGCACCTGACCAGCAGCCGCCCACCTGGCTGTGTCCAGCTCACCTCTCTCCCACCTCGGTGGACGGTGATGGACCCAGAGCTGAGAACACACTCTGCGCTCCTGGATCCGGGAGACTGTGGCCGGAAGAGGCAATATATTGGAGTCAAATGAGGTCTAGCCCCTGCAGGAAAGATTTTAGGCATATCCTTGACCTTCTTTGAAGCCTGGTCTCCCTATCTGAAAATAGGAAACAAAGAAAACCTACCTCACAGGTTATTATGAGAATGAATTTAGGCTAACTAAAGGGCCAGATGGGAATATTCTAGGCTTTGAGGTCTGTATGGTCTCTAGGGACTACTCAAGTCTTTTGTCATGGCCCAAAGCAGCCACAGACAATATGTAAACAAGTGGGCATGGTTGAGTTCCAGTAAAACCTCATTTTCAAAAACAGGTGGCAGGCTGGCATTGACCTGTGGGCCGCACCTCTAATAGAGCAGCTAGGTGAAAATCTGGCACATGGTAGGCATTAAGTAGAACCTATTATTATTATTATTATTACTGCAATTACTACTACTACTTCGCTTATTCCACCACTGTGGCTGGATGACCATGGGCAACTATGATGCACTGGCCGTGTCAAAATAAAGTGAGATTAATATATAATGATAACAAGAATAATAAAAAATATTATAGTTGTTGTTGTAAGAATAACAACATTTATGAAAGGCTTACCATGTCCCTCCCAGTCACTCTTCTAAGCACTTTATACATATTAACTCATTTAAACCTCAGGTAGATTTTACTGTACCCATTTTGCAGATGAGTAAACTGAGACAGAAAGCTCTTAGTCACTTAAAGCATCTAGTTAGGATTCAAACCTAGACGATATGGCTTCAGAGCCCAGATAACTTTTCTTTTTGGCCACTCCAGGCAGCATGCGGGATCTTAATTCCCTGACCAGGGATTGAACCCGTGCGCCCTGCCTTGAGAGCGTGGAGTCTTAACCACTGGATTGCCAGGGAAGTCCCCCAGATAACGTCTATTAGTACTTGGAGAGCACTATATTGTTATCATTTATCATGTGATTCTTTCACTCATTTCTTTGCCTCTCCTTCAAGCATGATGCCTTCCTAGGATTTGGGGTGCTAGCATTGCTCAGCCTGCTACAGAGCTAGACCTCTGGCCTGGTCCTGTCCCTGGCTGGGGTGGATTCTTCTCCCAGGGTGCTTAGCTCCCCATCCTTGGCTCTAATTACTGGCCGACCGACGTGGGAGATGTTTTGGGCACAGCTAATTGTGCTCCAGCACCTGGGTAACTCTCATTTACTGGTGCTAATTAAATGACTTCAGTGCTAGGGGTACCCATTACCTAGCTGATTACGTTTCCTCTGCCCATTAACAGTAAAATCATAGAGCCTGGAAAAGGTCTGCTGGAAGAGAAATAACTTATTCAGGTGGGATGATTATTTCATTTTTACTGTAGATTACATCCTTTAAAACAAACAACTTGTAGACATCATTTCATTTTGGAAACCTCTTTCCCAACCCCCCAGTCCAAAATCTGGTGGATTTGGGTGATGGTAAAATATCCATTCCAAGTGAAATTTTAATTTCTCATGGATTTATTGCCATCTTTCCATGGCGGGGAATGTATTTCCCTCTGAATCTAGAGTACCTGGTCTCCTAGTCCAGCGCCTAGAATGTGGGGGGATCTGAGAGGCCAGGGAATGAGCTTTGCTCCCTCCCCAGTGGGTTCACGATGGCAAATTAAATCAGAAAAGCAAAACAATCAGCTTCTTACTGGAGACATGTAACATCAGCCCTGGGAAAGGAGGAGCAGCCGTGCCCTCTCCGTCGGACAGCCAGCTGAGCGGGATGATCTAATGGATCTTTTCCACATTTGACGTGTGACTCATCTGTTATGTATATAGGAGTGTGTTTCTCAAGTGAGCCAGGCCAGAGGCTGACAGGATAGAACAAACCTTGCTTTATTTCCATTTGACTCCCGTCGTTATAGGCTGGAGTCCTTGGGTTCTATACATTCCTTTGTTGAGCGCGTGGGGAGAGATTATTTTTCCATGCATGGTGGGTCGTCTTTGAGGCCACACAGTCTACTGTTTCCAAAAACCAGAGCTGGGCGGTCACCTTCTGCTGCGTTTCTTTGGAAACCTCAGTATACTCCATGCCACTCAAAGGTGAAGAGAGCAGCTAGCCAAGGCCAGATAGCATCTCTGCGAGCTCCCAGCTCCCCGAGGCAGCGAGGTGGGGGGTTTGTTGGGGAAGAGATGGAGGCAAGGTTTATGGGAGCGGGTCAATCCAGACAGGGGAAGAGGGAGTGCTCTGGCTAAAAATAGCGCACGCGCGAACTCCTGCCCCCCCAGTCCTTGGTGATTTCTCCGCTGACTTGGGTTTGGCTCTGGGAAGAACAGTGGGCTCCGAGAACGGCTCCGCAACTGGGGAGTGATGGAGGGAACCCGCCTGCCAGGTGGGTTTTCCAAGCCCTCGCAGTTCTAAACTTCTCCACATGTGAACAAGTGTTTACAGTTTTAAAGATGTGTTGAGTAATTGCACATGCGAGATATCGCCCCTTTAATGCGCACAGCATGTTCCCAGGTCTCCCCGAGAACACCCTGGTTGACTATGAAATTGTTTGCCTTGTCTGCATCCAGGCTTAAGGAGGCACGGGTTTGTGTTGAGATATAATTGGTAGCACTTGTGCCTTTGTAGTTCTTTTTTAGCTACTGAAAATTACCGGCTTAATCCACTCTTTACTTACCCAGATTAGGGTAGAAGCCCCGTGGAGACCCCTTCGCATCGGAGAACAGAGTGGCAGTTCTTAACACTTATTCTGAGGCTCACATAACATTGGGGAAGGCTGGTTAAACAACAAAACAACAACAGCATTGATTCACTTTCGAGGTCTCTCCATGTTCTGGAATTCTGAATCCCCTCAGAAGACTATAATAATTGTTCCTTTGCTACTGAAAAGTCATTGAAAATCCTCCTGTTTTTACAGATGGGTTTCTCTGTGTCTCCCCTCCCCCTTCTCTTAATTATTCCTTGCTCCCTTTATTTTCATGGGAAAATAGCTGGTGTCACCTCAGGGAGACAGGGAGGGCATTCTGCTTTGCTTGTTATTTTTTATAGCGTTCTTTGTCTTCTCTCTGGCTTCCAGCAAAACAGGGCCAAAATGGTTTGGCAGGTCACTTTGCATGAGTAAAACTCTGTGTCAGCCACAGCGGAGGCCCAGAGTAAAGGACTAACATCAGCTTGCAAGTTGGAGAAACATACCAGGCCTGCAAATGTCTTCCCATCAACCCTCTGATGGGGGTCCATGGGCAAGCTAGACCAAGGGGATGGATGACACATCCCATCCCTGTGTCACCTGCCTGCTGTTTCTCTGGCTGCTCCGGGATCTCCCCATCTCAGCTGACAAATGACAGAATGCCACGAGCTGGCTGGTGCCTCAGTTAACTTCAGGGCTGCATTTTCCAACTTGAAAATCTTTTTACTACTGTTTTGCAATTTTCCCCACTGAGCGCTGTGGCATCTGAGGAAGAGTCTCCGAGAAGTGGGGCGCAGGGGAACTGTATCCTCTTTCCTAGTTTGGCAGCTCTGGCCCTGCTCCAGTCGCCCTGCTTACATTGCCTTCATTCCTCCTATAGACCTTCCGTGAAGTCAGACATGCAGATCCTCACCTGAGAGATGAGTACCTGTTTGCAGAACAGACCGTACAATTTCTAAAATCTTTGCAACATCCGAGCCTGAGCCTCTGTCTTGCTGGAATGAGACATGAATTACATTTAAATGAGAAGTAAAATTCTGTTCACACCCCTTGCTTTCACCCTTAACCTTTCCGTGGGCTCTCACAGCCTCCCCTCTCCCTAGCCAGGGTGGGGCAGCCTAACCCTGAGTGCTCCCCTTAAAAGGATGGTCTGGTGGAGAAACAACTGGAGACTCTTGGCTTTTCTCCCCCGGCCCCCATAGCTGTGGCAACAGAATTGGAGCATTTATCATTCTAGGGTAGTTATTTGTTCCTTTGCCATTTGGGGGGATTCTCAAGGGTAGTTTCTGTGGTTGCTCAGTTTTGTGCAACTCTCAACAGAAGACCTGGCACAGATCAGGTGCTCACCAAATATTGCTTGAGTAAAGCCTATATTATTCTCTCTGGACTCGTGCCTATTCCTGAGGTTGGTATTCATCCCAGAATATGCATTAGAGATAAAATTCCCGCAGCATGGAATAGAGGCAAGGGAACTGGACTGGAAATGGGAAGAGGAAGTCCAGAGGTGGCCTCTGGAGGACCTGGGGTCAGTGCACAGAGCAGTCAGTGTTGGAGAGCTCCGGTGGGGAGAAGGGAAGCGATCCATGGGCAGTCCTGGGTGGTCTACACAGGACGGAAGTGTCAGGGTCTCCGTGCAGTCACCAGCAGCCACTGAGTGTCAGGGGAGGGAGGGAACCAGGCACTAGGTGGGGTCTTGCGGATCCAACAGGGAACGAAAGAGAAGCAAACACTGTCCTCCTGGCACACACTGCTTACTGAAGGAGATAGATGATGACATGTAAAATTAGTAATTCCGAGAAGTGCTAGGAAGGAAATGCACCCCTCGCCAGCAGAGGTCAAGAGTAGACCCTAGGGCTTCCCTGGTGGCACAGTGGTTGAGAGTCCGCCTGCCGATGCAGGGGACACGGGTTCGTGCCCCGATCCGGGAGGATCCCACATGCCGCGGAGCGACTGGACCCGTGAGCCATGGCCGCTGAGCCTGCGCGTCCAGAGCCTGTGCTCCACAATGGGAGAGGCCACAACAGTGAGAGGCCCGCGTACCGCAAAAAAAAAAAAGAGTAGACCCTAATCCAGGATTCATGTGGACAAGGGCGGATAAAGCAGTGGTTCCGACAGGGGCATGGCTCATAGGATCAGAGGGGACACATGGCATGCTGACTGGGGATAGGGCAGGGGTGGAGTCACAGCAAGGAAGCCTGGGTACTGAATCCCAGAAATCCAGGTCAGAGCTCCCTAAATCCATTCCGCATCAGGCCAGGATTTGTCCTGAAGAAGGAGGCAGGGCTAAGCTTAAAGGTCAAGGCCAATGTCATTCATTCATTCATCAAATATTTGTAGAACATCCACCCTGTGACTGACATCGCTGTGGGCATACAGTGAAATCAGTACAAAGTCAGTACCTGTGAATATCTTACCTGATGTTGCAAAAGGGACTTTGCAGATGAAGGTTATGGGCCTTGAGATGGGAGGATATCCTGGATGATCTGGGTGGGCCCAATCTAATCACCTGAGTCCTTAAAAGCAGAGACATTTCCCTGCTGCAGCCAGAGAAGATGACATTAGAAAAAGGATCAGAGAGTTGCAAGGTTTGAAGAAGGAGGAGGGGGCCACGAGCCAAGGAATGCAAGAAGCTTCTATAAGATTAAGAGTGAGGGAAACAGATCCTCCCCCAGAGCCCCTGAAAGGAATGCAGTCCTGCAGACACGTGGACTTTAGCCCCATGAGACCTATCTGAGACTTCTGACCTACAGAACCAGAAGATAAATTTGTGTTGTTACGCTACTGGGTTTGTGGTAATTTGTTTCAGCAGCAATAGGAAACTCATACAGGCTAGAGGCAGAAAAGAGCTTGGTACATTCCAGAGACCACAAGGGGGCTGGTGCAGCCAGAGCAGTGTAGGTGATTTAACACACACACAAAGGATTGAAGTAGGGGAGGGGCAGACATAATGATTTGATTTACATTTTGCAATTTCACTGGGGTGTTGGGGGAGAAAGGGTTAGATGGGGCAGGTATAGAGGGAGACACGGGTTAGGGACTCTTTCAGGGGCCCCCATACAAGGTGACAGACGCTCAGATGAGGGTGATGTCAGAGGAAAAGGAAAGGAGTGGGTGGATTTGAGAGCTGTCTGGACATGGAATTAATCCGACATGATGATTGATTGGATTCAAAGAGCAAGGGACAAAGAGGAACCAGGGATGGCCCCCGGGTTTCTGGCTTGAGCGGAGGCTGGGAGCAGAGGTCGAGGGAAGCTGGGAAGGGAGTGGGCAGGGCCCCACCACACGTGGCTGCTGCACAGATGGTCCCAGCTACCACCAGTAAAGCTGATCATTGAGCAGCATCTGTTATCTCAGAAGATGATGGAAAATCCTCTAAAAAGCAAGGAAAATGTCTGTTACAAGGCCTGTTGGTTGAGACTCTTTTTGAAGATGTGAGTGATGGCAAAACCAGTTCCAAGTGTTTAATGCCTGAAGAGAATTTATGTTTATTTTAAGCTGAAAGTCCAGGGGATACATCTGGCTTCACCGTAGCTCCATTCAGGGCATCATCTCCTGGCCTCACTTCCTTTGAGGAACTCCCCAGCAAAGGAGAGTAAGGGACCTTGCCCCAGAATGCTCAGAAAAACTATGGAGACAATTATGATGGGACCAGCCTAGATCAATCCCTGCCCTCTCCCACCTCCCCCTCCCCCTCCCCCCTCACTACCACTAAGGAGCTCCTAGGACAGGAAAATGGAAGAAGCTGAATGGCTTGGCCTGGGTCATGAGTTCGACTCTTTAAGCTGTGGCCCGAGAGAGCAGGAGGGGTGCAGCTGGATGCTCCTGGAAATAGGCAGACAGACCCAGAGCAGCGGGCTCCCCTAGCCCCACCCACAAAAGCACAATCCCTGTAGGCCTTACTGATTCATGGAGGAAGTGCGTGCAGCCCCCGGGTGTATGGCTTATTGACTTGAGAATGATGTGGAAAGCAAAGCGTGCCAAGACATCGAGGTTGCCTTTTTCCCCAAGTCATTGCCCTTCACGTTCACAATGGGCAGGAGAACAGAAATATTGGGTTGAAGGATCCAGGAAAATCAGACGCGGAAAAGCAAGTGACAGGAGGAGATTGAACGCTTAGGAACTGTAGACAGATACGGGGTCTGAGGCTACTGAGTGTAGGGGCCACAGAACATTCCTTGGGCATTGTTGAGGGTTGGGCCCTGGCTCCTTCCCTTGCAGCTGAAGAGCTGAGGCTCCGTCCTCCCCCAGGCACTTGGTCTCTTGAGTGTAAGCAGCAGATAATTTGGGGAGGGCGTGGGGAGCTTTGGTCAGCCTGAGAGCTGCCTGGTTTCAGATTGTTTGGCGGGGGGCTCCACGGGGCTGAGATCACAGGATCCACCTCTTGACCCTACTTCCTTTGCGTGGACTCAGTAACTGAGCAAGAGAAAGGCACTGGTTAGGTCCTGAGGGTTCTCTATAGGTCAGAGAGGTGTGTCACATCTCAGAAATGGTTCTAACAAAAATAATACATAATATTAAGACCTTGGAGCATGGGCAGGGGACATTGTATTCACTGTAGCCCCTGGGTCGTTCAGCTCCATAGCTGATGCTGTTAGGGCCCTGGCCACTCCCCTCCACCTCCCCATCGCCTTATGTGCTAAGAGTTCGCTACAGCAAAGCTGCCGAGGCTCCCAGCCAGAGAGCATTCTGTGGCTCGAAGTGTGCTTGTCCCAGCCCAGGGCAGCGTGGGATGCTGGGCAGGTAACCCTCCTGGAGCAGTCCTCAGCCAGTGATTGGTGGGTGTTGGTGGATCAGTACCTGAGCTCCCACAGTGCTGTCTGATTTCAGGAGGACCCTATCTCTCATGGGTCCCCAGTGGGTGGTGGGTTGGTGGTAAACCGGCTCTGGTGGTGGAGAGAAGGAGCAGAGAAAGCCCAGATGGTCCCACCTACCACCAAATCCTCCCCCCTGCCCTGCCAGTTAGGAGAGAGGGAGAGAGGCATGGCTTTGTGTATCCCTCTCTGACAGTACAGGCAGCTTTGCCTTCCCTACAGGGGCCGTGCTGAGTGTCCATGCACCGGGGACCAGCACCACCTTTGATCCTGGCTCCAGGAAGGAAACCTGTCTGCCATGGCAGCCTGGAAGCTGTCACTGCCTGTCCAGGCTGGTCACACTACCCATCCAGCCAGTGCAGCCCGGAAGCCTCTCCAATTTGGCCTCAGAGCTTCCAGTCACGCTCTAAGACCCTTGGGCAATGGGCTGAATAGATGGAACAAACAACCCTGAATTCCCTTGCCAGCTTTCCTTCCACAAGGCATCTCACTTTTGTGCCACCTTTATTTTTTCACCAGAAGATGCTGTCTAGGGTTTACTGTCAGGAGGATTCTTTAAAATAACGTTTCTATGGTTAAACAATGTCCCTTGTTTGGAAATACACGGAGCTTATAAAATCTGTTCCTGTGTTTTCCTGGATCAGGGCATATTGTAGAGTCTAGGGATTTATTTACAATGAAGAAATTGTTTTTGTGAATTGTGGTTAAACAAAAGGATGGTTTGGGGAGTGCTGAGTAGAGGAGACATTGTTTATTATATTAGTTATTTGGGACACAAGCTGGATAAGGATGATTTTACAGGGATTGCGGGGGCAGGTCACTGAATGTAATCATCCAGTTCTTTGGGTGGGCACGCTAGAAGTCAGACACTGTGACCTGTACACCTCCTCTTTTCCAAACTTTAGTTCACCTTTTCTGCTCCACACCCTACAGAGGAATGTATATCAGCTATTTCCTCATCCTTATCCCCCTTACCCAGGGTTCTGTCGCTCTGGCCCTTCCAAAGCCCAGTAATAGGAGATTTGCTGTCCGACCTTCCTTATCTTGCTCCAAGTCTTTGCTTCCAAGGAGCTCTCAGCACTTCAGAGACAGAATATCTCCTTCACCCGTACAAAGTCCCCAAGCAGTGGGGGAACGGAGCGTGTCAGAGTTCACCGGATGAAAATAAGAGCCAAATCCAAAATCTTTCTGCCATTACAGCCTCATCTTATGAGCTTTCCAAACTGGGACACAGAGAGGGAGAGCTTATTAGCAAGACCCCGTGCTCTGGAGGATACAGGCTGTGGTGTATCTGCCACTGGGAAGGGATGTCCTTACTTATTTAAGGAAGCTGTCACCTTCCAGTCCCTAAACTTTCTGCATTTTGAATTTTACTTTTGGGGGAACAGAACTAACATCAATTATTGGGCATGCATGGCATGTGTGGGGAATGGGGTTTGTTAACTTAAACTCTCTACTCCACAAAGGCCATTTTAACACCTCTGGAGATCCTGAAGACTCTTCTTTCTGGAGCCCTAGTATAGTGAACATATCCCTAGGAAGTGTGAGTTCTTGAGTGAAGAATAGTTTGTGAATCTGCTAAATCTGTAGGAATTGGTTATCTGCCATCAGGAAGAGGATTACAGATGTGTATGTGGGGAAAAGGCAAGGGAGCCAGCTGATGGAGATGGTGTATGGGTTTCATTCCACTTACTTAGCAATCTTTCCTAGGGCAGGGGACATTTTATTCAGTGTAGCCCCTGGGTAGTTCAGACCCACAGCAGATGCTGTTGGGGCCCTGGCTACGCCCCTCAGTCCTCTCTAGGCTCTTACATTCAAATGGTTTTCTGTTGCAAGCAACTGAGGGTGCTCACCTGCTATAGACTACATGTTTATGTTCCCCCAGAATTCATATGTTGAAATTCTAAACCCCCAGTGTGATGGTATGAGGAGGTGGCACCTTTGGGAGGTCCTGATTGGATCATAAGGGTGGAGCCCTTGTGAATGGGATTAGTGCCCTTATAAGAGCCCCCAGAGAGCTAGCTCCCTCCCCACTTCTGCCATGTGAGGACACAGCAAGAAGATGGTCATTTATGACCAGGAAGCAGGCCCAAACTTGCAGGCACCTTTATCTTGGAATTTTAGCCTGCAGAACTGTGAGAAATAAATGTTCTCATTTATTTAATATTTCTCTATTAAAAACACCCAGTCTATGGTATGTGTTAGAGCAGCCCTAATGGACTCAGACACCACCTGAGGGCATTCTTCAGCTGGGACTGTACTTGTCCTGTTCTAGGAACACAGGGCAGGTAACCCTCCTGGAGCGGCTCTCAGCCGATGACTGATGGGTGTTGGTGGGTAAACACCCTGGCTGCCCAGTGCCCTCTGCCCCTTACCCATCATCTCTCTGAGGCCCCAGCAGGCAGCGTGTGTGTGTGCTGGTAAGTAGGCTCTTTGGGAGGGGATGGGCACAGGTAAGGCCTTAATCTGCAGCATTCGCTAATTTCTGTGGTGTAATACTCCCACCGTGGCAGAATTCAAGTTACCAACAGATGTCACTGAACTCAGAGCTGGGGAGAGATTCACACAACTGCCTCTTGTGAGTCAGTCTGAGCCATTCCAGCACAGCCCTGCCAGCAGGACAGAGGCCCAGTTGCCCCTACTGGTAACCTGCTCATTAACACAGCCTGAACTGGCATGCTCCCCTTCCCTGTCTCCATTGCCCACAGCCTTCCCAGTGCTTCCTTGGATCACCTCCCAAGTAAACAACTTGTACCCAAATACTTGTTTCAGGATCTGCTTCTGGTGGAATCCAAATTAAAACTAGATAAACTCATCAGTTGCTGTTCTTTGAACAAAGTGAGCAGAATTCTCCACTGAATGGAGAAATATGTGTCCTTTTGGTCTGGTCCCAGCCTAGATTTCAGCCTCACCAACCCCCGCCTGCCGCCGCAGAGCCCAACACCTTTTTCTGATTTCCTCTCCACCCACGACGACCATGGTTTTGCTACCTGAGCCCTTTCCACCTGGCATCCTCTCCACTAGTGCTTCTCAATCCTCCATCCTTTCTTCAAGTCTATTTCACACCCAGCCTCCTCTCCAAGGCAGTTCCTGGTCGCTCTGGGCAGAATGAACCACTTCCGCCTGTTTTATTCAGTTGTTTGGACCTTGATCATGACATTTACCAAGACTTGGCTTGTGTTAGCTTTACCTGGGTTTGTGTCCTTCCCTTGCTGTCCTGGGAGCCTGAAGGGCAAGGACCACGGTCTCAACAGTTTCCAGCTGAGGTGCTGCTGGGTCGTCATCATTGTTTGCTGAAATGAACGAACTTGGTGCCGGCCAGGGTTGTTTACTCCCCAGCTTCTTCTTCAGCTTTCCCCAAGTTGCAGCCAGGAGCATCCCATCCCTGAAGCAGGTGGGCACAGTCATGGATGTGAGCCCAGGGAGGGCAGTACTGAGGGGGTGACTGTTCCGTCCTAAAGGAGAAACAATACCAAGCTCCAAGGAATCTTTTCCAGCTACCCCCAGGGTGTACTCAGCATGGCAGGGAGAGGCGAGATAGAATCTCAGTTCCCCAGATTTCCCTCTGATGAGAGAACAGGGACACCTGGCAGTCACCACAGTCTAGCAAACATTTTCTGATTGGCAAGATCACTGGGGGGGCACTTTAATCTGTTCTTTCATCCATTAGTTCATCAAGTATCAAGTGCCTGGTAGCGTTCAAGGATTAAGAGCTTTGTCTAAACAGCCTGGGCTGCGGACTTGGCTTTGTCTCTGTCACAAGCTGGGAGGCTCTGAACGAGCCATTTAACCCCCAAACCTCTATCTCCACTCTGCAAAGTGGGGATAATCCGGTACCCACCTCTCAGGATTTGGGGGAGTGTTTGAATGAGATGAGGTATGTGAAATGTACAGTGTTTAGTACTTGGTATAGGTACTAAATATATATCAGTTATTATTGAAATAAAAATGTGAGCCAATCTCTGTGCTAAGCTCAAGGAGTGATCATTTGAATGAGATGCAGCCTCTGCCCTCAGGAAGGTCACAGTCTAGGGGGAGAGACCGACAGCAGACTTGTGACCCCAGTGCAGGGAGCTAACTGGTTAAGAGTGAAGTTGGCAGGGGGCTCAGGGAGCCCAGGGGAGGAGACCTAGGCAACAGCCCCCCAGCCAGATGCTGTCCCTGAATTCCTCTTACTTTTGATAAAAGATGTTTTGTTTGGTGAGAATTCTCTCCCTTCCTGTTCTTACTCTGACATAATGAAAGAGGCTGGCTGGGATAGAGCTAATATTGATGGAAAAGGCAGGATGGTGGGGAGATGCCGGGGGCCTCTCAAGCCATCTTTCCCCGTAAGTCCTCCCCCCATAAGACAAGAAGGTGCGGCGAAGGGGTCACCGAGGCCCCCGCTGCACTATATGTTAAATCGCTCAACCCCAGGGAATGAGGGCTGCCTCGTCTGAAAGAACACTCCTTCCTCAGAGGAATTCTTGGATTTTCTCCCAGCTACTTAAACGCCTTGATTTGTTTAATCCAGGAAATAAATTGTAAAAGGGGAACTTTGTTACTCAACATCTAGTATCTCTTGGCTTCACGAAAAGCTAGAAATGATATGACCCTTTTAGGTCTAAGGAAACTGTGGTTTGCAATGGAACAGGGAACGATCTTACTCCCCAGGGGCCATTTGCAATGTCCAGAGGGATTTCTGGTTGTCCCACTCGGGCGGTGCCACTGGTATCTAGTGTGACAGAGGCCAGGGCTGCTGCCAAACATCTTACAATGCACGGGACAGCCCCCGCCACAAGGAACTATCCCGCCCAAAATGCTAATAGTGCTAAGGTTGAGAAACTCTGTTCTAAGAGAATGAAGATCAAGGAGTGCGCATTCACCTGTGTGTGTGTGTGTGTGTGTGTGTGAAAGAGCAAGACACATGGGTAGGGTGTGAGGGGGATGGCTCTAGAGTATTTTTCAAATGTTCTCGAAGGCAATGGAGTATAATACCACGTTAGACCTCCCTGTGTCAGAATCAAATTTGCCACTGGTCAAGTCAATTAACCAGTACCAATTCATATTTAGTTTCTAATGGGAGGTGACTGGGAAATAGAGATCTGTGAACGACAGAGTGAAGCCTGAGTCGACTAGAAGATGTTTGTGGTACAAGCTGAAGCTCAGGGATAAGTTACACCCTCATGTCTGGTCCTCTGATGGCAGCCGGGGAAATCCAGCTTTCAAAATGTCAAACACAACAGTTCAGGAGTTGTGGCGGGGAGGGTGTGGCATGGAGGAGAGCCTGGTGATTGCAGATAGGTCTCCCTGTCCTATCAGCAACAAGCAAGTGGAGTTCAAAATAAACAGGGTGTCCTCCTACCAGGAGGCACAGACGATGCTGCTCGGTTAGGAGGTTCGTTAGTGAGCATCTGGTTGGGGGAGTCCCTCGCCCAGCCCTGGATTGCTCGCCTGCTTTTTCACCGAAGGGGAAGTGGTGGACGTAAAACATCTATCCTGTGGGTTCCAGGGTTCTGGGCAGTCTGAGCCATGGCTTCTTATGCAGACTTGCAAAGCAAGTGGCCTGAGGCCTTTGCCCCCTTTGCAGATACCAGGCAGTTACTCTCCTTTTGAAGTGGCTGAGCATTCCAGGGCTTTGGACACTGTGTAGACTTCTCATCAAGATGGGTCTTGTTCAAGTCACTATTTATTTTAACCTTTCCTGCTTGCAGATAGCAGCTCCATGCCCAGCTGTAAAGACTCTTCATTTCAGTCTCTGGCTGTAGGGCATTTCCAGTGTGGATTGTCCGGGTGGAATGCAGTCAAGGCCAATAACCCTGAATATAGGTGGTCACCACACTTCCTGTGTAGTAGAGTGGACCTAAAGCTTGTTCAAGGCATCCCAAATCAGGAAAAGACCCCATGACACCCTTAGAGTTGGATTGAGCCTAGGAAAAAAAATACAGGCTTCCATGGGATAACCTCCATCTTTCTCAAGTTTGATCACTTGGATTAATGGAGGTGTCACTATTTTTTCCAATTACTGAATTAATTGTTTTAACATTTCTTGAGTGTCCATCACGTTCCTGACAATGTAATTAGATCCTAAACACTCCCGGGTGGAGCGGTGGTGAGAAGAGAAGGGAGAATACACAACCTCTCAAGGAGCTTGAGGGTGGTGTGTAGGACACAAAGAGCCCTGCTCTTTTGTGAAATGAAGGGTATGAGGTGGTGGAGTAGGGGCTTCAGTAGACTTTGCTGGCTATGAGGTGTGCAACCCAACAGGAGTTGGGCACTGTGCTGATTTTCTTAGATCCCCAACAGACTATGAGATTCACTAGAATATAGATTCAGAATCTGCAGTCCATTTAAAGATGTCTTAGGTAAGACTTTGCAATCCTTTGGTAGAAATGGTTAAGGACATCAGAGAAGGCTTTTTTTGTTGTTTTGGGTTTTTTTTTTGGTGGATCCAGTCTATTCTGAGTCTGGGGCAAGCTGTCAGGTTGGTTTCTACTCACAGGTCAATTCTAGGCACCATTGAAAGAAGGGTTTTCAGGAGGAATCTACACTTGGCAGGAAAGTGTTCTGATTGATTATTGCTGTCTGTCAGCGTCCCAAGACAGTGGAGTGTACAAGTGTGTGACACATCTTTGCCATCCTGGGTAAAACTGTGAGCCTTCAAAGCAGCCCACTGGGTGTGTGTGTCCACGCTTCTGCCTGCTATGTGAACTTTAGTGGGGTTCACATCCTGGTGGAATGGTCCTTGTTCGTTAACACTCCCTCTGTCCCCTACCAAAGAGGATGCTGTGAAGCTCATGTTACAGAAGACCTTGAATAAGGGGAAGGAGCTGCAGTTGGGCCACAGGTACAACACTTCACCTTCCCTGAACTCGAGCGGGCTCTGGATGCTGCTGCCATGCTTTTATCTCCACGGGAAGTGGTGCTTTGCTTGGTCCTTGCAGGTCTCCCTGAACACTTTGCATTGTTACTGAGACCATATAACTCTTTAAAGAGTGCCCCCCCAAACCCTGATTTAGAATTTATTGTTTTGCTTTCTCTTGTCTTATTTATTAACTTTCTGATCTATTGAATTGCGGCTAGAGTAACTGAATTTGACATATCTAGAGGATTTAAATTTTTAGCTTCAAGTGCTTTTGAAACACAGCTAGAGAAATCTTACCTTGAGGAGGATCTTTAAATGGATTTGTGGCACATTTGTCAATAACCTGCTGCTAACCCTGCAGAGAAATTTCTTACCACCCATGAGTGAGTGTAGATCAAATATTCTCCCCTTTACTTTAAAAAGTAATGTTACTTATTTATTTTTCTAAATACAAAGGCAAAACAATACGCATTATAAAACATTTGGAAAATATAAAGAAGTATACATGTGAAAATAAAGATTATCCTTTTTTCCTCCACCAGGGCAATAATCACTGTTAACATTTGGCTGTTTACTATTCCAGTCTTTTTCTGTGCACATACAATGGATATGTATTTAAAAATAAACTTTATAAATATATGCTGTAGTTAATTTTATATCATCCTTTTCCACAGCACTGTAACAGTTTCCTATGTTATTACATATTCATCAAAAGCAAGATTTATAAACACTGCATTATGTTCTCTGATATAGATTCAACACAATCCATTTAACCAAAGTGCTCAACATAGATTATCACCCTTTTTTAAAAAGTATGAATGTACTTCTAAAAAGTATGAATGATGGCAAGTAGATAAATATTTAATAAATGTTTGACTGCAAATTTGATTAGACCCTTAGGATAATTACTAAAAGGGGAATTACTGAGGCACCAGACTCAAGCAGTTTCAAAGTTCTAGAAACTTTGCTTCCTTAGAAACATTGTTTCCTTAGAAAAAAATACTGTTCACAGTTCTAGCTACACTGAATATTACCATTACAACTGTTTCATTTTAATTACATTTTAATTAAATTTAAGATGTAATAGAAATAATATCTCATTCTGCTGTGCTTTTTTTTTTATTAAAGTGTAGTTGACTTACAATATTGAGTTGGTTTCAAGTGTACAGCAAAGTGACTGTTATGCATATATACATTATTTTTCAGATTCTTTTTCATTATAGGTTATTAAAAGGAAATTGAATATAGTTCCATGTGTTATACAGTAAACCCTTGTTATCTATTTTATTTATAGTAGTGTGTATCTGTTAATCTCATACTCCTAATTTATCCGCTCCCCTGACCTTTGCCCTTCAGTAACCATGAGTTTATTTTCTCTGTCTCTGCAGTGGTTTTAAAACATGTCCACAAATTCTCTAACTCCTCCCATGGAGCTGTGGGATCTGTATCTGTCCCCATGAGTCTGGTTTGATCTTAGTGACCCACTTGCCATCAATAAAATGACAGTACAATGCCAGGGATGTGATGCTATATGACCACCCAGGTTTGGTCAGAAGTAGCCACCTAGCTGTCATTTTACACTTGCTTGCAAGCCAGCTGCCATGGAAGAAGTCTGTCCACCCTGAGACCTCTGTGCTGGAGAATCCACATGTTACATTATCCCATGTTACAGCCCAGCTGAGCTCCCAGCCCACAGCCAGCCTCAACTGCTGGCCAAATGGATGACCATCCTTTTTTGGTGGTTTATTCATATCACTTGCCAATTTAAAAATGTAGTGATTTCCTCAATGATTTAAAAATATCTTATGGTTCATTAAGAATAATTATAATACTGGCTGAAAATACTTTTCTAAGTTGTCATTTGCCTTTATTAAATTCTATTTTGAAAATTATACAATTGCTATGTAGTCAGACTTATTGTTTCATTTGTGTTCCATGAATCATTTCTGGTTAGAAAATGCTCCTTCCAGAGCTCAGCTGTTCACCTACGTTTTTGAGTTTTTTCCTCCCTCCCTCCCTCCCTCCCTCCCTTCCTTCCTTCCACATTTACACTTAAATCAGTCTATAGCTATTTTGGTGTTTGATAATAATTTGGGTTGATGGCTGAATTTTCCAGTATTATTTATTGAATAATAATTCCTTACCCATTGTCTTGCTGCTTATTGCTAATTTTATCATGATACACACACACACACACACACACACACACACGTTGTAGAGTCCAATCAAACATCTGCTCTATTTGATTTGCTCTTGGTCCTTGTTCCAGCAAAATACTGCTTTAAATTCTGATAGACCAAGTTATGCATTCTTTTTTAAATTCCAAATTAATTTTTAGCTATTCTTCCTTATTTATTCTTCTAGAAGGCCTTTAAAATTATCTTTTAAATTAAGTTCAGCATTTTAGTTATTGGGAAATAACTGAAGTCTTTACTGTGCTTTGGTTTTTGTCTTGCAACATGATACCTTTCTCTATTGCCTCAGACCTTCTTGTGACTACCAGAGGGTTTCTATCATGTTCCATTTGTTGGGAACCTATATGTAGCGGTCAAGGGCTTTAGCATCCCACGGACCTGGACTTGAGCACTGGTTGCTAAGTACTAGCTGGCGAACCTTGAATAAATCACAACCTCTGTGGCCCACCAGATTCTTCATCTATAAAGTGGAATAAAACTGCAAATAACATCATCATTATTAGTTTTAAAAGATGAAGAGGTCAGTCCATGCTGTCAAATACTCCCATTACCTCTTGCCCTGCCCTCCCCCTACCTCACATGTCACACTTCAGCCGTGCACACCCCTACTCTTCTGTGCTGTTTTCCCCATACCTGTGCCTTTGCTCATTCTCTTTTGCCTGGAAGCCTCTCCCCACCATCTTGTGCTGGCCACACTCCTCCACATCCTCTAAGAGCAGCTCAGGACCACCTCCTCAGGAAGCTCTCCATGACTGACTCTGCCCCCTCCCCCCAGCCAGCACCTACATCCCTCTAAGTCTGTGACAGGTGCCTGTTGGTAATCGCTTGCAGTCTGCAGGGCACGTCTCTCCGTTGCACTGACCACTTGGTTGTTGGGTTGTCTGTCTTCCCTGCTCGCTGAGGACTGTGTCTTACGCTCTTATATTCCTGGTGCCAGCATCCTGCCTGGCCTTTAGAAACCTCAGGAGCCACTCACTGCACTTCAGTGAATTGCATGGATTGGGTTGAACAGTGCTTCTCCCTTGGGTCGTCCACTTTAAGTGGAGTGCTCAAGGTTTGGGGTGGGAGGAAAGGAATGACGACCAAGCAAGCCGAGCAGCAGAATCTGCCCCCGTGATTAAGAGGAAGACACACGTGGTAGCCAGACTGCCTCCGCCTTTCAGATGGGGGAGGGCGGGGCAGTTTGATCCAGGGGCTTCTGAGCAGCTTCACTTTAAAATGGAAATGGCTCACCCTTGCAGTGCAGCCCTTTCTTAAGAGCTGGCCCCGTCTCCTTCCTTCTGACGAGGACGGCCAAATGCAACGTGCAGGAGAGATGGATGCAGAGACGCATGTGTCACACCCAGGCGGCTCCCAGCTCCCGGCTCCAAGCAAGGCCCCACGGAAAGATCAAAGGCTGCACATGGCCCGGCAGTGACAAATTTATGAAGTCCCGTCATCCGCATGAAAACATTGTGTATTTAATCTGCCCAGTGGAAATAAATCCATCTCAAGTTTCTGTTGAAGGAATTGCAAGTCAGCTACACTTCTCCATAAAGATGTAAGGGATCTGTTTCAAGCAGCTTTACCTCTTTCAAAGAATCGAGGTTTTCTCTTCGCCATGGAGGCATCTCAACGCACCTTTGTTTTCCCCTTTTCACAAGTCCTGAACCTCTAGCTTTCAGTGAGTATACAAGCTTTGTTATTACACTTAGATTTACAAACAAACTTGTTGGCGCAGGAAAGCCTGTGGTAGGTAGGACAGACCACCCGTAAGTATGCGTATGAAAGCCCAGTTGGAAAATCTCCTCTGTCAGCCAAAAGTGTGACTGCATTTCTAAAAACTTGGCTGTTCTCTTGATGGTTGAAACAGTGAACCTTTTTGTTCATTGAATGATGAAAAAACAAGTATGCCAAAAAGTGCCTTTTCCTAAAGGGTTTCAAGACTCCTAGCTATTTTTGACTTTTCTCTCAGGGCTTGAGAACATTCAACAAATGTGAATCAGAGATGCTTTATTGTTTGGTGTGTACGGCGGAGATTTCAGATCATGGCCAACAAGTGTTGGCCCATTTGCCTGCCATGTGGCTTATAATAAGGCCTCTTTTTGCCCATGTCTTCTTGTCACAGGCAGGGATGGATACTGGATGTATTCCCTTCGCTTCTCGAGGATGTGGGAGAGAGGTTGGGCATTGGATGAGAGGGAAAGGGAGCAAGATCTTTCATCCTGGAGAGTCCATTGTGCAACATGGCTGACCAAGGCTCGGTCACGTGGTTATGCAAGGGAGAAGCTATGTCTCCAAATTGGGAGAGGACTAGTATCTCCTAGTAACTAGGAATTTCATGAGTTTTCTACTTCTAACCAGCTGGGCTAACAAAATCTCCAAATGTTATGTGTATATGTATGCGTGTGTGTGTGTGTATGTATATACACACACATATATATAATGTAGTTGACAATAATTACATATATGTACTATGTAATACTATATATAGTGCTATATGTGTATATGGATATGTAATACTTTATAGGACATAGTTGACATAATTTCTCTGCCATATAGAATCTGTCATACCCTCTGATAGACTGAAAAACATTTTTTGAGCTGGGTTTTTTTTATGATAAAGTGATTACATGTACAAAGCAAAAAAAATTCAGAGTATGAAAAGCTCTGCAATAAAAAATTACTCTCCCTTTTATCCTGGTTCCCCAAGTCCCCTCCACATGGCATCCACTGTTAATAGTTATTTTTCAAGCAAATCCTTCTGGAGTAGTTCTATGAACATGCACGCACGCGTGTGCGTTAGCACACAACACACACACACACACACATTCAAAGCATAGAGCTGAACAAAATGGTAGTGTACTGGATTGTTCTCCACTTTCCTCTCTTGATAATTTATTTTGCAGATCCTTCTCTAATAGCTCATGTTCATCTACCTTTTTCTTTTTAATGACTGTGTAGTGTTCAAAACTGGAGGTAATACAATTCTTGCACCAGCCCTCACCAAAGGGTATATAGTTCATTGCCAGCTCTCTGTTACAATAAATAGCACTGGTATTTATCTTCCATGTGCAAATATATCTCTAGGAGAATCTCCTATGTGTGGCTTATCAGTGTTAATGGGTATATGCATTACAATATATTATGATTGTCATTGTCATCATTTATTATTATTATTATATTCTTATAGATATCCAAAGCCCGTTTACTCAGCCTCCAGTGAGTCAACAGCACCTGTTTTGTTATCCATTCATCAGCCCAATGTGTTTTGAATTTCAGTCTCTGCCAATCTGATGAATGAAAAATGCCACATTAAATGTTAAGGTTTTTTAAAGACAGAGTCTTTGTTGCTTTCCCATCATACTCTAACACTGTAGGGCTTAAACACCCCTTAGAGATCATTTAGTCCAATTTTCTCATTTGATGATTTTACATTTGAGGACGAAAGTTCAGCGTGGGAACTGCCCTCTGCCTGGCCATGCAGCACCACCCCAGAGACCCTCACTACCACCACCACCAATGCAGAGTCAGCAGCAAAGCTAATGCAAGGCTCATGTAAAAATGATGTTTAACTACCTCCTTTAGTGGAATTTCAAGTATCAAGTCACTGAAGTGATGTGTGAAGGCAAATTCTCCCCCATATATGATCTGTATTTCCAACATTTATTTCTCACAGTTCTGGAGATTTGGAAATCTAAGATCAAGGTGCTGGCTATTCCGTGTCTGGTGAGAGCTTGCTTTCTGGTTCATAAATGACCATCTTCTTGCTGTATCCTCACATGGTGGAAGAGATGATGGAGCTCCCAGGGGTCTCCTGTATAAGGGTACTTATCCCATTGATGAGGGCCCACCCTCATGATCTAATCACCTCCCAAATGCCCCACCTCCAAATACCTTCACTCTGAGGATTAGGTTTCAACCTATGAATTTGTGGAGGACCCAGGCATTCAGTCTATGGCACTCCCTGAGCAGGAGCCAGAGGCAGGTGGACAAGGGTTCTAGGTCGAGTTGTCTCTTCACTAGTGTTGCTGTTTTGGACAAGCAACCTAATTCCTCCAAGCCTCAGTTTCCTCATCTGCAAATGGGGCTAATGATAGAATCTGCTTCTGATGGTTTCCATGAGGATTAATAACACATGAAAAGTGTTTGACACAGTGCCCAACAGATGGTTAAGCCCTACTATATGAAGGTGTCCGTGTCAAAGTGTTGTTATTTTGTGTTCTCATAAGTTCATTTCTGCTAGTCTTCAGCCCAGCGGTCTCTGCTCTTCATTTCTTAACCTGAACTTCTTCTTGTTCTCAGACCACTTTCCTGGACAAGCATTATCTAATATAGATATGTTGTCAGGGAAACGACTCCCTCTTGGAATAAATAAGCCACACGTCACAGGAAGGCATGTGAAAGACGCTCCCCAGAGAGGATGCACCCTTTCTTGGTTTTTGCTGAAGCAGCTCTGGGAGACTTAGATGGTGTGGTGGTGTCTGTAGCCTCAGTTCATCCAAAGGTGTCTGGGAAGTGGGGAGACGTCAGGGTTTATCTCGACTTCTGCAGAACCAACCACGAGAGTCCTTCAGGCCTGTAGACAGCACAGTGTTGCTCTGAACCCTCTGACATTCTCCACTCATGTTTAATTTCAGAAGCTGGGCACCCTCGGAGGTGAAACCCATGTGACAAAACAGCCACCTAGAAGTGTGATTGGGATAAACATAGCTTTTCTAGACTGTGGAAATGCCAAGTAGGAACTATTTCCTTTCCATATTTTAAATCTAAAATCTCTATGTCTTTCAGCAATTTTTTTCTCTCTCCTTCTCTTGTCATGGTACAGTCTATGGTCTGACTCCTGAGCTTTTGAAGCTGGTGGTTGATTGTAGTTCTTGGCTTCGGATAAACAAAGTGTGTGTGTGTGTGTGTGTGTGTGTGTGTGTGTGTGTGTGTGTGTGTGTGATCATCTCTTCTTATTAGCCATTCTCTTTATACCAGTAGGAGAACAGGTTTCTAGGAGATTTGCTGGTTTCTAGGGACTATAGGGGACATATTCTGTGTGACCAGGTTGCAGATTAGGATTTCTATAACCTGCCTGTTTTTTGGCCTCCTTGCAAAAATGTCAGGTTTTTTTGATAGAACTGAAACTGTTGCTACATCCGCTCCTTTGCTAGAAAAGATTCAATGTAAAGATTAGTTATAGGAACAAGAGTCCCTTTTCCACCTAATTCCTATGTTACACATTCTTCTGATTTTGCTAGTATTGCCTCCTCCTAAACAATCAGGGCTCTGTCACAGAGCTTTCAACCAGGTTTCAAGCACCTTCATCACAGACACACACACACACACACACACACACACACACAAGTACAATGTGGACACTTAGCCAGCTTCATCCATAAGAAATTGTAGAAAAATATAGTTAACTCTTGCTAAGAGAATGTAAAGGGTAAGAGGCTGGTGGTTAAGAGATCAGGGCTCTAGAGCTAGAGGAACCCCTGTCTCACTGCAGTGGGTTGTTGCCCTTCTGGCTCCTGTTTCATCATCTACATGACAGAACTAGATTAGATGATTTAGAATGGGGGTGGAGCCCTTCCATCTGTGTTACATCTGAATCCCAGCTTCTTGCTGCTGTTTGTTTATTACTTATTGGTTTACTCGTGGAGTTTTTCCCTTCATTTTTGAACACATAAGACAAAATAACATCAAGGTAGCAATCATTTTATTTCCATCACCTCAGATTTATAGGTTGATATATATGCATCTAGAATCTCTTTGTCTCCTCTTGCCCTCTCTTAAAAATCATGCTATTGATATAGTAAATGTGTTATATGCTCATATTAAACAAAAACTGATACAGTCAATGCAGAAAAGTACAAAGATGAAAGTTGAAAGAATAAACATGAAATCACATCCCCTAGAAAGAAAAATTCTTAAAACAAAGTGAATATCATTTCTTCCATATACACATACAAAAGTATTGACAGACATATTAAGTTGGTGCACAGAAATTGTTTGTACAGATGGATTTAATCTGTACATATTCTTTTATTAAGTACTTAAATTTAACTTTGAGTTAAAAAAAAGAAAATCTGAATTGAAATAGAAGGTTTTGTTGGACCACAATTTTTTTGTATGTTATGAAAGACTATTTTCTAAAAGAATTCTCTAAGGCTAAAAAATTAATTTTTACCTTATGAAAAAAAGAAATTATTGGCTCATTTCACTAGAAAGTCCAAGGAAAAGGTGTTAATTCTAGATGCAACTGGATCTAGAAATGGCGCCGAAATCATCAAGTGTCTATACCTCTCCCTTCACCCATGTCTCTTGCTCTGTATTCTGGTTTGGTTCACACACACGTGGTGGCAAACCTTGCTATGGGCAGCTCCACACTTACGCTATACAAAAATAGAGATGCTGGAATTGTCAAGAGATTGGAGTCTTTGCATCTTCTGTGGTTAACTACTTGCTTCAATTTTAGACAATATTTGCTGACTTCCTGGTCTAAAAGATAGGAACATTAGCATCATCATATTTCTTTTCTTATCTCTTCCTACTAGATACTAGTTTTTCATGATTACTCTGTTTACATCATCCAGATTTATAACATTCACATTTATCATCATAATTCCCACAGTTGTTTAGTGTTGGCTTGACATAAAAATGAATTCAGTGCTCGCTAGCACTCATTTTAATGTGGTTCTCTATTCTTTTTTTTTTAACAGTTCAACTGATTTATCTTTGAAGACCTTAATTTTGAATACATTTATGAGTCAGTAGAACAAGTGGTAATTTTTTTAAACATATGTTTCTAAAGCAGTGATAAAAAGCATCTATTTCATTACCTAACTCATTTGATATATTACTTTTAAAAAGCATTCAGTCTGTTTCTTGAAAAACATTTTGGATTCTCCGGTCCTATAGATTTTCTTTACTCAATCTACAATGTCAGGGTTCCCTTTCTCTACGTTTCTTATTAGAAAAGGGAGAGAGATCCCTCTTCCTGATTGTATCGCCTTAAATTGTAGCTGATATACGACTAATTTTTTTCCCAGTTTTTCCTCAGAGTTAATGATGATCTATTTTTTTTAAACATCTTTATTGGAGTATAATTGCTTCACATTGTTGTGTTAGTTTCTGCTGTATAACAAAGTGAATCAGCTATATGCATACATATATCCCCATATCTCCTCGCTCTTGCATCTCCCTCCCACCCTCCCTATCCCACCCCTCTAGGTGGACACAAAGCACCGAGCTGATCTCCCTCTGCTATGTGGCTGCTTCCCACTAGCTATCTCCTTTACATTTGGTAGTGTATATATGTCCATGCCACTCTCTCACTTCATCCCAGCTTACCCTTCCCCCTCCCCATGTCTTCAAGTCCATTCTCTGGTAGGTCTGCATCTTTATTCCCATCCTGCCCCTAGGTTCTTCAGAACCATTTTTTTTTTTTAGATTCCATATATATGTGTTAGCATACGGTATTTGTTTCTCTCTTTCTGACTTACTTCACTCTGTATGACAGACTCTACGTCCATCCACCTCACTACAAGTAACTCAATTTTGTTTCTTTTTATGGCTGAGTAATATTCCATTGTACATACGTGCCACATCTTCTTTATCCATTCATCTGTCAATGGACACTTAGATTGTTCCACATCCTGGCTTGATGTCACTATTTTGATTTATCATAATTGGTGGGATTTTGTTGTTAAGCAGCTTTTTCAAAATTGTTCATTATTAGTGTATGCCCAATTTTTTTATTAAGTTTGAGATTGTTTCTATGTTGCTTTTATACCTGAACGATATCTTAGGTAGGTAAAATTTTCTTGGGACACACCTTCTTTACTTTGGGCATTTGTCATTGTGCCAATGTCTTCTGGCTTTAAATTTTGCTAAGGAGAACTCAGAGGCTGATTGGATTCTCCCCTCTATCCCCACACCCCTCACCACAGTTATAGGTACTTTTTTACCTGCTTTTTTGCTTAACAAATTATTTCTTTATCCTTTAAGTTTAATAATTTAAAAAGTGTATGTCTTAATGTTAAGCATACTCCTCCATATTTTCCTGGAATACTCTATGCTGCTTTCGGTGGATGGATTTGGGTCTTTCTTCATTTGGAGGCATCCTCATATACTATATATCTAAATGTATCTTTATCTTCAGTTGTATTCTCTAAGTTACTGATTATTTTTATGTTGGATTGTTTTTTCTAACTTCTATCTTTATTAGCTTTTTTTCATTGCTTTCCCATCTTCATGAATTTTTTAAAACTTTGTATTTAGGTGAATTATTTCAAACCTCGGTAACCGTTATATAAATTTATATTTTACTTTATATTTACCATTTCTTACTCTTTATTCCATCTTGTAGTTCCAAGTTTCCTTCTACTATCATTTCTCTTTAACTTAAAGAACTTCCTTTAGCATTTCTTGTAGATCATATCTGTTGGAAGCAAAATTTCCCAGCTTTCATTTATGTGAAAGTGTCTATATTTCATCTTAAATATCGAAGGGTTTCAACTCTGGATACAGAATTCTGGATCGACAGTTTTTTTCCCCCTTTCAGCAATTTCATGGTGATGTTTCATTGTCATCTGGACTTTACTGGTTTTGAAAATGGTTCAGTAGCCATTCAAATAATTGTTCCTCTGGATGTAATGTGGGTTTTTTTTTTCCCCTCCCCTGGCTGCTTTCAAGATTTATCTTTATTTTTGGTTTAGTAGTTTAATATGATGAAACTTGGTTTGATTTTTTTTCTGTATTTACCCTCCTTCAGACTTGCTGAATTTCTTGGATCTGTAAAATAATATTTTGACCTTTACTTCCTCAAATATGTTTTTCTGTCCTACTTTCCCTCTACTTTCCATTTAACACTACAATCACAAATATATGTTAGACTACTTGATATTGTCCAACAGGTCACTTGGTACTGTGGAATGGAATTACAATTTTTTTTGGAATTCCAATCCCACATGCAATTCCAATTCCAAATTGGAATGTCTTCCAATTTTTTTTCTTTTATTAATACTGAATAATTTCTATTGTTCTGTCTTTAATTTACTGACCCTTCCTTTGGCCATCTCTAATCTGCTGTTAAGACACATCCAATACATTTTTCATTTATTATATTGCATTTTTGATTACAGCATTTTCATTTGGCTCCATTTCTCTGCTGAGATTCCCCATCTTGTCACTATGACTGTATACTTTTAATGTTTTAGACATATTTTTACTATATATTTTAAAGTCTTTGTCAACTGACCCCAACATTTGTGTCATCTTGGGATCAGTTTCAATGACTACTTTGACTCCTGAGTATGGGTCACATTTTCCTATTTCTTTCATGTCTAGTTTTGTTTTGTTTTGTCTTTATTATGGCTGATATATTATAGGGCCCCTGGATTCAGTTATCTTCCTCTGAAGAGTGTGGATTTTTATTCTAGTAAGGAGTTAAATTACTAGCTCATCACCTTGAACTTTTAGAGACTTGGTATTATACTTTTTTAGGATGGGTCTGTTTTGGTTTTGACTTTTGTCTATAGGTAAATCCTTGCTTCTAGAATGTAGTCTTTATTCCTAAGGATGACCCTTCTGGGATTTCAATGAAAAAACCTGAGGTATTTACCAAGACCCTATAATCTGGTAGGATTCAAATTCAACACTGTCTCCCCTGATGTGGCCAGCAGCTGAAATCTAGGCTCAGCTTTTTCAGGCTTCTAGCTGTTCCTTTCTGCCAATCTTTGGAGTATCTTTATCCATGTGCAATTCAGGAGTCAGCCAAAGATTTGGGGAAATATATATGCATATTTGGGGGCTCTCCACTCAGGCTATCTGGGATTTCCCCTCCTGCTTTCAGATGCTCTGGCAGCCCCAAATTCCATCTTCTAACACCTCAAGCCAATAAATTTGTGGTTTTCTGCTTGATGGTTACCCATCCAGCATTCTGCAGACTGGGGAGTGCCCTCAAGGAGAAAGTCATATGTACATAGATCTTACCTCCATATTCCAAGGGTTGAATCTCTTCCAGTTCTGCCTGATTTAGGTTGTCCTCCAGCATCTTTAAATAGATGGTTTGTATATTTTGTCCAGAGTTAGTCAAGCACAAGCTTCTTCATCATGATTGGAACTGAAACACCAGAGTCATTTGATTTTAAGTAGTATCTATTCTGTACAATTAGTCCCATAATGAATTGTTACTGTCTTCATCTTGTTTCCCTAGGTCTGAACCTCCATTTTTATCTCCCTTTTGTGGATTTAATATCTTATGGTCATCACTTTTAAAAAATTTCAGACTTTCTGTTTATTCAGGAGCCTGACAGACTCAAAAGGGGATCTGCCACATTAAGATGTAATTAACAGGAGAATAAGCCCTATTTGGCAACATAGTTGAGTCATTCCCAGTTATTTCCAATGTCGTATTACCTAGTTAGGTAATCATTGGTTCCTTCTTCCATATATGATTGTGTTAATTAAGACTCCCTTTGTTGCAAATGACACAAAATCTGTCTCAGGTTGGCTTGAGCATGAAAAGGAAATTTACTGATGTGCATGAAAAGTCCAGGGATATGTCATTTCACATGCTGCTTGATCCAGGAGCTCAAATGAAGGCTCAGTTTCCCTCTCTCTGTCTCTCACACCTAGACCCTCGGAAGAGGGCTCCATTCTCAGCAGATTCTCATCTAATGGTGGAAAGATGGCCACCCAAGCCTCACTGTGGTCCAGGTTTGAGTCTAGTAGAATATGAGGGACTGAACGTCTCTCAGTAAGTGTTGTTGCCTCTCACGGGCTCTGGCTGCTCATCCCTTGTCTCTGAACCACTCACCATGCCAGGAGAATATGGTCCTCCCACTGGCAGCCTTGGGTCAGTGTCTGCCTCTAGTTGCAGGGCTCTAGTCACCTCCACTGATGCACACAGATTGCTGGTGCAGGAAGAAGCAGTTTCCCAAAGAAAAACTGTAACGATGTCAACAGAAGACAGGTCCTCGGACCATTGAAGGCCATAGAACAACAGATAATTCTTTACCTCAGAGTAGTATGTTGGTTGCCTGGCTAGTTCCAGGTATTACTTTAAAAATCAAAGGCCCTGAGTTCTGGGAGCCTGATTCTCCCAGCTTTTGCACAGCAAAGGAAAACATAAACAAGACGAAAACACAACCCTCAGAATGGGAGAAAATATTTGCAAATGAAGCAACTGAAAAAGGATTAACCTCCAAAATTTACAAACAGCTAATGCAGCTCAATATCAAAAAAACAAACAACCCAATCCAAAAATGGGCAGAAGACCTAAATAGATATTTCTCTAAAGAAGATATACAGATTGCCAACAAACACATGAAAGGATGCTCAACATCACTAATCATTATAGAAATCAAAACTACAATGAGGTATCACCTCACACCAGTCAGAAGGGCCATCATCAAAAAATCTACAAACAATAAATGCTGGAGAGGCGGTATGGAGAAATGGGAACCCTCTTGCACTGTTGGTGGGAATGTAAATTGATACAGCCACTATGGAGAACAGTATGGAGGTTCCTTAAAAAACTAAAAATAGAACTACCATATGACCCAGAAATCCCAGTACTGGGCATATACCCTGAGAAAACCATAATTCAAAAAGAGTCATGTACCACAATGTTCATTGCAGCTCTATTTACAATAGCCAGGACATGGAAGCAACCTAAGTGTCCATCGGCAGATGAATGGATAAAGAAGATGTGGCACATATATACAATGGAATATTACTCAGCCATAAAAGGGAACAAAATTTAGTTATTTGTAGTTAGGTGAATGGACGTAGAGTCTGTCATACAGAGTGAAGTAAGTCAGAAAGAGAAAGACAAATACCGTATGCTAACACATATATATGGAATCTAAAAATAAGGTTCTGAAGAACCTAGTGGCAGGACAGGAATAAAGACGCAGATGTAGAGAATGGATGTGAGGACGCGGGGAGGCGGAAGGGTAAGCTGGGATGAAGTGAGAGAGTGGCATGGACATATATATACTGCAAAATGTAAAATAGATAGTGGGAAGCAGCTGCATAACACAGGGAGATCAGCTCGGTGCTTTGCTCCAATGTAAAATAAAAAAAATTTTTTTAAACCAAAGATCCTGAATGCCATTAACTTTTCTGCTTACCACTTGACCTTCAGGGCGTGTCTCAAGACCTACAGAAAGCATCCTGGAAGAATTCACATGAGTCTTCCAAGCAGATAATCAGATACGCACAAGAGCTGGATGGTCCTGTTGTTCAACAGCCATTCCGGGCTTATTTTTAACGTAAAATAAGTGTTCAAATTTTACAAAAATGAATTGAAAAGTATTTCTTAAGATGAAGAAGATTTCTTAAGATTTCTTAAGATTAATTTCTTAAGATTAAGATCACACATCCATTTAAAACTATTTAATATTCTAAGCAAAAGATACAGTGGAGGCTACAAAGGCCTCTAGTTGGCTCAGTTTATTCCTTCTTATTATCTCCGATTTTTGGAAGAAATGAGACTCTGCTGGTACAGTGTGTTTTTACAAAGCTTTCAATCTTTAGAGAAATATGCAGGTGAAAGGCTCTGAGAACGCTCTCTGGAATTTGTTTATAGTAAACCAGGCAAAACTCGAAAGAATAGATCAAGCTCCTTTGCTACATAGCATAAAAAAGAATTATTCTGCAGGACAGAGCAGAGCCAGTTTGGGTGTATTCTTTCTTTGGGACACTTAACTTTATTTATGATCTCTGTTTCTTGTCACTTCTCAGGTTATCTGGGAACTTTTAAGGCAAATGTGCAGACTGGTTAGTTTCTCTTAATCAGTGTAAGCATCATTTCATCCTTAGCCTGGATTGTGCTGTCCTGGTAGATAAAGAGGTTATCATCATGTAATTCTCACATCTAACCTTTAGAAGTGAAAAATAAAATAAAATTCCACATCTGAAGAGTTTCACAGATCCCTTATCCCAGTTTGATGTATGGAGGCCAGTGTTCAGTTTGATACTTTTAGGATTAAGAACAGGTCTGAGACCTTCAGAGATTTTTCTTTTGGTTCTTAAGTGTCTAACCCATGTTTCTGGGATATTTCCAGAATATCCCACTGACACACTATTCTTTGTCTTAAAGGCCAAGGAAGAAAACCAATGACTAATTATTCTTTTTACAGGCATTTGTGGCAGAATCTCAGGATTAGAGTTTCCTTAGAGTAGGAGGTACGGATAGAGGTATATCACTGCATACTGTGCAATTCTCACAGTTTTCCAAATAGTACTTGTACTTAGTTTTATTTAGAAGATAAATATCTAGTATTTGTCGGAAATATGGAAATTGGAACCTAAAAATTTTAAAACATGACTCAAAAGCCTTTCAGGGTGACCATGGTTTGCCTGCAGTGGCTGGGAGTCCAAAGGTGTCAGCTGAATCTCCTCATGGTTTCCATCTGAGGACTGTGCCATTTTGGGGGGTACCCTATCACATGACCCACTTGCTGCCTTTAAAGCTAGTGATGCAGGTAGCAAGGAAGGGGGCATTGTGGGATGGCTAGGAGTTCTCACACCAAGAGCTCTAAGCAAAGATGCCTCGCTAAAGGCCCTTCCAGCCTCTGGGCCTGCTCGCTCCAGTTCAGTCTCTGAACCACAGCTCAATTGATTTTGTAGAAACATAACCTTGACCCTGTCACTACCCTGATGGAAACTCAGATGTCACCTTGTCACTGTGTGGTTACAACCCTTCAGTGGTCTCCCTACCCCCTCCAGGATGAAGCCCAAATTCCTGTGCAGGCCTTGCAAGGCCCTGGTGGTCTGGCCCTGTGGCTCTCCAGCCTCATCTTTATCACATCCCCTGCCACTCGGGACTGCAGATGGGGAAGGTACCTGGCTATCTCCTCTCCTCTCCACTCCGCTGAACCCCAGCCCCACCTGGTACCTCCTTCCCACCCTCCCACTAGTCTTCGGACTCAGATACCAGCTCTTCCAGGGGAATCTCCCTACACTCCCCTCCCTAAAACCTAGGCCAGAGCATGTCTACCAACTCCCTCTCTGGACTGAAAGCTCCTGTAGGGAACCATCTTGGGTACTGCATCCTTAGAGCCCAGCATGGTCCCGGCATGCGGTCGATGCCCAGTAAGGATTTATTGAATAAATCTAAGCATAGTTTACAATCTTTTCAAAGGTAGGACTGAGGGACAGAAAAAAAATAGTTGAGAGCTGTTTGTTTTGTTTCCTTTTAAAAGAATTCTTCCTGAAAGTGGCATCACTTAAGAATTTCTGTTTTGTTTTGTTTTTTAGCATCCTTCAGGGTCTGATGTTTTACAAAGGGTCCCTCTTGATCCCTGGCTATCACCACTGAACATCAAGTAAAGAAAAGCACTGGGAATGATTTACTCGGATTGGAGGTGGTGGAAGCAAATGAATGGGCTTCCCACTTTCCTTCTGAACTATACTCATTTATACATAGTGATGAAATATTTTCTCCTAGCTTTTTTCCCTTAAAACATCTTGTCTGAGGGAAGTGGGAGGAGAACTTGGAAAACTGTCCCTTGAAACACTCATTAACTGAAAAATGGTGCTAAAGGAAAATATATGTCTTATGGAAATGCAGTTTAGTTATCACACATATGGGATGCATTTTACTCGAGTCGAAATGTTTCTGAAGAACAGAATCCCATAAATATACAAACTGTTTTATTTTGTTATTCAACTCAATTCAAAAGTGCTTCCGGGAATTTAATATAAGAAGCGTTGGCTTTTGAAGACCACACCTAAAATGTTATTATTGTTGGCATATTTACTGAAACATGTAGCAGAGATGATTGATTGATTTCCATGCTGTTTTGCTGAGCTCATGTTTAAGTCTTGATTTCTGTTCAAGGCTGAGTTTTGTCTTTGGGATCTTCTTTGAAAGATTTTTTTGCAATATAAAAATAGATCCATTTTGACTCATTTCTGTAAGTAGCAGAACTGTTCTCAGAACTTCCTTTTTTATGGATTGTGTTAAATTAGATCGTGCTGGTTAGAAGGTTTTCTCAGGGACTCCATCTCTGAAGTGTTTTCCAGGTGTCTTCCCCTCACCAGCTCAATTCCCCGAGCAGGACCACCTGTGTCAGGGGCATGAACTCACGGGACTCTTTGATATGGTAATGTCCATATGACGCGCTACTTAACCCAAACATAAAAATAGATCTTGGAGGATCTTAGTCTGGGTTCAGAATCCTAAGCTTCTGTGAAATTAAAGAAAGCAGAAAGTGGCCCACACTTTCTACTCTTTCTTTGCCAATGCGGAAGCAAAATGCAGTTAAGGCAAAGATAAGATGCTGGCCAGTTGAATGGAAAACATGTGATAAAATGAGTATCTTACCTCTAAACCCAGATCTCTTTTCACCAAGTCTGCGCCACCTCTGACAGGACCAGGGGTCCTTGGGAGAAGTGCCATGAACTTGCATCAAGTGAACAAAGTATTCCAGAAAAGTTAGATTGTGAGAATTCCTCTTATTGAAAGACACTCTTTGTAGAATGATGGGGAAGAAAGGGGGGAACTCGGAGCTCGGCAATGCCTTAATGACCAACAACTCCCCTGCCTTCTTTTACAGAACAATCCCCCAGGTTCCAGTATCCAGAGACCACTGCGATCCCAGTTCTTCTGCTTGTACATTCTCAAGCTTCCAGGTTTGTTTTAACTGTTGGTTTGACCCCTGTCTTCAAGCTGTTGTGAGCCTGGGAAAGTATTTGGCAATAGCTACTGCTAGACACTCTTAAGCCTTGAAGCGGGGAATGACCAAAAGGCATGCCTTCAGGGAACTCCTCCCACACCCCCAGAAGAACATCTCACTCAGATGACAGATTGTCAGGAACAGAGGCCCCTATGACAAAAGTCTCCTGCGCTCAACCTCACCCCTGGAAGTTTCTAAGGGAGGTGCTGTGTTGGACAGTGATGTACACTGACATTCATCTTTCAATGTGGCCAAAAGTCCATTTCCCCCCAGTATTGTAGCTGATCACTGCTTCTGTTGAGCACTAAATGAAGTAGCTGACTTGTCGCTAGGGGTCGTGTTAGAAAAACATATGCTAAATATAAGAGATAGTCACAAGGTGAACATCTCCCAGTAAGGAGGTAGGGAGGGATGGCAAGGATGATGCAACAGAGAGAAGACCAGATAACTACTTATTTCCCAGTTCACATGTACTCCGGCACCTGCTTGTTGAAGGGGAACTACCTGTTTAAATTGTTGTCTTCCTTTTTCCTCTCCCAACCCACTTCACTTCTCCCCACCCCCTCCATGTTTGCTGATAATTGAATGTGTGTATGATGTTACTCCATTGGAAACCAACCAGGAGACTTCCTGATGATGAGGAGCCTGTCTGTTTCAGTCATTCCTGTATTGCCAGTGTCTACAGTGTCTGCTATTTGCTGTAAATGTTTGTTAAATGAAATAAAATATTTAGGAAGAGATGACATGAGAAAAGAAAAGAAATAATAGTAGACATTCCAAACAGTATCGAATGGATGAACTGATTAGTCTAGGAGCTGAGAGAGTGAGTCCATCAGCTGAAATTGATCAAGAACAGCTTCCTGGAGGACTTGGGAATTGAACTGCCCACTGACAGTAGGGTTGCATTAAATAGGAGATGGAGACAGAAAGAGACAAAGACTGAATAAATAGAGGCAGGGAACAATGAGATGAGGTCCTAGAATTCTGCGCAGACCAGTTAACTAAGAGGGTTAGTAGAGCACGAGTGGAAAAATTATATAATTAACAAAACAACTGGACTAAATTGAAGTAAAATCTTGTATTACCAAGACTTTTGGACACTTTCTTTGATATTTCTGCTTTCTTTCCCACCGACCCTCTCTGACTTTTCAGTTATCTACGAGGCTTCTCTGTATGGAATTTCCCATGGGTTAGAAACCTATTGGCTTAATGTTCCCAGGTAAGATTTGAAAAGGGACTCAGGTAGTATAATTCCTGAAATTGAAGTTCTCGGTGACTGAGGTGGTGAACTGAGTCCACTGTCTCTGTGAAATGGGGCACAAAAGGGTAAAGAAAGATGCTTCAAAATACATGAGGCAAAACCCAAGTGGATGTGATATGATTTAATATGATTTCTACATATTTTTCCAAATGTGTATTAACAGGGGAAAATGACATTTCTTAAAAAGGGAAATATCCTGAATGAGGGTGGCTGATTTGGACAGATGGAATAATTCATATCCTGAAGTTGGTTTAGTTATCAAAAAAGTGTTAACTGGAGAATGCAGTCAAGTTCGAAAAGTTTCTCAGGGCTCTAATGATAGAGCAAATGCAATAATCAGCAGCACATTTCCTGCATTACTATGCAAATCATGCTACCACTAAATTAATAGTTGTCATTTGTTGTGTTTCCTGGTTTCTCTTATCCCTTTCATTTTGGTATCAGAGATTAAGAAAAAAGGCATACTTCTATTATCAGTCAACTTTTGACTACATGTATTTTCACTCTTTTTGGCCAAGCTCTAGTTCACTGACACAGACTTAATGGAAAGAAATGATAGTACTATTAAAAAATAATTATGGACTTAAAATAGCAGGCACATTCTTAACCACCATGGTTATAATGGAGATGTGTTATGATTAGAACCTTAAGTGTAACTGTGAATTATCTTCCTTCTGCTGTTTGGGGGCAGGGGGAAGAGTACACAGTGATTCCAAATGATATTTTTTTCCTTTTTAAAATAATAATAATTATTATTATTATTGCTGTGGCATGCTCTAATAAGCCAGTTGAATGGTTTATCAGTGATTCCTAAGGTAGGTGGGAGGGTAAGCTGCATATCAGACCTAGCAGGCGTACTTTTTCAGTGTAAAGTCCCCTGGAGATTCTAACATATAGCTTAAGGAGTACCGTTCATTCTCCCTACCCCTTGCCAGCACAAACCACTTTTATTAATTGATAATATAATATTGTTTAGCTATCTTAGGGTTGCATGGTTTGAGAACTACCAGCTTGAATGAATTTTGTAGCTTAAGAACTAGGTCACTGTTACTCGACTCTCTTGTCTTACAGGATAAGATTAGGTACTAATTACTGAGTATTTGTATGTACTAGGTACTTTGTAGTTTTTCACGCTTTCCTTACATTCATGAATCTATTCACTATCCCTTTTTTTATGATATAGAAATGGAACTAAGAAAAACTGAATTCTAATTATTTCCCAAAGTACTTTGTCCTTCTTTTAATGTGTCCCTGAGTGCTGGTTCTGGATTCATCCAGAAATGCTTATTTCTAAAAATAAGAGGAATCCCCCAATCAATTAACAAAGAAGCCTGCCTTCCAATAGAACAATACCCCTCGTTTCTGGCCAAAGGCTTCTCTTTGTGCTATAAAAAAACAAGATTTCACTATTGCTTGTTCATTTAAAATTATGCACTGCTTAAACTGGTATGTACTTCTCTCACCTGTCCAACTAATGCCTCCTTAGAATAAAAATGATAAAGCAATCTGGGCTTGCAAAACTATAAAGATACTTTGAAAACATCTATGACTCAGATTCTATCACCCATAAAATGAGACAGTTGATATATTCTCAGTCTACCCAGTAGGAAAATTTTGAGAGTAAACTAAAGTACGAGATATGAAAAAGTATGTTAAAACACCCCCAAAGATAGTTACTCCATATTATTCTTTGTAACATAGGATTGGGGTATTCTAATGGGATTGAGGGATGAGTAGCTTTTTAAACTATGTAAATCCGCTTTAGGAAGCTCATCGTCTAAAGTTCTAGGTCAGGGGCTCCCAACCCCTGAGCCACAGACCAGTACTGGTCCATAGCGTGTTAGGAACAGGGCTGCACAGCAGGAGCCAACGAAGCTTCATCTGTATTTACAGCCGCTCCCCATCGCTCGCATTACGTCCTGAGCTCCGCCTCCTGTCAGCATATGATGAGCTGTATAATTATTTCATTATATATTACAATGTAATTATAATAGAAATAAAGTGCACAGTAAATGTAATGCACTTGAATCATCCTGAAACCATCCCCCCTCTCCCCCACCACCCGCCACCCCTGGCCTGTGGAAAAATTGTCTTCCACGAAACCGGTCCCTGGTGCCAAAACCATTGGGGAGGGCTTCCCTGGTGGCACAGTGGTTGAGAGTCTGCCTGCCAATGCAGGAGACACGGGTTCGTGCCCCGGTCCGGGAAGATCCCACATGCCACGGAGAGGCTGGGCCCGTGAGCCATGGCTGCTGAGCCTGCGCGTCCGGAGCCTGTGCTCTGCAACGGGAGAGGCCACAGCAGTGAGAGGCCTGCGTACCGCAAAAAAAAAAAAAAAGGTTGAGGACCGCTGATCTAGGGGAGCCAGTGGAGGACAGGGGTTCTCAGTCTTTCCCAACCACAGCATGGATAACAGTCACAACCTACAGGGAAGCCCAGAATCCTAAAAGCTTTACACTCCAAGTTCTCTGGGATTTAGCATCCTCCTGAACGTGTTGCCTTAACTAGGAATAGGGTATCAGTAACTGTGGCTCCCTCTGGCTTGGGGTGCGGCTAGAACAGGAGAGGCTGGAGAGAGTGACGGAATTTCTCCCCCCGCAAAACACTCCATGTCTCAACTCTTTCTCCTCGTAAAGCAGATGAGAATGCAAATGGGTGAGCACAGGTCATTAATGGCTAATCTGAAATTTGCTGTAATTTTTTGTCCTTTAAACTTTAGCAACATAGCTTCTTAAACTCTTACTAACAAGCATTACTTGAGGTGTAACTCACAAATGAATTTGACCCACCCGTGGGTCATGACCCTGCGGATGAGGATTGCCTATGCGGCAGGCGGTGGGTCAGTAGAGATACTTGGTGGGAGAGATTGGGCTACTCTGTCTAAAAGCATCTTTTCAAGATCAAAAGTGTCCCTGGAATTTCAGAGCAAACCTCCATTTCCTCATCTATAAAATGGGAGTAGTATTAGGACTGGAGACAGTATATGAAAGCACTTAGCCTACAGATGCTCAGTCAATGGGAGTGAATCATCCTTTCTCAGATATAACAATGGAGTAGTCTTCCAGGTGGCAGTGACTCGGAAAGGGTTACGAGCACCAAGTGTTTGCAGTGTATCCTGCCGACCTGTCGGGAGGAAAACGGAAACAAACAGGGCATGTAGTCCGTGTCCTCCTGGGGTGCCCCCACTAAGTGGGGAAGACAGACACCAGCTTAAGGAATTCTGCTATGGCTAAGTGTGGATAAAACCTACATGGAACGGTAGAGAAAGTTCCATGGAAGTGGGATTGGTAGGGGAGGGTAGCAAATGTTTGCACTGAGCCAAAATGGATGCTGCTGTGATGCTTAAGAGCACTGTTCCCCCACCAAAAAAACCATCATTCTCCAGTTCTACCTTAGCACATTTACGACTGTGCAGAAAGAGAGTCCTTTATGATATTCTTTTTTTTTTTTTTTTTGCGGTACGCGGGCCTCTCACTATTGTGGCCTCTCCCGTTGCGGAGCACAGGCTCCGGAAGCGCAGGCCCAGCGGCCATGGCTCACGGGCCCAGCTGCTCTGCGGCATGTGGGATCTTCCCGGACCGGGGCACAAACCCGTGTCCCCTGCATCGGCAGGCGGACTCTCAACCACTGCGCCACCAGGGAAGCCCCTTTATGATATTCTTAAATCAGGTTTGGCTGCTGGGAACACAAAGCCGTTCCTTGGTGCCATCCAAGGGAGCACAAAGAAAATTACAAGGGCATGAACTATGATGATTACAGAGAAGCTGAGACAGGAGACTCTGTCAAAGGCATACATTCCTTGGCCAGGTACAATCCAGCTCAGCTTTTATTGCACAAACAAACACTACCAGGCAGCAGCGTCACAGATGTCATAGATGGGGCGTGGAGGGGACAGATGGCAGGGGGGACCTGTCGCAGCCACCAAGAGTGTGAGACTCCTTTCCTCTTTGGAGAATGTTTTCCCTTAAAGGAAAGAACTAAATGCCTTCTTTCCTCGTGGTTGCAACAGCGAAGTGAGTGACTCCCGGCGCCCCCTCCTGGGTGCTGCCGCCATGCCTGCCCTCCGCCTGGCAGGGTGCTAGTATCGCACCTCTACTGTCTGTGAGGGCTTGGCCTGGGACCTGGGAGCCCAAGAACCGCCCTGGGCTTCGGCTTGTTGAGTGGCTGTTTAATGTGCACGCTGCGTGCTTTGGGACCAAATCTAGTCCTTTGTCTTTCCTGAAGCTGCACAGAGCAGCCTCTGAGGCTGGAGGAGACCTGGTTCCATCCAAACTCGGTGTGGAGGAAAAGTCTGGAATGATGGCTCGCTTGGAGCACTGACCCCAGGTGTGGTTGGCAGCGTTTGGTCCAGAGGTAATGACGGTTTGCCCAAGCCCGTCACTCAGGAGCCCCCTGATTAACGCACCAACATGCACACAATTGGACAGCCTTGCTCCTGCAACTGGGTCAGGGCAGGGCAGTCCCAAATGCAGACACGCATTGTGAAAATATCGGGACAAATAAAAGCTCTTCTCACTCAACCACTAAGGGAAAGGGACTTGCACTGTTTTGAATGCCAACAGGTTTCAGGCTCTATGCTAGCTGCTTTCAGTAAGTTGCTTGATCCAGGCTCATACTTTCATGTAGAAAGTGGGTATTATTATTTCCAGTGTGTCGGTGCAGCAGACACTCAGAGGTTAAGAAAGTTGCCTGAAGTGGTTGCCTTAAGAAGCCTGGTAGAAGAACCAGGGTCCAACCTTGCCAGACTAACACCATTCCCGCAGGCTCCCTTCTAGACTGGTCCTCCGCGAGGTCCATGGTTGCTGCTGTTGTTATTGTTATTGTTGGTGTTGGTGTTGTTTCTTCTGTGCTTAGCCCAGTGTATGTTCTCAAATATTCGTTGATGGCCAAAGGGCTGGGCTTGTAGGCACGATCTTGTGCCAAACATAGTACAGAGGGAGCACAGGGACCCTACCGAGTACAGATGTTAGAATCCAGTAGGTGGGATGTCCACAAACATTTTTCATCTTCTCCCATATGAAAGTGCCGCGTTGGGTGCCGCAGTGCAAGATAGGCAGGTTGGCTGCATCACACAAGCCCAGGGGCACCATTCGCAATAGAAGCGTGTGGATTGGAGGTGGAAGAAGGCGGGTCCTCGCCAGCGGGTCTCTGTCTCCCCACTAGGTGAAACTCCCACTCCCTGAAAGCCAGAGCAGCACTACATTTATCAGTTGTCTCTATTTCAGCTCCTGGTGAGATATCATTTGCAGAGCAAAAGCTGTGATCTAAATAGAATCAGCCTTGCTTTCTGGCTATAAAGCTGAGGTCCAGGTGATCTGCGGTGAGCTGCCCAAGCTCACCCAGCGGTTAGTGGCAAATCCAGAACCCACCCCTACATTATTGGCAAAAGCCCGGGGCCCTCCTGCATCCCATCCTTCCCTCTGAGCACCAACTGCAAGGCTTCCCCTTGACAAGATGTGGCTAAGAAAGATCCCATATGAGGCATCGTGACAATTGGTCTGTCTCGTGAAAAAACTCAAGCTCCCTTTGATAATGGTAATCTGTTGAGGGCTTACTCGATGCCAAGACTGTTCTAGGTGCCTTTTAAGCCTTATCTCATTTAATCCTGGAAGAAACGGTATAGGAGAAGCACTATTATTATCACCATTTTGCAAAAGAGAGTAACATTTGCTCTGTGACTTGCCTGTGGTTGACCCAACTGTGACCTGGCCCGGGAGGCCCTATATCTCACCAAAAGCTGTTTCTCCCTAAACGTTGCACTGAACACAGTAATAATTCAGCCGTTTTCCCCATTCATTTTGCATTTCTTCTGGTTACACTATACTTGTTTTAATCTAGTGAGGGATGCTTGAAAGAGGGTAGGCCGAGAGATCCTGTTTATTATTTAGGCAACAGTTTCAGTGATGACTTTCATATGAACCTTATCAGTGTCAAACCAGAGTTTACTAACACTTTGCTAACTTATAAACAGTCTCCCACACACTCACTCTCGTGCTTATACAGAGAAACACATGTAAACATTTCAAAACATTTCTGGTGGGCAATTAATTTTTTCCTTTGGGAAAATATCCGATTGATGATAATAATGAGGCAATGCATATTTTGGAGATAAATAAATTAAAATGGGTGGCTTTGGTCACTTTCAGTAATTGTGGATGCTTAGAAATTGTCATTAAGTTTCTGTGTACTTAGAGGACCATCTTCCCGCAGTCTCCGAGGACTGTGCTCAGGAATGCAAGATAGAAGAGGGAAGACAAGTTATGAGGTTTTTTTGGTTTATTTGGAAATTCTGTGTCTTCTGGGGAACCAAAGAATTTTGGGGGGAACATTCTTTGTTTTTTCTCAAGTACAGTGCTGCACTTCCAGGAACCTTCTCTGCAGCTACTTCCAGATTTCTTCCTTGCCGTTTCTGTTTTCTTTTTCTTTTTCCTCTTTCTCTCCTCTCTGTGGGGGAAAGGTAATGTGGGAGGGTGGCCAGTGCTGGCAGGGGGAAAATGGGAGCATGTTTATCATGGTTTACGACCCCAGCGCTTCCAAAAGGAGAAACATTCCTATCTGTGCATCCTCCCTGGGTCTGCTGTCCATCTTTGACATCTTCAAAGATGTCTCTTCCAGGGGGGAACCCTGTGTCATTGCAGCTTGCTTTTCTCCAGCTCCATCAAGACAAAATTCCTCCAGTGGAACACCAGGCAACATTTTTGGTGAAGGGTTTCAAGAAAAACACCAACAAATTTAAATGTATGACTTGCATTCTTGAATGGGGCATATTGATTGCCAGATCTGAAAACCTTTCAGCCTGGGTTCAGACAGGGATACTGGGAAGGCCATTAAGACACTCAGAGCCTCTCCTTTTTTCCTGGCACATAGTGGGGTTGCATCTCCCCACTCCCTTTGAAGTTAAGCATGACCATGTGATTTGCTTTGGCCCATGTAATGTCACTGGCAGAGCAAGGATCCAGAGCGTGATCTGCCCCAGTCTCTTTCCCTTCATCTTGGCAATGAGCAATGTCTTAAAAGGTGAAGACTTCATCGGTGGGGATGCCCCTGCTGATCTGTGATGGGCATGTTCATCTTGATAAAAGTACTCAGTGGATGGGTGGGTGGATGTCCTTCTGTGGAAAATTCCTTGACTGGGTGAGAGTTGCCTTCTTAGGGTCCTTTCTACTGTAAGTTTCCAATGACTACAGAATTTTAAGTTGGACGTTGATTTTGGTGTCTTTCTGCATGACACTTCTGTAGTATGTTTCCTGACTTAGGTTCAGAGATCCAGGGGCAGATTTGGTCTTATTAGCTGTGTAAGCTTTATAGCCAAATCACTTAATCTTCTGGAACTCCAGTTCCAAAAATCTAAAAGTGGGGTGGCAACAAGCTCTGCCTATTTATGACAATTTTGAGTTTTAAAGACAAAGTAAGATGGTGTTTGTGGAAATGCAGTCCAAGCAGTGGCACTATAGTACTGTCATTCCTAGCTATAAAGTGCATTATAGCCACCAACTCCTGGTTGCTGGTGTGGGTGGTCCAAGACTTGGTGTAGACGGTGAATGCATTCCAATGGGGTCAGGGGCTAGGGGGCCTCACTGGGTAGAATAAACTGTTTCTGAACTCACGAACTGGAGGCCTCGTGTCTCCTCTGAACAGTGCTGCCTGCAGCTAAGCCCTCTTTTCCAAACACAAGTTCTGCATCTCGGCTCATCCATTTGCAAAACAGTCAAAATATCTACCTCATTTGCTTGATGCTTTATAAAATAACATCTAAGGAATCATCATAAACCCAGAAGTGTTCAAGTAAAGGTTCTACCAGGACACTGGTCCTTTTTCCACCTGAAAGTCCCTTTGGTCAGTTGGTCCCAGTGTATTCCATCTGTGAGGAATCCAGGCTCAAAAATCAATCATCTTGGCCACTTCCTAGTCAGTGGGAGGCAAGGTAGCACTTACCAACTTCTGAATATCTGTCTTTCCTGGCAGATAGATTCCCTTTCTTGGGTATATCCACTAATTTTTATTAAATTAATCTTTTGCTGTGGAGTGGATCCTGAGCTTTGACTAATTTTTTAACGCCAAGAAAATGGATGATTTGAGACCAGAAAAAAAATGGCCTCTTAATTTTTACATATCTTTTCCTCTCAGTGCAACATGGTTTCTATTTTCATGCACTTGGCATCACACAGAGATTCAGAATAACTCAATTCTTCAATTCCTTCTTCCTTTTCTGCTTCCCTCCCTCACTTCCTGTTCTGTAGCATTTTGACCGGTTCTCTGCTGATTCTGGCTTCTTTGAGAAAGCCATGGTCTGGACATCTTCCAAGGCTGCCCCTGGAGGGTAATGGTGGCAACTCTCATAGACTCTTCCTTGGAACAAGCCCCCCACGACAGGTTGCCTCCCCACTTGGGAGTGTGGTTACCGAGCTGGGCGGGGATGCCAGGCTGTAACTGATTCATTCATAAGTCTGGCCTCAGTGCACAGAGAAAAGCCCTTTCCCTGCCCTACCCCATCCAAACAGTTTCAGCTTATCTCTAAGAAGATTAGAGGACCTCTGCCTCCTTGCTGCCTTTCTTTCTGTGCCAAAAGGCCTGACAGATCAAAGTGGACATTACTTCACATAGCTAGTGGCTTATCTCCTGCCCGTCCTAAGACCACTGACCTCTCAATTAAGGTTTTAACAACAATTTCTTTTGGGGGAGGAAATGCTCATAGGATGGAGGACAGTTTACACTACCAGACCTCTGGTCCTGACCCCACTGACGGGGCGGTCTGTCATGACTGCTCACCATGCAATTAGGCAGCATTTTTCAATTCCCTTACAATGAAAAAAATGTTATTTTTACTGAAAATAGCTCCAAATGTCCTAAAGCCTTCTATTTTTCATATATAATGAGGTGACAGTGGAATTTGTTAGATGAAAATGACTTTATCAGACTTTAACGCTAACACTCCTCTCAAACCCAGAGCTTTGTGACGCTTCGAAGGAGACTGTGATAATCCAAAGCCTTGGGTGATTGATGCATCTGGGTGCGTTCCTTTGCTTTCTTGTGGAGACCAGCCCCTCACCCACTGTATAGTTTCGGCCTCATTGTAGTTTCGCTCGAAACATGGCCAGCTAGTTTGCAAGTTTTAAGTTGATTAAATTGAATTTGAGGGCTTCCCTTGTGGCGCAGTGGTTGAGAGTCCGCCTGCCGATGCGGGGGACACGGGTTCGTGCCCCGGTCTGGGAAGATCCCACGTGCCGCGGAGCGGCTGGGCCCGTGAGCCATGGCCGCTGAGCCTGCGCGTCCGGAGCCTGTGCTCCGCAGAGGGAGAGGCCACAGCGGTGGGGGGCCTGCGTACCGCAAAAACAAAAAAAATTGAAGTTGAGTACCAAAGAAAAATATTTTGTACCCCGACACTGAAAAATTATCTGAAAGATGTGGGCTTTTCAGATGGATGTTGTAAACTGGTGAATTGTGTGTGTGTGTCTGTGTCTGTGTGTGTATACACATTTACATATATGTATGTATATATATACACATCATGGGCATACTTAATTTTATTGCATTTCACTTTACTGCACTTTGCAAATGTTGCATTTTTCACAAATTTAAGGTTTGTGGCAACCCTGCATCCAGCAGGTCTATCGATGCCATTTTTTTCCAACAGCATTGGCTTACTTACTGTCTCTGTGCCACATTTTGGTGATTCTCGCAATATTTCAAGCTTTTTCATTATTATTACATTTGTTACGGTGATCTGTGACAGTGACCTTTATTGCAAAAAGATTATAAGACCCGCTGAAGGCTCAGGTGATGGTTAGCAGTTTTTTAGCAAGAAAATATTTTTAAATTAAGATATGTACATTTTTTCTTTATACATAATGCTATTGCATACTTAATACAGTACAGAGTAAACATAACTTTTATATGCACTGAGAAACCAAAAAATTCATGTGACTTGCTTTACTGTGTTATTTGCTGTCTGGAGCTGAACTCGAAACATGTCTCACATATGCCTGTATGTGCACATACACACATGCACATACACACACACACACTTTTTTTTTTACTAGAAGATAGATTTTTTTATTGGATGTTTGTGCCAGTTACCCTGGAAGATACCATAGATGTGTACAACGTGTCTCTCCCCTTGAGAAGCTTACACTGTAAGGACTGATGAATTAAGTGTTAGACTATTGTAATAGACCAGAGCTGAGGCTCTGGGGTGGACAGACCCGGGTTTGAATCTCAGCTTTGCTCGTTACTACCTGTGCACCCTCAGAAGGTTATTTAACTTCCTGAGCCTCAGTCTTGTTGTCTTTAAAATTGGGAGAGGCATCCTCAGTGCTACTCAGGGTTGCTGTAAGGAACAAATGACAGAAAGCATTAAGGTCTACAGCCCATACTTACATATGGCATATGTAAGTATTCAATAAATAGCAATGGCTAGTTGTTTCATTATTATTTATGTAAATTCTGAAAAGCTTGTTGTAAAAGGTGGGGTAGAATTTACTGAAAGGCAGAAGCCCTTGGCGGAGAGGAAGCGGACAAGAGCGCAGGCTGAGCATCAAGGGCACAGCTGGGAAACCCTCAGGAGCCACTGGTTGGCCAGCTGGTTCTATGCCCGCCTTCCTAGCCATCTGTTCCTATCTGCCTGCACAACTCGCTGGGAATTACCCAGGAAGCCACAAAGTTAGTTCTCTGTATCTGTTACAGATGAGGGTCAGTTGTCATTTCCATCATAAAATCCATGCTTCATGGATCTCAAGCTTAGAATTTAAAATGACATGGGGCTTAAACTCCACTTAACACTTTTGATTTAAAACCTTCTCAGAGAACAAGAGTTCTTAAGTCCACACAGCCAATAATACCATCACAGTCTCTTTGGTGTAAGTTACCTTTTGGAAATGAATCCTGTGTCTGGTTTTGCGTAGCCTTTTCAATGATAAATAGCTTTAAACAAAGAGTCATAAAAAATCAACACTTTTGAAAAGCAAATAAACAGCCCCATTTGCGTTCTCAATGGAAGAATGACTGGTGCCTTGGGACAGTTTCATTTTCATGCCTTTTAATGATGACTTTCCAAAATGGCTACTTGAGAAAAGGACAGTTTAAGGAAAGGAAGGCAAGACATTTTTAGAGCTACATTCTTAGCCTCTAGAGATATATATTTAATTCATCTAAATTTTAATATGGAATTTTATTTTAAAGTTAAAAATGTGTTATATATAATATCAGTAAATGTTTTGTCTTTCGACTCATGCATCAAAGATACCCTACAACTAAATATACATCTGTTAGCAGACTGATCCAAAAACATTTTATTTCAAAATAACGAGATCAGTATTCCACAGAAAGTATCTGATGGCCAGGATCAACAAGAAATTTTAATTTTTTGTTGAAAAAAAAAAAAGATCGCTCTTATTTCAACTTTGGAGAGAAATGGAGACACGAAAATGCTCAGAGAAGATTCCAAGAGAAAGTTGAAAGTTGGAAACACCTGCAGGAAATGCATATGATTTAGTTGAGATTTTAAAAATCCCATAATGTTTAGTATCATGAAGTAAACCCTTTTGTGTGGTGTCCAGGTGAAGGTGATGGGAAAAGGGAAAAGAACACAGACCTGCAACTTCTTTTACTTGCAGTTTTTATTGTGAGAAGGGGCACAGGTCATGGCAGGACAGGACCTGGGGAGATGCCTTTCCCCCTTCAGGACAGACATGGGTATCTCCCATAGCCTTTCAGTTTCTATTTTCTAGACTCCAATGAATATATCTTCTCACCTTGGGCTACCTTCATAATTAGACTAAGATTCTAAGAAAAGCTATCAAAAGCCTTAGGCAAGGTTGGTAATGGAGTACAGCTTAATATACTATTGAATAGGGCAAATCCACTTCCTTGGAGTCAAGGGGTCTAAACAACTCACAGGCCCTAGTGGATTTCTATCTACTGGGTAAAGGTGTGACAGCCCTAAGGTATCTTGTTCACTCTGAGACAGACTGAAAAATAATAACAATATTGGGCAGCTTCCTCTAGACCCTAGAGGTGGAGTTTTGTTCCCCACTCCTTGAATCTGGCCCAGCCTTGGGTCTTGCTGTGACCGACAGAATGTGGAAAAGTTGTGTAAGCTCTGGAGCCTAGGCCTCAAGTGGCCTTGCGGCTTCTGCCTTTGTCCTTCTAGAATGCTGCAGTCACTGCATAAGAAAGCCCGGACTAGATGACTGAGACTGTGTGGGAGAAAGTTCAGTCTGACAGCCAGCATCAAGGCCCCAGGCATGCGAACGAGGTCACCTTAGTCCCTCCGGCCCCAGCTGGGCCACTGGTTGACTGTCGCTGCCTGCAATGAAACGTGAGCACAGGCAAGACCAGAAGAACTTCCCATCAACACACAGAGTCATGAGAAACAGCAAATCGTGATTTTAAGTCAGGGTTCATGGGCCAACTCTGACTAGGCACGTCCTTTTGTAAATAAAGTTTTATTGAGACGGCACCACAGTCATTCATTCCATATTGTCTACAGCTGCTCCTGTGCTACGATAGCAGAGTTGAGTAGTTGTGACAGAGACCATATGGCCCCAAAGCCTAAACTATTTACTCTCTTGCTCTTTACAAAACGCAAGTTTGCCTACCCATGTTTTAAGCCATTAAGTGATTTGATATGCAGTAACAAATAACATACACAAGTCAGTATACTAGTCAGTGTTTTCTAGAGAAACAGGAGAAGTAAGAATTGGTTCATGTGATAACGGAGGCTGAGAAGTCCCTAGATCTGCAGTCAGCAGATTAGCCCAAGAGAGCTGATAGTGTAGTTCCGATCTGAGTACGGAGGCCTGAGAACCAGCAGAGCGGGTAGCATAAGTTCAAGTCCCAGACCGACAGTCTTGAAACCCCAGAAGAGCCTGCGTCTCAGTTTGAATCAGGAGGCGGGAAAAGACTGGCATTCCAGCTCAAGCGGTCAGGCAGTTCTCTCCTACTCTTAAGACAGTCAGCCTCTCTGTTCTACTTGACCTTGTATGGAATGCATGAGGCCCACCTACCTTGGGGAGGGCCCTCTGCTTTATTCAGTCTATCAGTTGAAATGTTCACCTCATCCAGAAACACCTTCTCAGACACACCCAGAGTAACATTTGACCAAATATCTGGGCACCCTGTGGCCCAGTCATGTTGATGCATAGAATTAACCATCACAGCTGGTACCTAAGAGTGAGGTGTTTCAGTAACAAAAACCTAAAAGTAATGACATTGGCTTTGGACTAGGAGATGGCTAGGAGGTGGACAGGACACCATTAGTGAGGGCTGAAAAAAGGTGAGGAAACTGCTACCGAAGGCTGGAGAAAAGGCAACCCAGGTTATGTAACGGTGGAGCAATAGTCCAAAACTGTCCAGACTATCACCCAAGGTAATTTTCTAGCTTCCAAACTTAGAAAGCTAGAAAATTACCTATGGAATTCACAGATCTGGCCAAGGAAATCTCTAGATAGAATATTGAAAGTGACAACTGGCTTCTCCTAGCTGCATGTGACAGTGTACATGATGCGAAAGATGAGCCCAAGAACTGTTTACTTTAGAAGCAGAATTTAGAGGAAATACAGTGGGCTCAGGACAGGCTTGATTAGAAAACAAGACTGTCTCTCATTTCAGCCCACACACTCCCCATCCCAGCCAATAAAACATTCTCCAACTGAAACAAAGCCTGAGATTAAAAATCCCTCAGGGGTGTGGCTGTGAGATCCTTTATTAAGACCTCAGAAAGCTTTAAGCTGACACCTAATCGACTCTCAGCTAGACAAAGTGCTTCTAAGAATCTCAAGGGGGTACCCTACAGCACGTTTACACTCAGCCCAAAGTAGAGACAGGTAGTCTCAAAAAAGAATAATGGATGTGATTTGGGGGGCGTACCCCCAATTATGGGAAATTCACAATTTTAAAGACACTGTATTGGACCTAGAAAGGCAGAGACAGTTTAAAATGAAAAGAGTCTCTCAGCCCCCAACTTTCTATGGGAAGGAAGCAGGCAAAGAACAAAAGCTACTCAATTGCAAACATGTGCCATGTCTTATGGAAAAGGAAGGACCACTCAGAGATCAGAGCCAAGACCCAGAAGGTAGAACCAAGAGCCAAGGAGAAGAAGAGGTTATGGACCCACTCTGTGTGGACCGAGTGTGTGTGTCCCTCCAAAGTTCATAAACCCCACTGTGGTTGTGTTGGGGGTGGGGCCTTTGGGAGGTAATTGGGTTTGTATCAGGTCATGGCGGTGGAGCTCCATGTTGAGATTGCTGCCCTTATGAGGGGATGAAGAGACCAGAGCTCTCTCTCTCTCTCTCTCTCTCTGACCTGTGAATGTACAATGAGAAGGCAGCCATTCTGAAAATCAAGAAGAGAGTCCTCACCAGACATGGAATCTGCCAGTGCCTTGGTCTTGGACTTGCAGTCTCTAGAACTGGGAGAGATAAATGTTTGTTGTTTAAGCCCCCAGTCTGTGGTATTCTGTAATAGCAGCCCTAACTGACTAAAATGCAGTCCAGGGGAGCAGAAGCATTCTCCATCAAGGAGTGTTCCGTACTCCTGGAGTAGGGAAATGGGAAATTTGTGCCTGGCTGGATTTCAGAATGCTATGGACTGGCAACTGCCATATGCCTCCCTTTCCTCCCCTTTTGAATGGAAATATCTACTGTGGTGATATACTTTACCAAGTGCATTGCAAAGGAGGGGCAGGTGACATGTCTCTTTAGTTTAGTTGTCTGATTCAAGAAGCACTGCATCTGAAGAACTACACCTGGGGAACTGCATCCAGGGCATCTCACCTGTATTTGCATTTAGATGATCAAGGCCCTGGACTTTGACACTGAGATTGATACTATAATGGGATAAGAACTTTGGGCAAGGGGGTCAATGTATTTTGTGTGTGGGACCAATGAAAAGAATCTTCCAGCCCCTTCTATTAGAGATGGAAGCTATTCTATCACCCCTTATACCTCAACTGGCCTTGTGACTTACTTTGGTCAATGGAATATGGCTGAAGTGACATTAAGGGGTTCCAGAGCTTGATCTTCATGAGACCTTGCAGCATCCACCTTTGCCCTCTTGGCCCACTATCTCTCCCTGATAGAAAACCCCAGCTAGACACTGAATGATGAGTAAGCGCATGGAGAGAGAGGCACAGCCAACAACCAGACCATGGCCCCAGACATGTGAGTTAGGTCACTTTAGACTCTCCACACTCGGCTGAGGGACCAAGTGCCTGAGGCCACATGAATGAGCCCAGGTGAGACCAGAAAAACAACTACCCTGTCAACCTACAGAGCCAAGAGAAGCAATAAATTGTAGTTTTAAGCAACTATATTTGGGGTGGTTTGTTACATAGCAATGAATAACTGATACACTTTCCAACTAATTATTTTTTATGTTCACATTCGACTGAAGGAAATTCAGGGAGAACAGCGTGTTTAAACTCACCATCTATGGAAAAGTAATTATTGCATACAATTTCCAACATAATGCCTTTCCTTCCATTAAAATCTGTCATAACCACAGGCACCATACCAAACCGAATAGAAATCCAAGATCATGAGAAGGGATTTGGATCCAATAGCTAAACAAAGCAGTTCTAAACCCACAAACCATGCCACTTGTTTATGTTTATTAATAAATATATACTTGTATATGTATTATTAAAAGGTGACTCCAGGGACTTTTCTTCCCAACTAGGAGCAAGATTTTCCATCCAAGAACCTACCTGGGACAACCTGGAGAGACATATTTAACTTAGAAAATACTGGGTAGCCACACAAACTGGGAAAGAACATTACTCAGCTGTAACAACACTGTCACTGCAGTGAAGGCAAAGAGGAATTTGGGGTCATTGTTTTAAAGCATGGCTGACCGCAATACTTGCTACTAGAAAATTAAAACAGAGCTTGATGTTTGAACAAAAGTCTCCATGATTGACTAGAGCTTTCTTCCTCTCACTGAAAAAAACATTTATATAAGCAGTGATAAATTTCCTTGTCACTACATTTGAACAGAATGAGGACACATCGAAGCCATAGGAATTTTCAGCCAGCCACTGGGGTTTTATGTGTTTACTGGCATCCTGCCCTCAGCTTGCACTTATATGAGTCACTTTTGTTTGTGTCTCTGTTTCTATTTGTAAGAAGGGAACTTCTTTTCTCCCCCAGGGCTTGGCCTTCTTCAGCCCCTGGCTGTTCTGAGCATGCAAAAGCTGACTGATAATTGTACGACTCAATGCCATTTCAAAGATTCCCCTGGTATTACTCATGCTTCCTTACTAGGGCTCAAAGTGCAGCTCTGCTACTTACTGTGGGACCTTGAACAAGTTATATAACCTCTGAGTTTCAGTGTCTCATCTATGGAGAAAAATAATCCCTGCACCTTACAGGATAGATGGGAAAATTAGCAACAATATGGGTACAACACCTCTAAGGGTGCCCGGCATGTACAGGACTTCTCTTATAGGGATTTTATGTGGACCTCGTCAGTTAATATCTGTAAAGCTCTCAGACCAGTGGCTTGCACATGGTAAGTCTGCTAAATAAAATAAATAAAAATCTTCTAGACTCTGTTGTAATCAACTAAACTCCAGACCCCAAGGATTTTGCCTTCTGTCGTGCATATGAGGTACAGGGTCAAACACCTGATCATTTGTGACCAAGACCAGTGGTCAAAATGCAAGTGTGCCCTGGATGCAACCTGCACACATGGGAAACCTGCTGTGTGCACCATGTTAGGCGCCCCAGGAGAGCACAGGGGAGGGTGGAAGCAGCAGAGGAGAGCTTAGCCGACCTGGGTTTTCTAGAGCAGTCTCTGCGGACACTGGCGTTGCCTGCTCAGCGTCGAAGCCTGTTTGGGGCTACTATGACGTGATACCACAGACTGGGGGACTTATAAACAACAGGCATTTATTTCTCACAGTTCTTTTCTTTTATTGGGGTATAGTTGCTTTACAGTGTTGTGTTAGTTTCTGCTTTACCACACAGTGAATCAGCTCTATGTGTACATATATTCCCCTCCCTCTTGGACCTCCCTTCCACCCTACCCCCATCCTACCCATCTAGGTCATCACAGAGCGCCACGCTGAGCTCCCCGCGCTCTACAGCAGGTTCCCACTAGCTATCTGTTTTACACGTGGTAGTGTATATATGTCAATCCCAATCTCCCAATTCATCCCACCCCCCTTCCCTGCCCCTGTGTCCACACATCTGTTCTTGACGTGTATGTCTCTGTTCTTGCCCTGCAAATAGGTTCATCTGTACCACTTCTCTAGATTCCGTGTATATGCATTAATATACGGTATTTATTTTTCTCTTTCTGACTTACTTCACTCTGTATGACGGTCTCTAGGTCCATCCATGTCTTTATGAATGACTGAATTTCATTCCTTTTTACGGGGTTCTTGAGGCTGGAAAGTCCCAGATCAAGGCACTGGCAGATTCGGAGTCTGGTGAGGGCCAGCTTCCTGGTTTACAGATGGTCGTGTTCTTGCCATGTCCTCACGTGTCACCGTTAGAGCTCTCTGGGGTCTCTTTATAACATAGGTTATTAATCCCACTCATGAGGGTTCTACCCTTATGACCTAATCACCTCCCCAAGGCCCCACCTCCAGATACAATCACATTGGGGGTTACAGTTTCATACCAGGTTTCGTGGGACACAAATGGTCCATAAGAGCCTCCACCCCCCTTTCTTCTACTTACTCTGGGGAGCTCCCACCCCAAGGAACACAGTGTTGGTGGGACTGCCCTTCAAGATGTCTTCCCTTCTCTGACCAAGAGGTGACCTCTGACCCATCTGGACCAATCAGAAGCTCTCTCTCCCGGGCATCAGACTCTCCAGTGAGACCCCACTGCACACTCTGGTTCTGACCACTTTATGAAACTATATCAGATCTCTGGGGATGGGATTTGGAAATGTGTACATTTATCAGGAATCCTGATGTTTCTTAAGCTGTGCCTTGGAGGACTGGTTTCTGGGGACCACTGATACAATCACACTGAAAGACTAGAAGAGAGGGGAATGGAGTGGAATAAAATGGAAAAAGAAAATGGAGCGTAGATGACAAGGGTGAGCAGTGTTTCATGAAACTTTTAAAATTGGTCATTTGTGTGTGTGTGTGTGTGTGTGTGTGTGTGTGTGTGTTGATTTGCAATGTAAAGGGTGTTCGTTAATGTATCTCTTACTGTGAGACTTGGCAAAAAAAACCGTGAAAGCCATGTCCTGAAATACATTTATCAAACTTGCTTGCTAATAAGAATCCCCAAGGAGCTTGTTAGAAATACAGATTCCTAGGCCACTGGCTGGTCCTTCCGACTGGGTCTGTTTGGAATGGGGCAGGGATTTCCTGCCTTCCTCCTCTGCCTTTTTTTCCTCTAAATGTCAGGTACCCTGTGGTTCCTATCATCATCACGTATGTGGGGAAGCGGGGTCACTGCCCTAAACCACCGAGCTTTGCTCTTGAGGAAAAAGGAGCCCACAGAGAAGGCTAAGTGCTCAGTAAAATTGGTATTCAGAGTGGGAAAGCTGCAAAATCATGATAGAGTAAAAACCAAATGGCAAAGGGGTGAGGACTGGTGAGCTTGCTAACCGTGAACGTGACCTGACATGCCCCTTCTTAAGACCAAGCACTCACTCCTTCTTTCAAGCTGCATCTCCTGAGACTACCAAAGGCCCTTGAAGACCAGCTCGTTTCATTCTTCCGAGCCCTTTAAGTACAGATATGGAAACTGGCACTCTGACATCTATAGCTGGGGAGGCTTAGGTGGACTTTGAACCCGCGTCCCTCTGGCCCAGCGCCTAGCTCTGTAGCTCTCACTGTCCTCTCTTGGTTGCTGGCACTTTCCAGCAGACTTCTACTGCCCTGTCTCCTCAGCTTGCAGGCTGTGTCCTTTTGACCTTTTCCAGCCTCTATCATTCTCCTCGGTGACAGAAAATACCCTCAGATAGTGGGGAGGGAGGGAGGCCATCTCTGCTCGCCCTGACCTGCGAGGACATTAGCCTGGCACATGGGAGCTGCTGGGAGAAACGTGATTCCTCATCTTGTCCACGCTCCCCTGCCCCAAGGCTGTTATCAGAACACCAGGGAGGCAAGTCTTCAAGGAGACTCGGTGCGGCCTCTGTGGGGCACAGCTGTTCCTCATCATGAAGTAAAACAAAACCCTGGCTTGGGCACAGCCCAGAAACCTCTGCCAATCTTCCTCTCCCCCAGGAGAAAGCTTTGTCCCCATCCCACGGAGGCTCGGGTGGACAGCGGGAGGGGCTGGCCCTAGCTCTGCATCCTGCCCCGAGGACAAGCTGCCCTTCTGGGTGGGGGCTCAGGAGGCAAGGGAGGATTGGGGAGCCTCCGGGGCCCAGTGTGTGCCCCCCAGTTCAGAGTTTGTCTCCTGGGACTTGATAGGGAGGTAGTTTGCTTCACTGTGGAAAGAGCCACACGCCAGAGCCACCAGGCGGGGAAGGCTCGGAGCCCAGGTTCACCCTCTTAGAAAATGACCTTTGTCTTTCTTCCCAACCTCCTGCTTGAAGCCTTTACTTACAAATGTGTCTTGGGGACTTCCCTGGTGGTCCAGTGGTTAAGACTTCGCCTTCTAATGCAGGGAGTGTGGGTTTGACCCCTGTTCGGGGAGCTAAGATCCCACATGCCTTGCAGCCAAAAACACCAAAACATAAAACAGAAGCAATATTGTCACAAATTTAATAAAGACTTTAAAAAAAGGGTCCACATCAAAAAAAATAATAATCAAAAAAAATGTGTCTTGGCTGAGTAGAAAAGTGAAGAGGATGTTAGGGAAAATGTCAAATTAATGTTAAATTAATTTTTTTAATTAAACCACTAATATACATTGAGTGTGTGTGTGAGACAGAGATTGTTCTAGAAAAGTGGCTTGGAGTGCAGAGAGAGCTGTGATCTGAGCATGAGACCACACGGGCACGAGTCCTGGCTTTATCACTTTCTTCAGCCTCTGAATGTCATGTTTATTCTTCTCTGAAATGGGGGAAATGATAAAAGCCATCTTGGATTCAACAAAGCTTGGGCAACTCCTACCACATGCCAGATAACATGTGGGAATTTTTCATACACGTGAACTTAACGCACGATCACGCACAATCCCATGTGGTGGAGATGTTGCCCATTTTGCGGTTTCGGGTTTGGAAAGTTAGTTCTAGGGATTTTCGTGCAGTAGCAGACTGGATCTCCTGGATGGTACGTCTCTGCTGCACCATGGTTGCCCCAGGCTTGTATGATGTGAGAAGGCTAGACTGTACATCATTCATTCATTCACTCATTCATTCATTCAATACATATTTGTCGAGTGCCTATAATATGCCAGGCACTGTTCTAAGCTGGGGATACGTTGGTGAACAAGACAGATAAGGTCCCTGCTCTGGTCAAACTCTTCCCTCTTCTAGACAAGAGAGATTATAAACAGATAAACAATAAGGCATAAAGTAAGAATCAGTGCTATGAATAAAATAAAATGGGGCAATAGGATGGAGTGAGTTCAAGGGCCGTTACTTAGAAGGGACATGGCCTCCTTCAGAACCATATTATTAAAACATAGTCTGTATCCTCTGGCCTTTAAGGGACAGATGTGCTCTGCCAAATGTCCCCAGTCCTTGGATGCCAAGTGTCCATAGACCCTGGAAGCTTATCTTTATAACCATGCCAAGCTGCTGGGTGCCTCTCCCAGGTGTTTTGTTCACTGTGATAGCTGTGTGTCAATCTTCAAAAGAAGATCAGATAATGAGATTAAGAGAGGCCACCAGACAAAACAAAATATATGGTTTTATGCCAATTTGAACTCGAGTTAGAAAGAAACATAAGGCATCATTTCAATAAACCATGATTTTTCTAAAATGAATAACCATTTGTGTTTGTGTGTGTTGAGTGTGTCTGTGTGTGTATGTGTGTGTGTGATGTTTCTTCCAGTTAGCAGAAGAGCTCATTGATGAGCTTCAGCTGTCACCCCTTCCCCATCACATCCTGCCTATTGCCACTGGGATGTAGAAAGAATCACTCAAGAGCTGAGGAACAAGGTCATCACGATCTTGGTGTTGGGGGGAGACTCAGCCGGACTCTGGCCCCCAGCTGCCAAGCCAGATTCACCCCCTTTCCAGACACGCCCGAAGGCCGCAAGGCCTCGTGTCTGACCTTAACGCAGAAGCAGAAAAGAACTCTCAGCTACACGCCAAACTGGGGGCCCATCTCTCATTGTCTTTGGCCTCATTTACATTTCCTGTTATCCCCGTGGCCCTGACTAACACAAAAGGCAGGGTGGTGCTCATTTTCGTGCGGTGTTTCCCATCCCCAGCGACCACTGCTGACTGTGCAGAGAGGCTTTTCACGCTAGACGGGACCTGAGAAATCTTGTTGCTCAGCAGTTTGATTTGATTTATGCGTTGAGTTATTTAATTACTTAATGGGGTTTTGACCACCAAACCCTTTGTTGAAACAAAATTTCACAGAGTTCTAAAATGTAAAACAGATACAAGAGGGTCAGGGACCCAGAGTTCCTCCTCCTGGGCCCCCCCCCATCCCTGCAGTAGCCTCTAGGGAGGCCCTCAAAGTGCCCAAGCTCTTCCCAGCAGCCCCGTCTGGAAAACACCCATGTCGTTCCAACCCCCTCTAGTTCCAGAAGGGCCGGGAGGAGTGAAAGTTCCATTTGCAATGGCCAGTGGCTAGGAAATAGTCGACTGATTCATTCAGTGCAAAAAGCTAAAAGAATAGAAGAATAGAATGGAATCAGGAGGTGGCTACCGTGGGAGGGTCATGGCAGGACTGGAGGTTGGCCCGAGAAGCGGGATCCTCTGGGCTACAGGGAAGCAGTGATCCGATTGCCAAGGAGCTCCACGTGTGCTGCACATGGGTGCCGGGAACTCGCAGGGAGAGAGAGCTGTGATGACAGCTCAGTAATACATTCATCCCCAGGTGCTCTTCTGCATGTTATGGGTTTTGATATTTTTATTTAACTGGAAGCGGTCGATCTGGTGCCTGTGAGGCATGGAGGCTGGGTCGGCTGCTGGCTGCTCCCATGGCCATGGCTCCTCTTCCCACCGAGAGGGCTCCTGGCCTCTGAGTGTTGCAGGCAAGGTGCCAGCCACTCTCAGCCTCATTCCGAGATGCTCTGGGCTTCATCTTAGCTTAACAACCTCTTGGAAAGGGTTTGGTCCCAAGTGTCACTGCAAGAGAGACGGACTGGGGAAAAGTGCACACTGGACTGGGAGGCGACCCATAGGGGTGAACAAGTGTGTGCCCGGGGTAAGTTTCTTAACCTCTCCGGGCCTCAGTTTTCTCTTATGTAAAATGAGCTTGACAACGACGGTGTTTATCTTGCAGGGTCAAAGTGAGGACTACACAGGCAAACCTATAAGGTGCTTAGAACAGTAGCCCAATGAAAATGAGTTCTTCCTACTATTCCTGCCTCAGACCTGGTGAGTCGCTTCCCCTACTTCTCACCAAAGAAGGCCAAATTGCAGAAGCATTTTTTTTTTTTTTTTTTTTGCGGTATGCGGGCCTCTCACTGTTGTGGCCTCCCCCGTTGCGGAGCACAGGCTCCGGACGCGCAGGCTCCGGATGCGCAGGCTCAGCGGCCATGGCTCACGGGCCCAGCCGCTCCGCGGCATATGGGATCCTCCCAGACCGGGGCACGAACCCGTATCCCCTGCATCGGCAGGCGGACTCTCAACCACTTGCGCCACCAGGGAGGCCCTTGCAGAAGCATTTTACTGCAGGGAGAGCTGTCTTCTGAAGACCTTTCAGAAGAATTTAGTGGAGAAAATTCTACTGCTTGCTAACAAGCAAGTGCCCGGTACTGTCTCCCCAGTGCTTTGCCTGCATTTTGTCATTTATCTCTCACACTGGCCCTATGAGACTGGACGTGTAACTTCTCTTTCGGAGATGAAGAAGCCAAGGCTTGGGGAATTTCAGGAATTAACCCAAAGCCACACGGCCAGCAAACAGAGAAGCCAGGACTAAAATCTGGGGATTTGATTCCTCCGGGTTTGTGTTTGCTTGTTGTTTTGTTTTCCTTGGATTTTGTAGATTCAGGGGACACGCATACCAGGGAGAACAGTGGATGCTGCTGGAACAATGCAAAGCCACAGCTCAGGGTGGAGGGCGTGACTCAGAGGGTTCTGCAGAAGCAGCCTGACTGCTCCCCTGCCCCTCCGGAATCCCAAGAACCACTCCAGGGGTCAGGAGTCCTGGGGGTGCCGTGACAATGAGCTGGGCTTCGACACCTCTTTCTTCAGGACAACTTAGTGAATTCGTTCCTCCTGAGGATTCTGGGATGGAGACCCTGCTTCACTGTAAACCAGCCGTGTGACTTCCAGGATTCCTCCTACCACCCTGCGGTTTAGTTTCCTCCTCCAAAAAATGGGACTAATAATTCCTGGCATAGAGTATTACGCCATGCAGTTTTCTTTAATTAAATACTGGAAGTATGCTGCAGGTTTTTGTAACCGGTCTGTACTGTCCATCATGTATGCCCTCCAGTACCGTGAGAACTGCAAGTTCAGTGACGAGGAAAGTGTCAGAGAAACTCACCCAGCAAACCTGAGGAATTCTTTTAATTTTGGCTGGGTGGGCTTTTTACAGTGTCACCATAGAAACTCTCCAGATGGAAAACCCTCATCTTTTGAGTAGTAATATGATTGTGCTGATTTACAACCACCCTTGGGATGGAAGAGAGAAGAAAGCTCAGAGGCATTAGGTACAGTTCCGAGGGCCGCTCACTCTGCCTCTAAGTGGCAGGGTGGAGATTTGAACCCCGGTCTGTCTGAGGAGGTCCTGATGTTTCCATGATACCACATGATCCCCCTGGGGCTCTGGACGTTGACAAAAAAAGAAATAGCAAAGTGGATTTGATGGCTTGGTGCATGTGCATCTTCTTCAGCCTGTATCCTGCCTTAGCACTGTGACTGGCACATGTAGCCTCTCAAGGATCTTGGTTAAATGTGCTGGAGAGGGCTTCCCTGGTGGCGCAGTGGTTGAGGGTCCGCCTGCCGATGCAGGGGACGCGGGTTCGTGGCCCGGTCCGGGAGGATCCCACATGCCGCGGAGCGGCTGGGCCCGTGAGCCGTGGCCGCTGGGCCTGCGTCTCCGGGGCCTGTTCTCCACAGCGGGAGAGGCCACAACAGTGAGAGGCCCGCGTACTGCAAAAAAAAAAAAAAAAATGTGCTGGAGAAAGTCGAGCATTGCTCAAGTGTCTCCTGGCCACATCCACTGGCGTGGTCCCTGGGTCTACCTGCAGAGGCAGTTGGCAGGTTCCTTCTGCCCACCTGAATTAGACATCCATCTAGAGCTGCCAAGTGGACAGTTCCCCAGGAATCCTCATGCTTGTAGCACTGGGTCTTTGTAAAGTATAGAAAAGCATCTCTCCCAGCTCAGCCCCTGCAGATGGGCTCATTTTCCAGCTCTCCCTGCCAACGGGCCAACTCTACGGTTGATTAGGGTAATGAGGCTTATGCAGACTTCCTCTGTCCCTCCCCATCTTCTTGGCTCTGAAAGTTAGCCTACTGTCTATCAATACTGTCTGGCACCAGAAGAAAGCCCCTCTCCCTTCCTGCACCCAGCATCTGGTTGCCTGGAAACCAGGACAGAAGCCTAGAGCATCTTGGGTTTCTTTTTAATTTCCCTGCCAGGTCCTGAAAGCAAGCAGTGTTTGTTTTAAGCAGAACCTTTGCACTGTGGAGACTTGCCTTAACCTTGCCCAGAATGATTTCATCAACCTGCGTAAATGTGATGCGAAACGGCAGGGACAGCCACTCCAGGCTCAGTGTCATTTGGTTATCGGTGTACAGAGTCATAATTAACAGTGAAAGCTGAAGATGGATTGTTTCAGAGGGAACCAGGACAAGGCTCAACTCGTGTATGTGTGTGTGTGTGTGTGCGCGTGCGTGTGTGTGCGTGCGCGTGTGCGTGTGTGTGTGGTACGTGCGCCCATGCACATGTGTTGAATTGGCAGCTGTGTGAATTGCAGCTTGCTGTAGCCACATGCAGAAAGGAAGAGAGGTTTTTCTTTTTCCAAAAGAACAAAAGCCCATCTTGAAAAAACTGTCTTTCAAAAGTCACACAATTCGGGGAAAAGGCTCCAAGACTGCTTGGCTCACCCCCTAGCTGTGTTTCAACAGGAGTGTGAACCGTCTTCAGAGAGGGCCACAGACGAGGTGAGGATTTAAAAAGTCACAAATGGGAAGAGAACTCCCCTAGCCCCCACCAATCCTTTGGCTTAACACTGAGAGGGCCTGCCAGGGTTTAGGACTAAACCTGGCACCCATTGCCTTGAATGTGTCCTGGCCCATGATGCCTGGCTGCTGTGTGTTCCAGAGGCTGAGAGGCATTTCATTTGGGGTGGGTGGGATGGGACTTTCTCTCTTGTCAAGGCTGCCCTGTGTTCACCCAATAAGAAATCTTTTGAAGAACCATCCCACCAGACCCCACCGAGAAAGCTACTTCCTAGGGATTATGAGCTAACTATCTTGCCCCTCACTACACCTTGTCACCATAAATGGTCTCCCATTTCACAGATGAGAATGGAGGGGCCCAGAGTGGCCAAGCATCTTGCTTGAGGTTACACAGCTATAGTAGGCAGTGGAGTCAAAACTTGAACAGCAGAGCTTTACTCAGAAATCATTATAAGAAACACTTTATCTGACTTCCTGAATCTAAAGATCTTTCAAGGAGATACTGGCTCTTCAAGCTGACAGTCTCTTGGAAAATTCTTATCACTCAGTGAATAAATTGAAATAGAGCTAATAATAGATAGGTATGTAGCATGTCTGTAAAGATCTATTTGCCTTATCTTCTTTCTAGAGTTTTTTAAAGAAATTCTTTGATGTACTTTTTACCAAGAGGTTGAGGTGTGGAATATTTTTACTAGATAACTAAACCCATGTTTCCTCATTCCATTAATTTCCTGGACTTCCTTTGTCTCTGTGTTTTGGGGAGTCCTGTGTGTTTTGTGATACTTTCCTCAACACTGGTTTCTCTCCTTGCTTGAAGAATATTTTAGAGACAAACCAAATTGAAGACAAGGACTCATATGTTTTCCCCTTGTAAATGGAGGCAGGGTTGATCAGCAAGTTGCCAATATTCAGCCTCAGCCTTGGATTCAAATCCTGAATCCACCAGTTTCTTGCCTGTATGACTGGGAGCATGTTGACAACCATCCAAGCTTCAGTTTCTAATCTGTGAAATGGGCATGATAATGGTCCTGAGTTATTAGAAAGAAGAATTAGTGTGTAAAGTGATGAGCACAGCTCCTAACAAATAGGTACTCAATAAAGAGTAGCCACTATTTTTATTCTATTACCAACGGGGAGGTTATGGGGTACACTGAGGCTGTGGGATAAATCAGGACAAAAAGTTTAGAAATTCCTAGTCCTAGGAGAGGTGCTCAGAAGGGGCTTTCCTGATACAAAGAGGGTTTTGTCACTGATCCTTGTCTCATGACTCCTATATTCTTTAAATTTTAAAAATACTTTAAAAATATTACTGGGAGGGCTTCCCTGGTGGTGCAGTGGTTGAGAGTCCGCCTGCCGATGCAGGGGACCTGGGTTCATGCCCCGGTCCGGGAAGATCCCACATGCCGCGGAGCGGCTGGGCCCGTGAGCCATGACCTCTGAGCCTGTGCGTCCGGAGCCTGTGCTCCGCAACGGGAGAGGCCACAGCAGTGAGAGGCCCGCGTACCGCAAAAAAATATATATATATATATTACTGGGAAATATCTTCATACCTGCGTCCTTACTACAGGAAGGTAATGTACAAATAAGGTAATTCCCATTCCCTGCTTGAAGGCACAACACTGGATTTCAGTGAAAGAATTTGAAATACAGCCTTAGAGGAAAAATATATATAGAAATTCTACCCCAGGCCCCTCAAAGAGATATAACCCTTCTTCTATTTCCCATTCATTAAAAGGCTACAAGAAATGAGGTGATGGTGTTAAGACCAGGAAGCCTGTCACTGCTAAGGGATCAAGTCTTCTGATTTCTGTGTACAAAGCAAACCTTTAACAGTCATAACCATTTTTCATCTTTGTAGCCTTTGCGGTTTCCTGGGCAAACATTAATTGGGCCCCATCATGTATTAGGCAGGGTGTTAAGCATTAAGGGATACAAACCATGTAAGAAACAGGCCCTCCTTTCCAAGGGTTAGTTTCTGGGCCCGACTGCCTTCATGTGCATCCCTGTGGATTCTGCTAAGCCTCGTCACCTGGACCAGCTCTCCTGTCTTCCTTGGCCTCACACAGAGGGGACTGGGATGGAATTTACACCTCTGTGCTTTTGGCTGGGGTAGGATTCTAAGGCTGTGAAAGGCTCTATCCAGCTTGCCTGCGCCTTCTCTCTCTCCTCCAGAACACTCATCACCTTGGGAGCCCCCGCTGTACCTGTTACACATAGCCCCTGGTCCATCCCTGGGGCTGAGCAGAAAGCTAACTCTTCTTGCCTTTGTCCTGTTAAATTCTCCCTTGTCTTCCCAACCCCAAACTCCCCCAAATATACCCAGCTCAGCGATCTGCTAAAAGGATAACTTCCTATGTGTCCCTTTGCAGGAAACTGATTTGCATTTCCATGCAAATTTCCTGGAGCCTCGAAGACCATGAGAGACACCTAAAGGATTGAGTCTAGGCGCCAAGGCCTAACATCTGGGTTCATAATTTTAAACCTACGGTTCGTTTCAAATCGTTCCATCCACCAGCCGGCCATTCTGTTCCTGCCAGCCTTCCCCAAGCCACACACTTAGCACCTTCTCCGCATAACTTCCCATCCTTCAAACTAAAAGCAGTTGTACTCGCTGCCACTGGCGGAGAGGCTTTGGATGAGCTGACGGTCACAGCTGCAGTTTCCGGCCGTAAGCCCTCCACACGCTCTCCTTGTATCTGATCCTCAGAGCCTGTGAGCAGTGCTGTCACCACTTGCACTTTACAGAGGAAAACAGTGAGGGCGCAGAAAGTTTCAGTACCTGGTCCAAAGGCGAAGCCAACATTCAAACTCAGGGTCACGTGATTTTTATCCATCACACCGTACCTCTGACCTGGGTAGCAGAGACCTTGAGAGCTATTTCCAGCTCCTAGCGGTCATAACAATTAAAACCAGCAACATTGGGCTTCCTTGGTGGCGCAGTGGTTGAGAGTCCGCCTGCCGATGCAGGGAACACGGGTTCGTGCCCCGGTCTGGGAAGATCCCACATGCCCCGGAGCGGCTAGGCCCGTGAGCCATGGCCACTGAGCCTGAGTGTCTGGAGCCTGTGCTCCACAACGGGAGAGGCCGCAACAGTGAGAGACCCGCGTACCGCAAAAACACAAAACAAAACAAAACAAAAAAACAGCAACATCCACGAAGCAGTTATTAGGAACCAGGCAGAAGGCTTTACATGCATTTGCGTTTGATTGTCCGAAGAATCGGCCATGGAGGGTATTAACCTCACACTCATGGTGAGATGAGGAAGTTGAGAACTTGAGTAACTTCCCAATGCCAAGGGCAAGGGAGATGCACCGTGTGCTTAGCCACCACCTCTTGTTGCTTTGCGGTTGACTCACTATGTGACTTTTGGCAAGTCCCTCACCTCTGGGAGAGGAGGGGACTTTCCTCGTCTGACAAATGCAGTCGTTGGCCTGGAAAATGGCTAAGGTCCCTCCTAGGGTTTCCAAGCACACAACCCTGTGATGAGACCAGAAGCAGAGCCAGCCTGGCCAGCCTCCCTTCTGTACTCCCAGGGTTTATTTACACTCTGTGTGTCTGGCGACAACAGCTAGGCCATATGGGCCGCCCTCGCATAGGATGGGCTCAGTGACAGCCCCCGAAGGAGGGAATCCGGTCCTCTGCATTGCTGGCCTCCTGGGGGGCCGCAGTCCCTCGTTGTACCCTGAGTGGGTACCCGCAGGCAGCTGCTCTGGCAAAGACAACCCCATGGGGCAGAATCCTTGCTGGTGCCTCTGCTGCTTTTATTGCTTCATTATCTCTCAAGTCAAAAAACACGAGGGCTACAGCTTTGGCTGCAATCTGTTAACTTGCCAGTTTTCAGGGTTTCAGCCCTGGCTGAATCCAGCAGATTACACCGTTCTCGCCTTTCTCAACCACATCTTATTGCACACACCCAGAGTTCACAAATTACAGATACCCTTCTCTTCTTTGCCCCCAGTTTCACCAATAGCACTGCTCTATTGCAATGAGATGGAAGGTTAGGGAAGATTTTGTAAATTCTAATGCATTGTGCTCACATTCATTACTCTGATGCATTTTTGTTTGTTTATTATTGTTGCTGTCAAGAGGAAGTGCCCCCCTCCCTGAGCACCCTGAGGCTGAATGCTCAAAGTTTTAATCTGCAGGGCCCCATGGGTCACACTTAACAGATTGCTTCTAGATCATGTGTTAGCTATCCCAGATTCTGAGCTGGGGGAAGTGGCACTGCTTTCACAGTACTGTACGTAGATGAGCTGGCTTTTGAGCCTGTCACAGGTGCTAAGGGCACAGTGTGACACCTTTACAGAATGATAAATCTTGCTTATTTTCCTTCACTAGGTTAAAGGACTACTTCTTCATTTCCAAATCCTCCGGCAATACCTGGAAAAACTACTGGAAATTTTTTCAAAGACTTGGGATTGTACCAATACTTCTGTTTTTAAAAGGCTGCAAACACCAGGAGAGTTGTTTTTCCTTCTCTATGCAGAGGAGGTGTTCCATCTTGTAATAATGTTGTTGAATAGAAAGACAGAAAGACAAGGAAAGGGAGAAAGGGGTGAAGAAAGAAAACCCTTTCAACAGCATCTGGACTAAAGAGGCACCCAAACCAGACACTGCATGGGCTCTGTTTCTCTTTCAGGTGGGGCAGCTTTTCTTCTCTCGCAGAGTTTGTGGCTTACCCCCAGAGGCACTGAGCAGCTGCGTCGGGAGCTCCTTCTGGCTTATGTCAAGTACAAGGGACAAAGAATGTTAACAGCACATATAATTGCAACTGCGGTTATTATCCCCAGTGAACCTGATCTTGCAGCAACCTGATCGCTGGAACCTCCTTCACACAGTCCAGAAAACTCAGCCCCCGCCCCCATGTCACCTTGTGTTGTGGGCCTAGGTTTGATGATGATGATGAGATTAGTGCCGTTTGCTTAGTTTCATTTTGGATTTGTGCTAGTTCATATAAGATGAGCCCCGTTTGATGGTTGCAAGGCTTTTCCCAGTGATGGTTCTTGGAAATCACTTGAAATGGCTGACTCTGAGGTTCTGTGTATGCCTGGGCTCAGGAGGGCAGCAAGGAGGAGGAGGAGGGGAGGAATCAGGCAGCAGCAGCCTGGGCGGCCGAGCCTGGGCAGGCGTAAGGTGCAAACCTGGGCAAATCAGCCCCCAAATGGGTGAAAAGATACAGTCCTCACCATCCTGGAGCTAGGAGAGAATCAAGAACATTGCAATCATTGCTAGAATGGAATTTTGTGTAAGAAACAGTGGGAATATAGAAGAATGAGGGTCTGAATGGATCCAAGGAATCAGAGAGAGAGAGGATCGTGGGAAGGTTGACCAGATAGACAAATGAGGCGGGTGTATGTAAATAATTGTACCATTTATTGTGTACTTACTAAATACCAGGTGCTGTACTAGCGAGGTAGTATAAAATAGTATAGTGCAGCATAGTGCGGTGTAGTGTTGTGTAGCATAGTTAGTACAGTACAGTATAGTGTAGTATAGCATGGTATAGTAAGGTTTAGTGTAGTATAGTATAGTATAGTCTAGTACAGTGTGGTATGGTATAGTAAAGAATAGTGTAGTATGGTATAGTATAGGGTAGGGTAGTATAGTGCAATATAATGCAGTGTAGTACAGTACAGTATATTGTAGTACAGTAGAGTATCGTGTAGTATAATAAAGTCTAGTGTATTATAGTGTAGTAGAGTGAAGTACACTACTGTGGTATAGTACAGTACAATACAGTCTAGTACAATGCAGCCTAGTAGAGTATAGTGTAGTAATGGTAGAGTACAGTATAGTGTAGTAATGGTAGAGTACAATACAGTCTAGTACAATGCAGCCTAGTAGCGTATAGTGTAGTAATGGTAGAGTACAGTATAGTGTAGTAATGGTAGAGTACAATACAGTCTAGTACAATGCAGCCTAGTAGAGTATAGTGTAGTAATGGTAGAGTACAGTATAGTGTAGTAATGGTAGAGTACAATACAGTCTAGTACAATGCAGCCTAGTATAGTGTAGTAATGGTGGAGTACAGTATAGTGTAGGGGAGTACAGCATTGTATAGTGTGGCACAGTACACCACAATATTGCATAGTGTAGGATAGTACAGTAGAGTATAGCATGGTGTAGTGTACGCTGATATAGTATAAGATGACGTAGGGGCCAGGATTTGACCCAGGACAGATCTGTCCCCACCGCTGGCCCCTTGACCACTGAATTGTGTGCCTTTCGTGTGCACAGCATTAGTCGCCAAGGGGGTGACAGCAGTGGGCATGGGAGGGGCATCAGCCGCTATTCGAGGATGTCTGACCTAGAGGACAGCCGTGGCCTCTAGTTAACTGTCGTCTCCCCAGGCCCTGCTGGCCAGGCAGGCAGCCTCACGCTGCGAACGTTACGAAACCTCCCAGGCAGCCGGGCTTCTGCAGTGCCCCCCTCACACGCCACCAGCTTTGCTGGAAGAACACACTGGGAGCTTAAACCCTGCTCTCCCGGGGGTGCGGGTGGGAACAGGAAGGGTCAGCCTCCTGCTTTCTCATCCTTAACCCCAAGCGCGGAGTCCGAGGTGGGGAGAGGTCTGCCACCAGGTCTCGTTTCCCTCCAACACTGCAACTTGGACCTCGGAACCTCCTTGCTACTGGCCCCTCCTGGGATGTAGAAACCGGAGACGACGGGCTGTGAGGAAATGAAAAATGAGGCGCAGAAGCAATTTTCCTCGTGGGCTCCGGCCCCAAGAGTGTGTCTTTGCTTTGGATGCCGGTCCTTGTCTCTGTTCTGTTCTTAATTTATTCTTGCGGATCTGCCCAAGTGTAGCTAAAGTTAATGGAAGGGAGGAGAGCGGAGAGCAGGGAGTCGAGGGGCCGAGGTGCTGCCAGGAAGAGGCAGACGAACCCGGAGGTGTTCGGGCCGGGGCTCCTGAACTGCCTTGTGCTGGAAGTGATGGTTCTACGTAGGATGCTCCATCCTTACAGGGACATGGGGGGTGTGTCAGTGGGCCCTTCCCCAGGGACCCGCTGCCCCGGTCCCAGGAGACCTGTGTCTTTGACTCCCTCTCACTGGCTTTATTGTCATTCAAAACGTGCAGGTGGAATTTTCAAATGGGGTCCACAGTTGAAGAGAGAGGAACAGCAGACAACAGTGCTCTGTGCTGACGGTCCGTCCAGTTGCATCTATGTTGGAACAGATTTGGGTTTTTCTTTGATGCTGGGCTGGTTTCTAACTGCACCTTGTTGCCTGAGAGTGAGTTGAATAATGAGAGAGATGAGAGAGGACCCGCTCTAATTCCTCCTTGGCATCCTATCACCGGCCCGTCGCATCTCTCACCGGAACTCCTTAATGAGTCGTCCCAGCCTCCACCCACCTCCACCCGCGCTCCCTCAAACCCCCTGCCTACATGTGGCCGCCAAAGCAGGTGCTCTGATGTGCCCATGTGACAGTGCAGCTCGAAACCCTTCTGTGCTCCCCATGCTACAGGGTACGGTCTGAGATCTTTTTATTTATTTATTTATTTTTTACTGTACGCGGGCCTCTCACTGTTGCGGCCTCTCCCGTTGCGGAGTACAGGCTCCGGACACGCAGGCTCAGCGGCCATGGCTCACGGGCCCAGCCGCTCCGCGGCATGTGGGATCTCCCCGGACCGGGGCACGAACCCGTGTCCCCTGCATGGGCAGGCGGACTCTCAACCACTGCGCCACCAGGGAAGCCCCAGTCTGAGATCTTGAATGGGATCTCTACAACCCCTCAAGATCTGACCCCTCTTGGTGTCTATTCAAGCCCCTGCCACCTCCTCACCCCGCCCCCTGTTCCCCCTCCCACAAAGCACAGCGGCCTGAACTTCCTGCCTCTGTCCCCCTGGCCTCGCCTCTGGCTTCAGCCCGTGCTGCCTTCTATCCCTGAAGTGCTTCTCCGGCCAAGCCCTGCCCCTCCTTCAGCACCTGCCTTCAGATGACTCCTCTACCCAGAAGCCATCTGAGCCCCGCCCCTGCCCACCCCCTCCCCCATCCCCCACGGGTGGGGCTTCCTTACTCTGTGTCCCTGTAATATACCGTGTCCACTTTTACTCCCACTCGGCACAGGGCATTGACATGTATCTTGACTACCTGCCCAGAACAGGTTCTCAGTGAATCTTTATGGAAGGAATGAGGGAGGAAAGGGAGGGAGGAAAGGGAGGAACAGGAGGGAAGGGAGGTGGAGAGAAGAGGGTCCCTCTGTCCACGCCCAGGAACCTCACTGAAGACCGGGGTTGTCGTCACTCATTTCTGTATTGCCATCTGAGCTCCCAGTGGCCAGAGCAATCCTAAGAAAATGTAAGTCAGACCATGCCATTCCTCAGCTAAAACTTGCCAACCTCCCTTGAAGTGAAAGGTCCTTGTGATAACCTACAAGGCCCTGCCTGAGCCGGACCACCTAGATCTCAAATCACCTCTCGGATCCTCCTCCCTACACCTCTACCCTCTCTCTGCTCCAAGCCCACTGGCCTCCTTGCAGAGTCATGCATTCTCTACAGGGATATTCCCACTCCCAAGTGTGCAAGAATTGGTTCTTGAGGATAAAAAAAAACTTACTCTTTTTATTTATAAAGCATGCATATACACACATTACATAAACAGGTATACAATAAAATTTCATCGGAGGGGACAATTCGTAAAAAAAAAGTCTAAAAAAACCTCCTTAGGAGAGTGATCATTAAAAAAGAAAGGTTAAGAAACGCTGCCTATATCATGCCAGGAATGATAGACCCCAGGGCCTTTGCACTTGCTTGAAATGTTCTTTCCCCAGATTCTTGCCTGGCTCACTCCCTTACATCCTTTACTTCCTTACACGGATGTCATCTTAATGGGGCCTTCCCTGCCTACCCTTTCCAAATAGCAACCTTTCATACTGCCTGCTCCTGTCTGCTAATTTTTTTTTCTTAGTCCTAGCCTATTTGGCCCATTATATATTTTACTTATTTTTTCCTTGTTTATTGTCTTTCTATTGTTATCAAAGCCTAGAAGTAGACTTTGTTTTGTTCACTGCTATATCTTCAGTGCCTGGAATAAGCTCTGGTGCAGAGTAGGTGCTCAATAAATACTTGTTTGATGAATGCTTAGGATGACCTGGCATGTAATAGGTACTTAGAGTGGCAGTGACCGGAAAGCCCCATTCTTGGCAGTGGTTTCAACTTTCTCCCCAGCCATGATGCAGGGAAATGCAAGTAGACAGCTCAGGTGACCCAAGATCAGAGAGAGGAAGACAGTCTGAGATTCTGAAAACAGAACCTGAGTACACAGCCCTGGACAATTGAGAACTAACTGAGTGCGTCCTGTAGCTTAGGGTGTGATGGGATGCCGCGGAGTGCGTTGGATCAAATGCCCGTGGGGCTCCCTGTGCTGTCAGTTTGCTTTGGAATGGACATCAGATCCTGCAAGGGAAAGGATGAGGGACACTTTCCCAACCCTGGCCATGTCGCATCCTCTACCCTGGGCCCAGGGACAACCGGTGGGATGACGCCCCTCCCCCTGCTGACAAGCCACACTGGTCCGTTTCCCCCCCCCCGAGAAACGTGTTCCTTTAAGCTTCGCCCACTCACTAGCCAGCACCTGTCATCACGTATTGGACGCTGTTCTTTTCAAGTCGAGCACAGAGAGTACTTTCTGACGGTGGTGGAAAACTTCACGGGAGGAATGTTACCCAACTTTGTCATCACTTTTTTAATGAGCAAGAGTCCCCTAGCCAGGCCCTTACTAGCTAATAAACTGATGTGAAACTGCATGCCAGGTTCTCAATGAATTGAATGGCTACCTAATGATCACTCAGGTAAATTATATAAATGTATTGCTACATTTATATAATTTATTACAATATTATGAATTATTTATAATCCATCACAACCTAAAAAGTCAAGGTTCATGATTCAGCTAGTCTTATGAAGAAAGAGAGTCACATTCTCTCCAAAGAAAATTTTGGTCTGAGGTTGTCTGGCCAATCTGTACAAGCCAACCACTTATGATATAATTACTTAGACCTTCAAAATCTTGATTTTGTTTCCTTTTCTTCTCTTGTAAAAGAGTTGTTTTTAACCGTAAGTGAAGCTTGTAAAAGGACTCTCAAATCCCACCAGCCTGGATGAGTTACTTTCCTGTATTCCCTCCCCTTCCCTTCCCTTTGCTTCTCTTCTTTTCAGACCATTGCCTTTTCCTCCTCCTCTCTCTCCCATGCCTTTGTTTCTCCCTTTCCTCTACCTCTCTGTTACATTTACTAGTATTATTATAAATTTTTTAAAATTATAAGTCAATGGAAGCTCATTGTAAGAAATTTGGGGGGAAAAGGCAATAATTCAACCACCTGGTGAAAAAACTGTATTTTTTAAGAACATTTTGATGTACAGACTTCTCATTTCTTCCCTTCCTTTCTTTTCCTTTCAATTTTTTAATCATGAGATTGACATCAGACCGACTTTATAACCCCCCCTTTTTTTTCCACTTAATGTATTATGGAACTTTTTCCATCTCACAAAGTATTTTTCCACAACATGTTTTGAGTGGAGGCTTCATATTCCTGTATAGGGATGAGCTATAATTTATTAAACCAATCCTGTGTGGTTGAGCCTTAAGGTAATCCTCCCCACCCTTTTTATTGCTCTAAATAATGCTCTAAGGGATGTCCTCAAACAAAATAAATCTTTGTACTAACTTTTGCTTTTTCTTAGAGTAAATTTCTAGAGGTGGGGTTGCAGGTCATAAAGCATGAAGGTTTTTCACTCTTCTTAGACCAATTAGTTCTTGGGAGTCAGATGCATTCCCCACCCTCCATGGCAAGGGGAAGCCTACTGAGTAAGGGAGTTCTCAATGGCTCCTCCCTCTTTCCTTCATGTTTGTTCCTGATCTTGGCCCTGAAGATCTCCTTTCCTTCTTCTTTGGGAAGCTGTGCCAGGGAGCAGCTATATATCTGGAAATCCACATTCCCGCTCACTCTGACCTAGGGTTACCAGTCTTCAAAATCCACTGGAAAAATTCTAGCAATGCCAAGTCCTGGCTAGAGTTGCCATGGTGACAGACGATGACAACAACCCTTTATCCACCTCCCATCCTACATCTTCAGAAGCTCTCAAGGCTCAAAAGGCGCTAGGGAAAATGTCTGCTTTATCGGCGGAGGCAGCTTAATCCCACCCAGCTGGGTGTCTCATATGGGCAAAGCTAATGGCCAGCCAGATTTCACCTGGATCTTATAAAAATACCACTTCTATGCTTTCTGTAAGTGCTTTTTTCTTTTTCTTTTCTCTTCCCTCTTTCCTGCTTTCAGTATGTCCCCAATAATCCTAGATTTCCAAAAGTCAATCTAAACACATACCTAGGGCACTGACAAAGAGGGGACATTAAAAACGTGAGAACACAGACCATATGAAAATACCCTTTTGAGACAATCAGGAAAATTTGGTTATGGTCTAAGTATTGGAGGGAGCCCTCAAAAAAGTAAATTTAACTCATTCAGGTATAATACTGGCCTTGTGGTTACAAAAGAATATGACCGTAATTTTTAGAGATGCATACTGAAGTATGTGCAGATGAAGTGATGCCTTGGATGTGCTTTCAAATAGTTTAGCAAAGAAAAAGAGAGAGAATATCAATGAGGCAGTGTGACCAAATTTTAATAATACTGAACTTTGATGATAGCTTTAAAAATCATACTCTTCTCTCTACTTTGAGTGTCTTTCAAAGTTTCACATGAAAAAATTAATAAGAACAACATTATGTGCTTTATATTCATTTTTTTCTAACAAAGCATTGCAATGGTCTTGAGAGAAGACCATCAGAACTCTTACATTTATTCTGCGACTTAACATTTCCTTTTGAATTACGTCTAGGTTTGGACCACTGTCATTTCAGACCCCTGGTCCCAGTGTCCCAGTCCCAAAGCTACAGGGAGGACCTCCCCCTCCCCCAATGCCAGTAGTGGGACAAAGGCCAAGGAGACCCCTGACCTCTCCTCCAGGGTGGGGCCCGAGGCATGTCACCTTTCTGGTGGTTCTTGGCTTTAGTGTCACATACATCTTCAGTAATTTAACACTCAAAAATGCATTATTCACACAGAAAAGGTTTTTACTGCAGTTTACATATACAAGGGCCTGTGAGAGCCAAACTACTTCCTCCAGCCCTGCTTTGTTCTTGGTTGCTAGGCACCCTATGGCTTATGAGAGCAATATTTACTTTAATTTCTTTTATTTGGGCCTGTATTTGAAATCTGAGCAGCACCCAGGATGCCAGGGCTGGGGATTTTCTAGGGGATAGAATGCTCTATGAAGCTGTTTGTCCATGCTTCTATCCTGGTGATAGATAGGTTCTTCCCACACAAGGTCAAGGCCCTGCCTTGGTGCTTGGACCTCTGCTTGAAGCAGCAAGTGTAGGATTCCCACAGGAGATGTGGGTTCAAGGGGCTTCAGAAATCTGTGTGGAAATGCTAGCCAACCCACCACCCCTCCTCGATTCACACTGAGGGCTTTCTTTGCAAAAGAGATGTTTTCAAATAGTCATATTATAAAAGACTCAAATAATAATATGGAAGTAAAATGCAGAAGTCCTGCTCATTCCCCATCCCCTGTTCCTTCCCAGTGGTAACCAGCACGTACCATTTGTTTTGGTCTTTGACCTTGTAGACCCCACAACTCCTCAGCAGTAATTTTAAGGACCTACTAGGTATGTGGCGGGCAGGGACGCAGATACAAGACAGACAGGCCCTGGTTCCTACCCTTAGGAAGCTTATGAGGTTTGCGGCCAAGGAAATCTCTAAGAGGTCTCTAAGGAAAACTCTAAAGGATGGGCGAGATTCAAAGTTATAGGTTGTAATCACATCCATTCAGAGAAGTAAAGAGAAAACTCTGTTTAATCTACTCACAACACTTCTGACAACAAATGTAGAGGGATTTTCCCCATACCAACCAATCCTCCAACTTGGCAGACAGCAGCTGGCTGTCCTACAATTCAATTCTGACGCTAACTACCCAGAGTTCATGCAGAGCCCACAGGTTAATGATTCAGTCCCACAAGACTGACCCCACTTCAGTTGCCAATCTCAAGTTCCAAGCTGTCACCCATGTCTCTTACTGGCTCTAAATCATGGTTCTCATGATCCCCCTCCTCAGGTTCAATAATTTGCTGGAATGGTTCTCAGAACTCTGGGAAACACTCATTTCACAGTATATTATAAAGGATGCAGAAGAACAGCTAGAGGAAGAGGTGCATAGGGCAAGATCTGGCAAGTCCCAAGCACAGGAACTTCTGTCCCCATGGAGATGGGGTGCACCACCCTCCTAGCTTGTGGATGTGTTCACCAACCTGGAAGCTCTTGGAACCCCACAGTTTAGGAATTCTTACGGAGGCTTCATCACGTAGGCATGATCAATTATTAACTTTACCTTTAGCCCCTCTCCTCCCCTCTCCCTGGAGGGTGAAGGGTGGGTCTGAAAGCTCCAAGTATCTAAACATAGCTTGGTCTTTTGGTGATCAGCCCCCACCCTGAAGTTATCCAGGAGCCCACTAAAATCTGCCTCATTAAAGAAAAGAAGCTCTTATCACCCAGGAAAGTCCAAGGGATTTCAGAGCTCTGTGTCAGGAACCAGGATCAGAGACCAAATGTTAGAACAAAAGATGCTCCTAGCACCCCTATCACTCAGGAAATTATAAGGAATTTAGGAGCTCTGTGTCAGGAACAAAAAATATATATCTTATTATGCCACAAGAAGGAAATAATTAGTGAGAACAGAAGTCCTGGGACACTCCAGGTAACATGTGAGCAATACTCCAAAGGATGGGGAGGATTTAGATCATGGAGAAGGAAGACTTGCCTGGTGGGAGAGAATGAGGGGAGCAGGGCCTGGGCCTTATGCACATGTATAAGCATGGTGGTTGTGTCCTTTAGGAATCTTTTGGATGCAAATGATAGAAAAATCTAACCCAAATTGCCTTAGGCAAAAAAGAGAATATTTATTCATGTAATTAAAAAGCTCAGCAGATATATTGAGTTTAGGCATGGCTTGATCCAGGAGCTCATAAGATGTCAAACAATATCCCTCAGCTCTGTTCTCCTTCTTGTGGACTTTATTCTTGTACCATATTTGGTGGATCAAGATGGCGGTCAGCAGCTCTAGAATCTAAAGTTTTTCAGGTTAGATGCTGAGGAGAGAACACATCTCATCCTGTTAGCTTCCCAGCATTTACTCTCATAGGACAAATTTTTCCCTGAAGCAGTCACTGACACCAGAGATTGAAATTATGCTAATTGATCCATTGGGTCACATGCTCAGAGAGACAGGAGTAGTTGGTTGTTCAAAGAACGTTTGGGGTTCTGTTACCAGAAGAGGATGCGTCAGTGCTCAGAGGAAACCTGCAGAGCGTGGCCTCCACAGAGACTCTAGACATAATGAGAGCTTTGCTTGTCCTACTTGCAGGAGCCTGTTTGGGAGCAAAAAACCACAATAAAGAGATTAAGTTGAGCAAAGACTCCTCACTCAACTCCTGGGAGCCTGTTTTGCTCCATGAGTTCTGGGAGGGTGACTTAGAAGGGCCACACCTACCTCAGTCAGGGGTTCCCCAAGCCTTCTGAGGAAAAGCTGGTTGCCTCCTGGACAAATCCAAGCCTGAGGCCTTGAGATTACTGAATTGTTCAGGCTTCTGGAGATGATTAATCATCCAGAGAATCACGATACAGGAAACCCAGGGAAGTGTTGACTCAGAGTTTCTGTCCTGATATTTTGGTGGACCGAGGAGTGAATTGGGGACCCCGCCATGGCCATGGCCAAGGCAGCCACACTCTAAGCACAGAGGACACTGAGAAAGGGGGTAACATAAGCAGAGGCCCCAGAGCCTCGAGACCCAGCCAGGAGGGAGCTCCTTCAGGTGCTCCTCTGGGGCATACAATACCCTCAAGAGAGGCCTGGGGACAGAGTCCTACTTCTGTGGAGTCCAGCAGGCTCTCAGCCACCCCATCGGGACTCCATTGCTCCCCAGGAGGGAAATGTAGGGGGAGCTCATCACTGCAACTTCAAACAAACCCCCTGAAACACCAGGAAGAACTTTTCTTTCATTCCTTTTTCTTTTCTTCCCCAAAGACCAGGTGTTGCCTTCCACTGGAAATGAAAAATATGGGAATGAGAAGATACAGAAGGGAGACACACAGATGGGGAAAGGAAGATGAACTCAAGTTCGGAAGAAAACCAGGTGTAGGCTTGAGATTTAAGTGTTTCCTTAGAAAGTTTATAGAATGAATATGTTGCTTTTAACTGACAACTGGAAGTAAACAGGGAGAGGGGTCTCAGGGCTCAGTTGGGGAATGGGGCAGGCAGAGAAATTAGCCTTTTGAGAAGTAATACTTTTCACTTTACTTAAACCATTTTGGACAGAAGTATTTCATAGTGTTTTATATAGTACTGTGCCTCCTAAAACATGAGATGTAACAGAACTGTTTATCTTTTTGTCTTGGAGTTATCACTGTGAACTCAGATGTGATAATACCTTCTGAAGTGTTTAGGATTTTTGACAAAACCAGAAGTCCATACAACTCTGTGCTGGGCATAATTTTATTTCTTTAAAGAAAATAACTGAGAAACACTCAAAAACCAAGGATAAGAGGGAACTTCTTCAACCTGATGAAGAGCATCTATTAAACACACACCCCCTAACATAATGGTGAAAGACTAAATGTTTTCCTCCTAAGATCAGTACAAGACAAAGATGTTTATTCTTGCCACTTCTATTCAACATTTCACTGGAGGTTCTATCCAGGGAAATTGGCCAAGAAAAAAGAAAAAAATAAAAAGCAGCCTGATTGGAAAGGAAGACATAAAACTAGGTAGACATGGTCTGCAAATGATAGAAAAAGCCAAGGAATCCACTAAAAGATCTATTAGAACTAATAAACAAGTCCACCAAAGCTACAGAATACAAGATAAATATATAAAATTAATTGTATTTCTATACACTAGCAATGAACAATGAAAATGAAATTAAGAAAACAATTCCAGTTACAATAGTATCAAAAAGAAGAACATACTTTAAAATTAATGAAACCAAAGTCGTGCAAGACTTGTACACTGAAAACTACAAACCATTGTTGAAAGAATTAAAGAAGATTTAAATAAATAGAAAGACATCCTATGTTCATGGATTGGAAGACTTGATACTGTTAAGATGGCAATACTGCCCAAAGTGATCTACAGACTCAATATAATCCCTGTCAAAATTTCAACTGTTTTTTCCCCCAGAAATTTACAAGCTGATTCCAAAATTTATTTTAGCCAGAACAATCTCAAAAAAGAAGAAGAAAGTTGAAGGACTCAAACTTCCCGACTTCAAAACTTAAAACAAAGTTACAATAATCAAGAGAGTGTGGTACTGGTATGCTTATAGACAGTGTCTATAAGGATAGACATATAAATCAATGAAACAAAATTGAGAGTCCAAAAATAAACCAATACATCTATGGTCAATTTATTTTCAAGAAGGATGCCAAGACTATTCAATGGGGAAAGAATAGTCTTTTTAACAAATGGTGCTGTAGCAACTGTATGTCAATATGCAAAAAAATGAAGTTGGACCCCTACCTCACATAATACATAAAAGTTAACTTAAAATTGATTACAGACTAAAATATAAAAGCTAAAATTATAAAACTCTTTAAAGGAGACATGAGTAAATCTTCATGACCTTAGGTCAAACAATGGTTTCTAACATATGACACCTAAATCACAAGCAACAAAAGAAAATATAGACAAATTGGACTTTACCAGAATTAAAAATGTTTGTGATTCCAAGGACACCTTTAAAAAAGTGAAAAGGCAACCCACAGAATGGGAGAAAAAGTATTTGAAAATTATATATCTGATAATAAACTTATATCCAAAACATGTAAAGAACTCATAAAACTCAAGAAGAAAAAGACAAACAACCCAATTTAAAACTGGGCAAAAGATCTGACTCGACATTTCTCCAAAGAAGATGGTTAATAAGCACATAAAGGATGTTCAACATCATTAGTCATTAGAGAAATGCAAATCAAAAGCACAATGAGGGCTTCCCTGGTGGCGCAGTGGTTGAGAGTCCGCCTGCCGATGCAGGGGACACGGGTTTGTGCCCCGGTCTGGGAAGATCCCACATGCCGCAGAGCAGCTGGGCCCGTGAGCCATGGCCGCTGAGCCTGCGCATCCAGATCCTGTGCTCCGCAACGGGAGAGGCCACAACAGTGAGAGGCCTGCGTACCGCAAAAAAAAAAAAAATTTTTTAATTTAAAAAAAGCACAATGATATACCACTTCATACCCATTAGGGTGTCTAAATCAATGCAACAGGAAATAACAAGTATTGATGAGGATATGGAGGAATTGGAGTCCTCATACACTGTTGGTAGGAATATAAAATGGTACGGTAGCTTTGGAAAACAGTTTGGGAGTTCCTCAAGTAATTAAATATAAAGTTACCATGTGACTCCACAATTCCATGCCTAGGTAAACACTCAACAGAAATGAAAATATCATTCATTTAAAAAGGGGAAACAATCCAAGTGTCCATTAACTGATGAATGAATAAATAAAATATGGTATATCCATACCATGGAATATTATTCAGCCATAAAAATGGAATGAAGTGCTGATACCGATAAATATGAATGAACCTTGAAAAATCATGCTAAGTGAAGGAAGTCAGACATAAAAGGCCGTGTATTGTATTATTCCATTTATATGAAATGTCTAGAATAGGCAAATCTATAGAGACAGAAAGTATATTAGTGGTTGTCTAGGCCTGGGGGCTGGAGGAAAAAAGGATGGCGAGTGACTGCTAATGAATATAAGCTTTCTTTTTAAGGTGATAAAAATATTCTGGAATTAGATAGTGAAGACAGTAGCACAATTTTGTGAATGTACTAAAAACTACCGCATTTTTACACTTTTTTAAAAAATAAATTTATTTATTTATTTTTGGCTGCTTTGGGTCTTCGTTGCTGCACGTGGGCTTTCTTTAGTTGGGGCGAGCGGGGTCTCCTCTTCATTGCAGTTCACGTGCTTCTCATTGTAGTGGCTTCTCTTGTTGCAGAGCACGGGCTCTAGGCTTGCGGGCTTCAGCAGCTGTGGCATGAGGGCTCAGTAGCTGTGGCTCATGAGCTTAGCTACTCCACGGCATGTGGGATCTTCCCAGACCAGGGCTCGAACCCATGTGCCCTGCATTGGCAGGCTGATTCTTAACCACTGCGCCACCAGGGAAGCACTGTACACTTTCAAAAGGTGAATTATATAATATGTGAATTACATCTCAATCAACCTATTAGAGAAAAAGGTGGGAAAAAAATTAACCAAGGAAGTAGAAAATGCGGGCTACCAAGAAATCTGGAGGCTAGTCAGAGAGTTTTTCTGTTGCCTCTTTTTTTCTCTAAACAGTATGCTATTATTTAAACAAATGATTTATACATCTTCTAGATGTTGCCACACTGGTTTTAGCCCCCTGCTTCTTGTATAATGTCAGTTTCTGCATGTGCCATGAATTATTTTTTCATGTATCTGACCAGCCCTAGACTCCCCCCGCACCTCCCCAACATTTCTGGAGGTAGACACAGAATCTGGATCATAGCCAGAGGAAAGATGTTTCCACCCCGCCCATGAATTTTCTTAGAAAAGAAGAGGTAGGTAGTGGCATTAATTTCCTATTGATGCTGCAACAAATGATCACAAACAATTACTTACTACCATGTGTGGCACAACACAGGTTGCCTTATAGTTCTGGAGTCAAAAGTCCAGTATTAGCGTCACTGGGCTAAAGGCCAGGTGTCGGCAGGGTTGGTCCCTATAGGAGGCTCCAGGGGATAGTCTTTTCCTGACCTATTTTCTGATTCTCGCAGCCATCTGCGTCCCTTGGCTCTTGGCTCCTTCCTCCATCTTCAAAGCCAGCAGCACAGCATCCTCTGACCTTCTTCCATCTCTCCCACTGCTGCTGTTGACACATCACTTTTTCCTCTTCTGTCGTTGAATCTCTCTCTCTGAGATTTATAAGTGTCCATTATTAAGTGTCTTGAAAGGACGCTTGTGATTACATTTAGGGTCCACCAGATAATCCAGGAAAATCTTCCCATCTCAAGATCCTTAACTCAATCACATCGGCAAAGCCCCAATTTCCATAAAAAGTAATAACCACAGGCTCCAGGGATTAGAGCCTAGATGTCTTTGGGGGCCATTATTCAGGTTACCACAGTGGTGGTCACTTCCAGTTATAAGTCCCAAACTACTGGAGGCACATGAAATGGGTGGGTCCCTCTCTAATCTTTGTTGCAAGATTAATCAACCAGCTGGCATGGCTCTGGGACAAAAATTTCTCATAGGAACTTTTCATGAACCATTGTCCTGCTTGTTGCAATAATGTGAAATTTATCTTTGTGAGGCAAAGTTATCAGCTGTATGGTGAGTATTTTAAGGCTCTAGTCCTAGAAAGGGTCCTGGAACCCAGGCTGCCTGCGTCAGAGAAAGCCCTGATGCCCTCTCACTAAAGGCTCCAGACTACTGTTCTTTGATCTCTGATGTCTGTTCTGTGCTAATTTTCTCTTACCTCCCTTGGTTTCTTGATGAGACACTGTGCCTGCCTCTGTGAGGTCCCCAGGCTTGTGGGGGTGAGGAAGCAGATCATCAGCTTTGGGTAGAGTAGAAACATAAACTGGGGGGCCAGAGAAAGACCCTCTTCCATTCCCTCCTGCAACTGTGAGTTGACTTTGGTATTTCTCTTTTAACCCTTGAGCTTTTTTTTTTTTTTTTTTTTTTTTGCAGTACGCGGGCCTCTCACTGTTGTGGCCTCTCCCGTTGCGGAGCACAGGCTCCGGACGTGCAGGCCCAGCGGCCATGGCTCACGGGCGCAGCCGCTTCGCGGCATGTGGGATCTTCCCAGACCGGGTCATGAACCCGTGTCCCCTGCATCGGCAGGCAGACTCCCAACCACTGCACCACCAGGGAAGCCCCCCTTGAGCTTTTTTGTGAACACACTTCTAAATTTTCTAAGACATTGCAGGTACAAGAGGTTGCTAGATTGCTGGGTTCTGCATAACTGAAAAATTCTTGAATCAATCATCCCCAAAGGTAACCAGATTCCCCTGAGGCCCGCTTGTATTTTCAGCCTGCTCTGACATTTGCAGTAAGAGTCTCCCATTTTATTCTTTCCTCTTCATTATCAAGATCATTCTGAGCAAGTAAATGGATGTAACAAAGGACTGGAAGAGTTCTGTAGAATTTGATCCCAACTTTCCTAGAGCTCTTTGCTCCAAACAAAACTAAATCAGACTTTTTGCTGTCTTTGACATTTGTTGTGGCCTGAGGTGACACTTCCCAGAGGTCCGTGTGACATTTTTATATTTGTTTCCCATTAAGCTCCCGTCTCTCATTGTTTGCTAAGGTGCTTCTCTGGGCATCACAGCTGTGCCAAAGCAGTGGCTTCGGCCATCACCACCCAAGTTCCTGTGCTCACTGGGCCTTTTGAGATTGCATTGTTGGGACTCACTGTCGGGCACTTCCAAACCCTCTTCATAGTAATAATGGTCACAGTGACTACTGTATATGGAGTGCCCAGCAATGTGCTAAGGGTTTACTATTTACTCTCTCTTCTTTAACTATATAAACAACTCCGTAAGGAAGCTAGTAGTGTTTCCATTTTACAGATCAAGAAACTGAGACTTAGAGAAGTTAACTTGTCAAGAATCCCAGTTATTGGGTGGCAAAATTGGGATTTGAGCACAACTCTGTTTGCTTTCAAAGCTTGTGCTTTTAACCACTATCTCATGCCCATAAGATCTAATCCTACTTCTTTCCCCACCCAGTGAGGCTTGCCATCCTAAATATAAAGGCTGTGATGGCTTTACCAGGCTTTTCCTTGTGCACATGTTCAGAAGAGGTAGCTGCTTTCTCCTGTGATTTCTGTGCCAACCACTCTACAAACCAAGTCCCTCCTACAGCCAGGATCAGGGCCAGAGCAGCAGATCTCTTAGTTCCTTGTGAATCTTGGAGATGCTTCCCCTTGGGAACTCTTCCGATGTAAGCTCTGTGGTTTCCATTCAAGCAGTCTCCTGGATCTTTCCCTTAAAAAGGTGTGCACGTTGGGGTGGGCGGTCCTCAGCCACTTCCAGGGTTTCTTGTGACATCATATAGTCATATCTGATATGGTAGATCCCTAAACCTTTACTGGATTTATCTCTTACCTTCAAGAGTACATGTGTCCCAGCAAAGCTTCCAACATCCACTTCTTGCACATCTGGTTTGACCAACATGATGTCATGGATGTAAGAGACAAATGTGATGTTCTGTGCAATGGCCAGATAGCTCATCCATTCAGAATACATTATGACCAAGGGTGAGGGCTGAGATAACACTGGGTCAATACAGTAAATATACGCAGTGCTTCATCTCAATGTGAACACTAGAACGTTCCAAAACACCAAATGCTTCTGGTTCTCCTTCCTGGTAGGGATGGAAAGGAACACATTTTCCTGATCCACGGCTCCATTCCATGTGCTTGAGGCCATGTAATCTGCTCTAGTAAAAATACCACATCTAGCATCACAGCTGCAATCAGGGCTACTACCTGGTTGAGTTTACATGAATCCTCCAGGATCTGTCTGGGATTGTAGGGTCTAAACTGGTGAATTATATGAGAATAGGATGGGACCACCACCTCTGAATTCCTTAGCTTTTCCTGGGCCGCCACAGTTTCCCCTGAGATGAAACAGTGGTTTGGATTTACTGTCTCGGCCAGGGGAGGGAGGTGAGATTTTAGAGGCTTCCACTTGGCCTTCCTTGCTATGATAACTGTAACTTCACAGGCCAAGGAACCAGTGTGTGTGTATGTGGTGGGTATGGGGATACTTGCTAATTACCAAGGGTATCCATTCCAATTACACATGCATAGACCAGGGAAATAACCACTGGGTGGATCTCAGACCTAGTGAACCCACTGTGAACTGGGCTTCAGCTAGGACTTTATTCATTATTGGGACCTTATATTCACCCGCTCTAATGGGGGTGGGTCACAATAATGTTTAGGTCCTTAGGTATCAATACCAGCAACAACCTGTGTCCAATAATCCTCAAAATATCTAAGCATCCCCCTTTCCTCAGAGTACAGGTGGCCACATAAATGGCCACAGGTCCCTTTGGGGAAAGGACTGGGGGACCAGCCTCCTCCAGTCAATCTGTTTCAGGTGTGAGAAAGTGGGTAAGGGATGGTAACTTTCTATTGTGATGGCTGCCCTCGGCATCCTGATTATTCATCCTTTATTTTGGTTTATTTTGGTTGTATTGAGCAGTACCCTTGCTGGCTACCCGTCTATTGTTCCCCTCAGAATGCACATTTATTTGAACCATTTCCATAGCTCCCTGTGGGTTAGATCCCTCTGGCTGCCACTCCCACCTTGCTGCGCACAGTGATAATTACATGAACCTTGCATCTGACAGTAAGCTCTCCCTCCTGGCCTCTATCATCCCCGTGGCTAGCAAGGAACCCAATTCTGTATCAGGATCTCCACCCACAGCCTTGACTTTCAGGGCAGAGGCACCACTGGGCTTCTTCATGCTGTTTGCCCTCTCACCAATGCATTCTTTTTCCTTTGCCAAATGTAGCATCCTTCCAGGTCTCCCTGTAGAACACAAGAACCACTGGGTTCTCTGGCCTTGCATGGTACATCCACTCAAGCTTGCCCACTTTCCCGAGCCTTTTCATCCATTCCTACACCACCTGCTATGGCAGAACTGGCATATCTACTTCATTTAGCATCCCATTGTCTAAGCTTCCAGGAGCCAAACTAACAAGGTATTAGCTTTGTCTCCTGGGCCCTTGCCAGGATGTTAAATGCTGTATCAAAGGAGAGTTTCTATAACAATAAACTTTCCCATCCAGCTTTGCACTTCATCTCACTCATCCAGCACGCTCAGCATCCATCCTACACATACCCTCCTGGCTCCTGCAGGGATGTGCTGACTGGGTCCCACAGCTCCTCTGAGCTATACTCCCCTCTATCCCTCATAGGAACACACTTCTCTGGCCAGATTATGCTGTGACAGGAGCCTTCAGTACTTGTGATTGGTCCATTCCTATTTTCTACTTCTTCCTGGTTCAGTCTTGGGAGATGGTACCTTTCTAAGAATTTGTCCGTTTCTTCTAGATTGTCCATTTTATTGGCATATACTTGCTTGTAGTAGTATCTTATGATCCTTTGTATTTCTGTGGTGTCCTTTGTAACTTCTCCTTTTTCATTTCTAATTATATTGATTTGAGCCCTCTCCCTTTTTTTTTCTTGATGTGGCTGGCTAAAGGTTTATCAATTTTGTTTATCTTTTCAAAGAACCAGCTTTTAGTTTCATTGATCCTTGCTATTGTTTTCTTTGTCTCTATTTCCTTTATTTCTGCTCTGATCTTTATGATTTCTTTCCTTCTGCTAACGTGGGTTTTGTTTATTCTCTTTCTCTAATTGCTTTAGGTGTAAGGTTAGATTGTTTATTTGAGGTCTGGTGACAGGAGGAGAGCCAGGAGTAGATCTGCAGGGGGGAGGGGGAACATGGGAGGGAGTTGTCATGCGTTGTCTTGCAAAGCAGATCTCATCATCATCTTCATGCAAAGGCAGACATTAGCCTGTAAGGAGAAGAGCAGGATACTTTTGCAGGTCTAGAGAATTCCAGGGGATCTGGGATTTGAGATGGTTTAATATATCAACCTCGTTGTCCCCATCCCACTCCTTTCCAACCAGGGCCTTGACCTTGCCACAGCAGACCTACCAGAGTTGAGGCTTCACTTTTCCTTTGAGCCCTTCTACTCTTCTAATTAAATTCAGGGCCTGCTTCTTAGCTGTCTCTGCCCAGTTGCAGAAGACGAGGGTCTCTTCATATGCTGTCAAGGAGGCCCTTGGGTTTTCATATTTTGCCTTATATTGATGTCTAATCACCATCAGCCTTTATTGTCTTTCTCTGATGCACTGATAACTTCTCGCAACAAGCATCTGATTCCATAGTTCTTATAATGACTATTTCCTCCAAACTCTTATACACCTGAGATCCAGTATCTGCCAGAGCATCTCCCTCGCAGCTATCACGTCCTAGTTCACTTACCACTGGTGACAGGTCCTCACTGTAACAGCCAGCAGGTGACCTGGCTCCAGTGCACTCCCAGGACCAACTCCCACAGGTCAGGCTCCGCAGCAGGCAGACCGTGCGCAGAGCTTTTCTGGGAGAGGTCTCGGGACCGACAGCTGTGAGGGATGGGGGAGGAAGGATCAGGCAGAGGGAGAAGTTAAATTGTGATGCAGCTGCAACAAAAGCCTCAGCCAATCCCGATGGGAGCTCTAGAGCTCGACTCTCCCCAGGTTAGGCAAGGGCTGGACCTCTGTGCGCCTTCATCAATGAGTAATAGGATGCAGGCTGCCTCCAGCCAAGGGGTGTACCCTTGGGGGAGGCTGTTCTCCGGGGCCAAGGGCAATTGTGGAGAGGAACTCAGAGAGAAGCTACAGCAGCCAACTGTTGCAGAGCTGGGAGGATGAGTGCCGTGCAGCACATCCCTTCACCTTTCTAAGAGAAAGGGGTGTGCGTGGTGGGGGGGGTGGACATTAGCCTATTTGTGTAACTTTTTTCATCGCTCTGAGACTATAATTTATGTCCTTTACACTGAATTAATCCTATACCACTTTGAGTGTAGGGTTTCGCCGGTGTACTCACGTTCACACCCTCTTCCTTCTTTTGTACTATCATGTCCTATGTTTTACTTCTGCATATCTTATGAACCCCATAACACATTGCTATTATTTTTGCTTTAAACAGTTAATCATCTTTTTTTTTTTTTAAAGAAGATGTTGGGGGTAGGAGTTTATTAATTAATTTATTTATTTTTGCTGTGTTGGGTCTTCGTTTCTGTGCAAGGGCTTTCTCTAGTTGTGACGAGCGGGGGCCACTCTTCATCGCGGTGCGCGGGCCTCTCACTATCGCGGCCTCTCTTGTTGCGGAGCACAGGCTCCAGACGCGCAGGCTCAGTCGTTGTGGCTCACGGGCCTAGTTGCTCCGCGACCTGTGGGGTCCTCCCAGACCAGGGCTCGAACCCGTGTCCCCTGCATTGGCAGGCGGATTCTCAACCACTGCGCCACCAGGGAAGCCCCCAGTTAATCATCTTTTAAATAAATTAAACATTGATAAAAATTGTCTTTCCTACTTATTTACACTTTTGGGTGATCTTCATTTCTTTCCTTAGATCAACCTTTCTGGGCTATTTGGGCTAAGAAGGGGTTAAGCTGTGATTCCAGAGGCCTGGGGGTCCTTTTGGGTTAAACTCTGTCTGGGCTGCAGAACCCAAGCATGTCGGGGCCTGTTTTCCAGGTCTTCTTCCACTGCCACCTTCTCAACCATAGTCGAAGCCGGTGGAATAGAGGTGGGGAGAATTCTTGACTGAGTGATTTGTTTGGGGCTCTTCCAGATTTCATCCATCCTGCCGGCCCATACAGTCCTCTCAGGCTTAACTAAGTCTTCCTCTGCTGCAGTCTCCCCAAATTCTGGAAGGACTCTCCTCCATCTTCTCATACCAAGATCCAGCTCCCTCCCCCGGTAAGAAGCCCGCTCACCCTTGAAAGGCTTGCTTTGCTCTGGAGTTCATTTCATCAAGGTTTTCTTGCAACCCACTGCTCTTAAGTAGCCTGATAGAAGAACACACTGTTTATTTGCCCAAGTTTCTCTTGTCATTACCCCAGGAACAAAGGTCCATTCTCTTCCATTCTAACCAGAAGTAGGAGTCCTCTGCTTGTTTGCTTTGCTTCTGTTCTCTTTTCTCCTTTATGAGCAGGTGCTCGGGGGGAACTAAGGGGGAACGTACTGTATCACGAGGCCAGGATGATCACAGAGCTCTGGTTTCTCCAAGCCAGCGTCTGGGATGCACGCTGTTTCTGCTCCTCCTTGGAATGGTCACCGCATTTCCCTCCATCTAAGTGGAAGCATTGGGGATGTAACCAGAGCACACACAGCGCTGCAGGTGATGAGACCTGTGTCTTACCTGTAGGCACTGCTGCCAAAGCACTGTGAGGTCTTGGGCCTGACATCACCTCTTTGGACTTCCCTTTTCTCCTCTGCAAAGTGAGGAGTTTCTGCTATGCCACCTTCATGGAGAATGAAGTGGTAGCACTTTAAGATTCTTGCTCAGCTTTTGCAGGAAAAAAAATGAGGAGGGCATTCTGTGGTATCTGAGTTCTGGTAACGTGAGAGGCCCCCGTCATGCTATACCTTCCTCATTAACTTGTGATGATAATGTACACACAAGGCATTAATCCTCTATTTTTAAAAAATAAGATGGTGGCTAATTTGATTTGAATGCTCCAGTCTGGGAATATGCTTCATGATTTTTAATACAATTAGCATTGGAGATACTTCTGATTCTAAGGGTATCTGGTTTCTGCTTATGGTATAAGTTCTATGCCCCAGTGACTCATGTTTCAATAAGGGAGAAGTGAGTCTGTTTATACGGTTGCTATGTTTTTTGTTATCTAATGCAAGCTGCAGGGAGTATAGGCCTTGCTTTGAGTTCAGATTTCTGTAAGCAGCAAAAAACCCACAGATGATTTCGACTTGAAGGTTTTACATACAAATTAGCATTATTTCTCAATAGGGTTTACTTGAAGGTAAACAAAACCTGCCACCATGACCACCAGTCTGAGGAACCTTCTGGAAGTCTTAGCCCAGAAGTCAGGGGTCAGTAAGCCCATGGGTCAGCTCTTGGTTTGAGCTGAATTATACAGACTTCAGTCCTGGATTCCCCCTGTTCTTGCATCCTTTTTCTACATGTTAGAACTCAGAGTTGGTCCAAACCACTCTCCAAATAAGTGGCATTTTCACTGAGAAAATAGTGCCTTGGATCAAATCTCCAGTTCTGTTTTGTTAACACCACATCCATTTAATACTCTGAGAATTCTAAAGAGAATAGGTGTTTGGAGTAACATGGTGGTGCAATTTTCACACTTAAATTTTTGTCATTAGTAAAAGTCCTTGTCATTCTCAAGACAATTTCATAATAAGAAACTTTCTTCTGTCCTTGGCTGTTGTTGACAAAAGTCCCATGAAACCATCTTAGACACTGACACAAGTTGTGCCCTGTTGCCCCTGTGACAAATCAGCCTATGATCCAATTTTTATGTGACAGGAAAGTGTAAGGAAAGCAGAGAAAAGTGAAAATGATACAGAGGAAAACACTGTGTAGAGCCCATTTGGTTGAGAATGTGTGCTTTGAGCTGTGATCCTACTTGTGTGATTAGGGAATAAAGTTTGTATCGAAGCACAGGCTCCTACATCCTTGTTCAGAGGGGAATGTCACTAAACAGTTCTGGTGTTATTTCACAAGATGGAATTTAATCTCTCTGCAGCTGAGGCTCTCAGGTGACCAGAAAAGAACGGAAGATGAATCTTACATATTTTCAGCAGGAAAAATATTCCTGAGACATAATTACCCACAATGCCCTCTCCAATGAATCTGGCTCTGTATGTTCAATTAATTATGAAAACATAGATGAGACCAACTAAAATTCTGTACAGAAATTAAAAACAAATACTGTTCCATCAGTAAGTGTTGTGGAGAGTATGAAAAACATACCTCTGTCAAGAATGTGAAAAACGGGGAGTGGCCTTGAAATAACATTTCTTTTTTTGAGAGCTCTAGGAAAATCAAAAGCATATTGAGCTTTGGATCAGGGCTCATGGCAAAGGGGTAGTGACAAGATTATTTCTTCTTGGCACTTCTAGGAGAGGCATTAGTTAATTGTATCTGTGGTTTTTAGATATAGTTGGTGCTTCTGGCATGGCTGCTGGATTGACAAGGTTCTTGGGTACCTTTTCCTCCTGGATCCTATGCCCAGTTCTCCAGGATGAGAAGAAAAGCTTCTGCAGTCCATCAGTGCCCTGGCCTGTTTAGACAGCCTGATGTAATGAGATGTGGATTTGTTTGAGCAGCATGGGGAACTTCGATGCTACTGGTACCAGGAGAAAAGGTTCTTTTCTTGGAGCTGTGGTTCTGTACTATTATCTCAAGTCCAAAATGGGGAGGTTGGGTGGGGAGGAGAGCACGGGTGGTTGTGAAAAGAGAAATAAAATTACGACCTTAAAAAGACTCCTCAACCTGAAGAAATGGAAAAAATATACTAAAATATCTAAATATATAAAGCAGAGAGATGGTGGGGAACTCACTGATTTCTCTTTTTCACCTAATTTTAAGACTTTGATAAAACTGTTAAGCTCTTACAGGGGCCTCTCGCCAGATTGCCAAATGTAAGGGGTATCATTGGAATGATTGCAGGAATGAGATCTCCAAGGGAATCCCTATATGGATTGCATTTCCATCCGACACCCATCAGCACCACCAGTTACTGACCTTTATTCTAAGTGTGAAAACGGTGGGATATTTTTATCCCTAGTTTATAATCAGGGCATTTATGACCCAAATAACTTCTTCCCTTAAGTAAGATTATTGTGCCCAGTCTATTTCTATAAAAAACCCAAAGCAAACAAACTTTGACAGTTCTCTGGAGAACGTGGAGTCTTCATACTTCATGGTGATGAACTACTGTTTCCCCCTCCAAATCTCCCAAATCTTCAAGTTAGAAATCCATGATCAGGGGATGTGGTACAGACTGGGGGATCATGCAACACCCACACACACATTTGACATGGACAGCTGTCCTACCTCTAAATGGTGTGATGGCTGCATAAGTCAGATGACCTGGACGAGTCTTAATTTCCTCATTCATAAGGGACAGTGCTGGGACAGATAATCTCAACAATCTCATCCTCCCCTCCCCCCAGATCTACTGGTCTAGAAGTTGATGAAAACTCTTTTTTTTCCTGTGGAAGATTAAGGCTCATGTTTGTTAATATCCTAATATTCTAACACAACTGTATATATAAATTTCACACTTTATAAGAGTTTTTTAGAGGGCTAAGTCAAAACTTATGAGTCTGAAAAAAAATTGTACTGTGGTTTAAAAATATAAAGAGCCAACAAGCGCCCCAGTTGTATTCAAATTCTTGGATAAGTTTGAGAGATGAGAAAACTGTATTCTTTTTTTTTTTTTTTTTTTTTTTTTTTTGCAGTACATGGGCCTCTCACTGTTGTGGCCTCTCCTGTTGCGGAGCACAGGCTCCGGACACGCAGGCTCAGAGGCCATGGCTCACGGGCCCAGCTGCTCCGCGGCATGTGGGATCTTCCCAGACCGGGGCACGAACCCGTGTCCCCTGCATCAGCAGGCGGACTCTCAACCACTGCGCCACCAGGGAAGCCCAAGAGATGAGAAAACTGTATTCTTATTGCTAGTGTATAATTCTTACCATGAATGTGTTCTTTCCTGAGATGTGAGAGAGTATCTTGCCCGAAGAGTCTGACTTTCTAAATGTCCAAAACAAACCAAGGCAACCAAATACAAAAAGAAACAAACAACAAGAAAGCAAAACAAGGAAACAAATATGATCCAAATTCTTTCCTCTTACATCATACTAAGACAAGGTCATGTCTTCAGATGTTTCCTTTTAGACTTCATACAATTCAGGTGTTTTGCATATGATCATCACTCCAGACCCTGGCCACTGGGGAGAATGGAGAATGGGAAAAATGTTTTCTTTCCCACTTACCTCTCATAAAGAGGTTCCAGCAGGGCACTGGGTGGAGTTTCAGCAAGAAGCAGGGTGGACTTGAGTCTTTTCCCTTTCCTTCTTTCCTCACATCCTCTGCTTTACTCCAGAAAATGCAGGGTGCAACATTATTTCTTTTTGAAGCAGTCATGTAGAAAATTTAGAGAAAATTGCAAGACCTTGGATCTAGCTCCAGTGTAGCCATGCTGTAGCCATGTGATTTAGGGCAAAGATCCCCAGGACTCAGTTTCCCCATCTTGGAAAGGAAAGGTGGAACTATCTAAATGGTCTTTGAGGCCTCATCCAGCTCTAACATTCCATGTTGTTTAATCATCATCTTTAAATGTTCGGTAAGTCTCCCAGAGATGTATCTTACTTGTTTGCAGAACCTGAACCTTCTAGAAGGGTTTAAAAAAAAGATACCAACTTCATATTATCTAGAACTCTAATAGAACAGTTTTGGGTATATCTCTTCCTCTTGATAATTAAAAACCTTTAGAGATATGTATTTTAATTTAACTAGTGAACTAGTTTAGACTTAATTAAGAAAGAAACACATTGGCACTAAGTACTTGCTCATTCCAAGATGACTGAGGTTTTAAATATTTAACTCGTAAATATTGTGATTCAGACAAACATAACTTTATGAACAAGGAAGTTCAGGAGATTAAAATCCAGGAACACCATGGTACAGTTGGGTCATGTTATAGATTGTGCAACCTTGTCAGCACATATTCATTGTTTGGGGCAAGAGATTCCAGTTAAGGATACATGGCTTTGAGTTGTGGAAGCTGGCTTCCTCAGATTGCCCTCCAACATTTTTTCCTTCCTTTGTTCTTTTAAAACTCTATGTCTATCTTTGAAGAGGTTACCCCTAATTTTTTTTTTTTTTTTTTTTTTTTTTGCGGTATGCGGGCCTCTCACTGTTGTGGCCTCTCCCACTGCGGAGCACAGGCTCCGGACGTGCAGGCTCAGTAGCCATGGCTCACAGGCCCAGCCACTCCGCGGCACGCAGGATCCTCCCGGACCAGGGCATGAACCTGTGTCCCCTGCATCAGCAGGCGGACTCCCAACCACTGTGCCACCAGGGAAGCCCAAACCCCTAATATTAATAAGTTCTTTGGTTCTGCATTCAACTGGATGTTGAGCATATGTACTTTAGCTGCCTGAGTACAAGAAAATCTCTGATTAAGTGCAACTTGGAATCATCCTGTGCCAGTTATCCATTTAATACCTCTCAGGTCCCCATTCACCCTTAACTGCCTGCTCTGGGAAAATGTAGAGAGCTCTTTAAATTTTTTTCCCTTGCCAGCTGGCATGATACCAAGCTTTGTCAATAGAGGATGCTGGGGAGACATTACGGAAGGAAGATGTTCTTCTTTCTGGTCCTGGCTCCTGCACCTCACGTGACCTCTCCAGCACCAGGTTTCTGTGGCTTCCATGGCTCCCCAGTGCCCAACTCCAACAAGGTCAGGGTCAGCAGCACCTAGTAGCCAGCAGCTTCCCCCTTAGTATCCCCTGGAGCAATTTTGTAATGAAATACCTCCAGTGAGAAGTTGCCCTGTGACGCACTTTCCCTGGCACCCTAAGGGACAGATTTCTGGCAAGTTTCTCTGGTGTGGCACCACAGCAGCTTTCCTGCCATCTGGTGAGCCATGGCAGAACCCTCTGGATCTCAGCCCTAAGGGTGGGCTGGGCGGGGTGGAGCCCTGCCCACCTTGGGGGGGCTCCTTCCTTGGGCTCTTCCTTGGCCTCTTCCTTGGCCCTCCACACCAGCCCTAGGGCCACTGAGTGCTCCTTATTATCTGCTATGCGGATATTCCTCAGAGCATTCTACTGATTCCTTAGTGACCAATTCCCCCTAATTCCAATCCTATCTTGTAGGTGATAACTCTTTATAATAAACTTTTCTTGTTCAAGTTACTGTGTGCTTTCTTTCTCCTGATGGGACCCTGAGTGATACAGGATGAACATTGACATATATATATGGGGGTGAGGGGGGAGAAAGAGAGAGAGAAAGAGTTTAACCTGGAACAAATATGGTTAAATTCATTGTTAATGTTGGGTGACTAGTTCTGGTGTACACTCTTTTATCTGTTATTACCGGGCACTAGTCTGCTAGGGCTGTCATTAAAGAATACCACAGACTAGGGCCTTACACCACAGAAAATTCTCACAGTTCTGGAGGCTGGAAGTCCAAGAAAAAGGTGTCAGCAGGTTTGGCTTCTCCTGAGGCCTCTCTCCTTGGTTTGCAGAGGGCCGCCTTCTCACTGAGTCCTCACATGGCCTTTCCCCTGTGTGTGCACATTCCTGGTGTCTCCTTGGGTGTCCAAATTTCCCCTTGTTATCAGAACAGCAGTCATGTTGGATTAGGACCCACCGTAATGGCCTCATAGTAACTTAATCACCTCTTTAAAGGTCCTACCTCCAAATACAGCCGCATTCTGAGGTCCTGGGGATTAGGGCTTCAACCTGTGAGCTTGGGGCATGACACAGTTCAGCCCATAATGCGTTAGTGTTTATTTTCTAACTTTGGTGTGAAATATCATGTGGAAGTAGCTCTGTGGTAGTGAGACGATCATCAGACTTGGCTTTGGAAGACCTGATTTGGGTCTCAGGTTCTGCAACGGACCAGCTGGGCAAGTTGTTTAACTTCTTGAATCTCAGCTTTTTCCACCAGTTAAAGGGGCTTAAAAGGGCATAATGGGGATCCAATGAGATCATGCAAATGCAAGTGCTTTAGAACTTACAAAAGACTTTATAAAAAGTGAGGTATTCCTTGGTTGGTATATGGACTCACACATGTTTTTAAAAGTCTCGCATTCCATTTCATACTTTATATTTATTAAAAGGCAGTTAAACTGGTGTTCAATATAAATGATCTGTGTAGCCAAAAAGTCTCTTTGGCTTATTAGACACAAGAAAAATTTCTTTAGCCCCACCACTGTCTCTGCACACGCCAGCAACCTTAATTAAACCAAAATTTTGAATTATTACATTATCTCTCTTATGTTCTCATTCTCTTCAGAAGTAATATGCCCCAGTAACTCAGGGCTTGCAATCACCTTGCACAGTGGGAAACTAAGGCACCAGACATCCCATCTTGTCCAGGTCCTGAAGGAAAAGGAAACTGTCGTATATTAAGAAGGTTTATGTAAAATGCACGTTGCATAAACTTCATTTAATCCACCTGACATCCCTAGAAAGTAAATATTAGCCTGTCTTATCACCTCCTTTGTCACCTGAAAGGTATTCACAATGGCCTCAACTTAACAGTGCTGTTAGCAATTTAATTGTCATTGGATGGAAAGCAATTAGCAGTTGAATCTAATAGAGCTTCAATTAATAAAATTCTCCAGTGATTAGTTACTTAAGAGTTTTCAAGCTATATCATGGATAATAAGAGTTAAGTGCTACATCCAGAAAAAAATTGGGGCACATATTCAACCATATGCTGTAATAGCACCAATTGGCTCTTTGCCCCTTGTGCATATATATTCACTATCTACAATGATATTTATTCTGTTGCCTTTTTGGTTTTCCCTTTGTCTTCTGTGTAAGTATTGACTTAATCAGTAGAGCAAGTCATGTTCACGTATTTATCTAATAAAAGAAAGCATACTCATGGATAACTATTTGTTTTCCTTGTTAATTTTTATACCAGGTTCAGCAGCTGAGAAATAGCACACTTTTATTTTTGTATTTTTACTCTAGACTCTTTTGAGTTTGTACTAGATCTTTAAGAGGCCCTCCATAAGCTTCACTTTGAAATCTTGTTGGAGTAATCTGGAAGACTGATCTGATCTCAAAAGAAAAACAAGCAGACAAAAAGAAACAATCAAACTTTACTGAAATTGAAAAGACCAGTCACAAGGCTCAAAGGAGGAATGAATGAGACCATTGCTTTAATAGCAAAAAGGAGGAAATGGTGTCAATTAAGTAGGACCATTCATGGGGAACCACCCTCCTCTGAGGTTCTGCTCTTGGAGTTTTTCCTTACAGGGCTTTGCAGTTCGGTTAGTTCAGTATTAGGTTTCACCCCCTAATAAGTTCCTCGAGATCAGGAATCACTTAACGCATCTTTATCTCCTATTTTTCATCATGTCTCAGCTGCCTTCCAGACCATCACCTTCTCTACCAGGGCTATCATAGTGGCTTCTAGAAGAGCCTGATCTTCTCAGCATCACCTCCTGTCCACAATGCAACGTGATCCAGCCCCAGAACTCCCCCATCTAGTGCCAGATTGATCCTCAGATACCATCCGAACGCCTTCGCTGACTCTGAAGACCTTGCAAAATCTTGCCCCAGCCAAATGCTTTGTCAGCCATGTTTCCCACCATCATCTCTACTCTTTCCCTGAGCCCCACTCCCTTCAGCTCTGTGAAGGAAATAACCAGAAGAGTGAGATAGTGAGGACCATGTGGTGGGGTGGCCAAGGCTATAGACTGATCAGAAAAGGGCTCTTTGAGGAGGTGCCATTCGTGTTGGGACATCTGGGGGTTGACCACATGGAGAAGCGGGCAAGAGCATAAACTGACATACAGAGGCTCAAATATGAAGGCCCTGTGCGAAGACATGGTTGACGTTTTAAAAGGACCTAGAGGAGACCAGTGTGCCTGGTGAGGAAGGGGAGATGCAGGAAACACAGCCGCAGATTAGGAAGGGAGCAGGCCCTGCAGGAGCCGTTTCTCATTGTAAAAAAGGCCATAATACGCCCCTAGAAGTGCCTATGTTATCTACATTTTGAAAAGACCATCCTGGGCACGGAGTAGAGTGAAATGGAGGAGGCGCCAGTTTCAAACAACTGCTTTCCGAAGTCACCTCTCTGAACACAATCTGTGTATAGATGAGGGATTATTTATGTCTCAATAAATTGTGAGGAGCCACAATATCTTTCTTTGGACCTACATTTTAAAGTCTCCATGGAGTAGGCGAATGTCAAGACACTTCTTTGGAATTATTATGCAGTTTGGATAATGTTCTTCTCAATAAAGTCATAAATCTATTACTAACACTTGAGTTCCAAAAATAAACATGTGTTAAGTATCTACTCTGTACCAGGCATGGTACTTGGCATTGAAGATACAGAGATAAATCTAAGTGATACTTTAGAGTGTAGTAAGCAAGCATTGTCCCTCGTGGCCCATGTTCAATGTTCTGTTGGTGCATCATTTTGAGACTCTTAACCATGTATTTTAACACTTGATGATATTGTGACATTGTATTCTTTACATCACCTTATAATTCATTGTGACCATCAAGTGATATCTTTAGCAAAGTCACATATTTTTCCTCTTTTTCCTAATTTAATCTGTGCAGTTGGGTTTTTCTTTCTCAGACAAGGTTTCAAGGGTTCATTCCCTTTGGTTCTGATGACATCTCTAAGGATATTTTTATAAATTTGCCTATTGGCTGCAAACAGGTCAGGGATTACTTCAGAGAAGTCTTTCCCCAGTAACAGAAAATAGTGCCAATTAAACAGTTCCAGGAGTGGAGTTGACAGTAGGGTGTCTACAGTAGTTTGATAGGTTTCTTCTCAGGTCTGGCAGAAATTATAGTTAGGAAGTCTATTTCTTTAAAGTGGAACTGTGCTTGGGTTTGGGGACAGACTTGAGATTTGCAAGGATTTTGGAAACTTCTGAGGTATGTGCCCCACAGTTACAAAATTATATCTTAGACAAGTAGCCCATTTTTGAGGAGAACACTTAGCCTTCTATTCACAACCACATTTGTTGCACTTGGATCCAGCAGAGAAAATTAAAATCTTGTGTTTGTCAGCAGTGAGGCCAGGATGCCTATGCCTCAAGTTTAAATATCCAGGAATCATCCAGTGGTTTGCTTTTATTGTTCCTAAAGTCGGCAGAGACAAACCACCTGAGTAGTTCCAGATGTTGAATCAACAAGGCTGTACTTCACAGACCTACATGTAAAAAAGTAAATTTATAGGCTCAAGAAAAGGCTGGGAGGAGTGTGCTGTTTCAGGATAGAAAGATACTTTCATTCTTAAAACAGATTAAACACAGGATGTCCAGTCCTGCAGATGACAAGTCTAGGTGACTTTTACCTTTATTAAGCCACTTGAGGCTTCGGTAATCCACTCCCCTCTGCTCTCTTTGTAAAGAAGAAATCACAGGGACTGGTTGGCCAACTACAGCTGACTGGACTGTTTTAAGATAGTAAGGCTCTCTTAAATTTTAACAGAATAACTTGAGGGCAACATGGCAAAGAAAAATTTCTCCACGTTGACTCGAACTCTGGAGAACATAGAGACATAAATGTGGCTTATGGCTATTAAAGTCTACTCCGTCTCACTGGTATTTTGGCAATGAAACCTAAGATTGTTCTAGGCACCTTACTTTGTGAGTTGGCTGCACAGGGTAACATTATAGGGTGGTAAGTAGTAAGATTTGCGTGGGCCTGGGGCCAGGAAGTTGGAATTTGTTGTCATTAATCTTGAAACTGTTGAAGGTGTCTTATGTTCAAGTTTATCTGGCACAGTCCAAAAAATGAAAGGTCTGATAGCCAGAATGCCTACATGACTATAATACATAACCTTAGTGAGTGGTAAAGAATTTTTATGGCTACTGGCAAGAATCCAAACAAAGATTCAAGTATCTCTCCACAAGATATTTCAGTGGAGTGACCCGAGTTATCCAAGTAAGATTCTGGCTCATAAATCTGGGGTTGGAATAATAACATTATTCTGTGTCCTAAATATTACATTACAGTGGCCAGAAGATGGAAGCATCTCTATTATTTACGCACAGTGCTGCTCCATTGTCAATTGATGAATCATCATGACGATCATACAATCTAGTGAATTTTGTGCAGTAGCTAAAATCTAACATTTATTGAGAGGTGATTATGTGTCAGAGTACGATGGTAAGTGGGCTTCAAACATTATCTTGTTCAAGCCTCCCAGATGTTATGGAGGAGGTGCTCTTGACAGATGAGAATTGCAAGCACAGGGCAGTTGAGTAGCTATAAGCACATTTTCCAAGGTCGAAGAGCTCCATACACACCAGCCCCTTCAGGGTCTCCACCATGCACTAAACTCCACAGAGGTCTTAAGACCTCTTTTGACAATGAGAGAAAACCTTTTAAAAAGGTTTTCTTGAGCACTTTAAAATATTAAAGACATACAAAAATGTCTCAAGAATAATGGAAAGAATAATCATGCAACTTCACTCCAAGCATAAGAAATAAATACTGCCAGCATAGTTAGACCCTACTGCCTTCCCTGCCCTCCCTACCCCGGGGTATCTCCTACCCTGAACTGGACACTGGTCATTCCCATGCATTTACGTTATATTTGAACTACATCAGCATGTATCCTTAGGCTATGTATGCAGTATGGTTTGGCATGTTCACATGAATGATATATCATGCCTTATGTGTTCTTCTGCAACTTTCTTCACTCAATGTTGTATTTGATTCAACCACACTGATACGTGTGGCTGCAGCTCTGTTCCCTTTCACTGTACGAGCCTACACTGTTTATTTCTCCTCCTCTAAAGGGCATCTTCACATCAAGCATGTCAGTGACCTTTACAACCACCTTCTGCATTTAGCAAGATTGGTACTGATATCATCATTTTACTAATAAAAAAAAACTGAAGCTCTGTTTCAATGCCTCCCCCAAGGCCTCTGTCTTAGTTCAAGATGCAATGACATAATACCATAAAATGGGTGGCTAATAAACTACAGATGTCTATTTCTCACAGTTCTGGAGGCTGGAAGTCTGTGATCAGGGTGCCAGCATGGTTGGGTTCTGATGGGATCCCTCTTCCAGGTTGAGATGGCTGATGTCTTGTGTCCTCACATGGCAGAGAGAGAAAGAGAGCTCCCTGGGGGTCCTGTTGATAAGAGCACTAATCCCATTCATGAGGGCTCCCCCTTCAGGACCTAATGACCTCCCAAAGACCCCACCTCCTAATACCATCACACTGGGGATTAGGATTTCAATATATGATTTTGGGGCAGGACAGGAGGGGAGAATAAACATTTAGTTCATTGCAGCTGCACAACCAGAAAGGGACAAAGCCAATACTTGAACTCAGTTCTGCTGACTTATGGTCTGGGGCTTTCTCTCCCACTGGAGTTGGCCTTCTCGGGTAGCGCTCTACAAGTCTGTGCTAACGCCCTATCTTCTGGGCCTTTTCTGGCCACCGTTTGGTCTTCTATTTTTCATTTTGTGGCTAGAACAACCTAACAAACTTCGCTTGGGACCTCGCCTCCCACCCAGCCTCTTCTCCGAAGCTCCTGAAGGAGGCTGAGGGTGAAGGTAGCAGTTACTATCTTATGCCCATCACTTATGACATCTGAAGGTCATTGTAGCTATGAAGTAATGGAGATAAAGACAGTGCCTTCCCTCAAGTAGGCCTGGAGCAGAACGCTCCCCTTTTATTTGTAAAACACTCTTAAAAATTGTGTGCGCGTGTGTGTGTGTGTGTGTGTGTGTGTGTATGTATGTCTCTTGGAGGAAAGCCCTGGAGAGTGCTTCCACCTTGCTAGGGACATGAAGGTTGAAAGTAATTATATTTTGTCAAGAGGTTTAATACTTGAATTTGGGGGGACTTGTAAACTGACACATTGAAAAACAAGAAGGACAGAAAGCAAAAGTGTATCATTTGGGTCTTCCTTTTGAAGAGGCTAAAGACTGGTTAATAAAGCTAGAAGCTAATTATTTCTACCCATAGCTTCCTTTCCTGGCATCCTTGGCAATGAGGACCATTTCGAAGCAGAAAGATCATTACTGGTTTGCGTTCCATAGAAAGCATTTCTAGAGGAATAAAGTTGATTATTTGGGGATGGGCATTTTTAGTCTTTTATTCTTTAATACTCGAGTAAACTGGTAAAATCCAAATAAGATTGTCATTTAATATTGATAATATTGTACCAGTGTCAATTTCCTGGTTTTGATATTGTGGCATAGTTGTATAAGATGTCATTAGGGGAAGCTGGGTGAAAGGCACCCTCCACTATTTTACAAACCTCTATGTGAGTTAAAATTGTTTCAAAATTAAAGATTTTTTTAAAAAATTTGAGCAGCTCTTTTTGCTCTTTGGATTTTGAACCAGGCAAACCTCATCAATGGGCATTTTATAGCAAAGTGCCTATAGGATACGTGGGGAATGGGAATTTTGAAACAATGTCTACCAGCCAGTAAACCTGCTGGAAGGTAAGGTAGTGCTTACAAAAGCATCTTAAGAAGTTTATGATCACCCAACCCGTTGGGACACATTAGTGTTACAGTCCAACTCCCAGATGTTCGATACTTCAGGGTTTCTCAACAGCAGCACTATCCACATTTTGGAATGGACTAGTCTTTGCTGGAGGGGGGTGTCCTGTGCACGGTCCGGTGTCTAGTGGCATCATGATTTCTACCCACTGGATCTCCATTCATTGCTAAGTGTCTCCAGAGGGAACAAAATTGCCCCTGGTTCAGAATCTCTGCTATACTTAGTAAACAATCTATTGTCCCTCCCTGCTTTTAAAAGAAAATGAAATTTTCTGATTTTGTAAGTTCCCATAACAGCACCCTCCCACTCACCCTTCTGTTGGCCTCAAAGCACAAAGCCCTTGAGTTGAGCTTCTAGATTTTTTAAAAACATACAATTTCACCCAGTCTTTACTATCTTAGAGTGGAATTGAAACAGAAGTATTTTCTATTCTTAAAAGGCTGTCTGAAGCAGATATTTCAGAAGGAGACATGTACATAGAGCCTACAAAGAGCAGAGTGGAGACAATGTTGGTAGTACTACTGAGGATCATAGAGGGTCATAATTTCACATGTGAAGGTAATGCGTTACATTAAAACATTCACAGGCTTTCGTTTATTTAAGCCTCTGGGGCTAACACAGCACATTTCTAAATATTATGGGTTTTGTAAAGGTGCGTGACGAACACGCAGACTGCCGGTACACTGGAAAAGTGATAAAAATCAGCACTGAGCTTAATCACGGCTTTCTTTGGAGTGTATATTTATGTGGTGATGTCAGCACGGTATTCTGCAACCGGCTGAAGGTCATGTTCTGTGTTCATCTGCACAGGATTTAGAAACCCTCAAACAGTCTGGCTGGAGAAAAATGGCCAGCTGAGTCGGAGCACGGCTGTCCCTTCCTGGTGTACGTTGCCCTCCCTCAAAGGAACTGAACAAAGTAATCTATCTTTAAATGAATTCAAAACCACAGCGGATCCGTCTTTTGCCACATGAGTTATTTGAGTTATTGAGGCTGGCTCCAGTGTCAAGCCGTGTATGTTGCCTTAATGTATTTATTTAACCCAGGACTGCCGCAGAGAAAGAGAACCCACCTCGGCACTCGAAGGTCCATGACAAAGAGAACATTCAGGCCAGATCCAGGGTAGCAAACACATCAGGAACGCTGGGAAGGGAAAGATGTTGCGAGGCCAGCACAATGCCCGGCTTTATTCCCCATGTGGAGGCAGGCTGTAGCCAGCCAAACTGTAAACTGTCGTTCTCCGAGCAGACTCAGCGGATGGCAGACGTGGAGGGAGAGCGGAGGGCTTCAGCCGGGCTGCTCGGAGGCCTGATGGTGATGCAGACTCTCTGAGTCCCAGCCATTGGTGGCCTTGTGTTCCCTTTTAGGGGCCCAATATCGGCTGGATGTGCTGGGTGGTTGCTGCACAGAAACAATCTAGAAGCCAGTTATCCACAGGGCGATCCACGAGCTCATTCAGCATTCTGGCCCAGCCCACCGAGTCCCAGCCCCAGCAAACCTCATCCACATCTGGGACTGGGGTGTGTGGGGGGTGCAGATGGTGGGGGGAATTGATGCCCGTGAGCACTACCTTCAAGTACAAAGTCCTCTAAGTGCAATGGCTCTACAGATGACACACTCCCTGGGCCAGTCACGGATTAAGCTAATCCACACTAATAGTATTCAGTTTGTTTTTTCTTGGTTTATAGATTTGGCAATTGGGAGGAAGGTCAATGGCTTTGGGTGAAGTTAGAGGCTCTGTTACCATGCGAAGTAGCCTTGTCTCTCCGCCAAATCCAACTGAGGTTCCACCCACGAAAGTCACTCTGTTGGCCAGGAATCTTCCCATTGCGAATGACAGAAAGGCAAAGCCAACTAACCTCAACCCAAAATAACTATACACATTTATGTGCCAGGCACTGTTCCTTTCATATATTAACATCTTCCCTCTTCACAACAACTCTCCGAGGCAAGGCTATTATTACCCTCATTCTAGAGATAAAGAAACTGAGACACAAGGAAATGAAGCATGCTGCCTCCAAGTCACGCGGTTCTTCAGTGATAGAGCTGGGATTGGAACCCAGCCAGACTGGATCCAGTATCCACACTCTTGAGTACCATCTGATACAGCACACGGGTCAATGGGTCAACTCAGAGGACTGGTTTAGATACTGGAGGTATCTGCAGACACAGAGTAAGAGCTGCAGGGACTTCACAGCACCTGGCTTTCTCTTTCTGCACAGGTCTTATCTGCTCTTGCCTCTGCTTCTCTTTGAATGCTGGTCTCATTCTCTCCTGCAGCAAGCCAGCCCTCTCTAAGCATGGGGAGCATGGCTGCTTGAAACCTCAGCTGAGGAACCCGATGGAAACGTGAGCTGCTTCCTCCCAGGATTTATATATCAGTACTTTGCTGGGCTCGGTGAGGACCACTTGGGTTTGCCCATCATCTGGCCAAGCCTAGGTCACCTGCCTCCTGTGGTCGATTGTAGCACTAATGGCCCTAATTCTGCACCCTTCCCTGTATCCACGCCCTTTTGCATGAGACTTTGCAGTTCTTCCCATATCCCGTAATTCTCCAACCCTTGATTCTGAATTTGGCCATGGGATTGCTGTGATCAATGGGATGCTAATGGATCTGACGCAGGCTGAGGTTTGAAAAAGCACTTTCGCACTTCTGCTTCCACACCTGGGGCTCTGCTGTGACGTGAGAACAGGTGGGTTGGCATGCTGAAGGCCAAGAGAACAGTGGAGCAGAACCAAGGTGCCCCAGTAGCCCGTACAACAGCCAGGCAACCCCCAGGCTTGTGAGAGAACCCAGCCAAGACCAGAAGTACTGCTCGGCTGAGCCCAGACTAAATCATCCACATGCAGACCCATGAGCTAAAGCATTACTCTTACGCCTCTGCGTTTCTGGTGTGGTTTACCATGCGGCAGTATTCCCAACGCAAGGGACAAGGCTTGCTCACTGATGCCCGCCAGGACCACAGAGAGTCAGGGAGTCAGTGCCCAGAAGAATGGGGATGCTCTCAGCAGACAAAGGGCCTGAGGAAAGCATTCTGGGCTGTCAAAGCAGTAGCTCTAGTCCCACACATCTTGTTGAGGACATTACCTACTATACTATCTGGAGTCCTTTTGTGATAAACCATTGTGAATTTCTTTTAGATTTAAAAATCAAAAACTCTTGATTTTCTCAAGTATTATTTTTCCTTATAAATAATGTACATTTTTAACTGATTACATTTTCCTTTTTGCCTTGAACTCCAGGAGGCTCAGGGCCAAAATTGTGGACCAAAATTCGTAAATTTTTGGACCTGAAGATATGCATTTTGTTATACTAAACTTCCCTCTTTTATCATCCTACCATTTTGCTTCTATTTTTCTTTCTCCTGATTTAAAAAACTCCTTTCCTCCTTCCTCTCTCTCTCTCTCTCCCTCACTGTTCTGTATGTTTTTTATTTAACCATCTCAAATTCATTTGGGGATGAGCAGTGATACAAAGATGTAATTACTAAAACTAAATATATTTTTAGTTTCAGGTAAAGAGCAGTTCAGGATGAACACAAACTTTGTGGTTGTAGTACCTTTGACATCATGAGAAGTATGATTTAATATTAAACTAGAGTACTGACAAATAAATAAGATCTCATAATAATAGACATGAACATTAAGAGTACAATGAAATTAGCACAGATCAAAAAGTTTGGTAACCCATCTTGACAGTAGGAGTGCAAATTGGCACAAGTTCTATAGAGAGCAATTCAACAATGTCTACCTTAAAATGCATCTATCCTTTGACCCAGCCCTTCCAGGAATCCACTTGTAGGAATTTATTTCATTTAATTTTCTAAATTAAATTAATAAATTTTAAATTTAAATTTGAAAATAAAATTAAGTTATTTAAATTTCACTTTTAAGAATTTATCTTTCAGCTTCATGGTTGATATGCAAAATGATATACGCATAATAACATTCACTATGTCTTTTTAGTAATAAAAAGGAAACAGCCTAAATGTCCCTTAATGGGGGCTGTTTAAAGTATGGTACAATCCATATAACAGAACAATAAGCAGCCATTTAAACCTGAGAATATTATCTACATGATAACATGAAAAGGTCTTTAGCGTTTAGCGTTAAATAAACAAAGAAAAGTGGAAAACAGTGTATATACACCACCTTCTAGGGATGAGGAGGCAGGTGGATGTAGGTATACATATAAGCCCACGTACATACACTTATGTATGCAAAGAATATCTCTGGAAGCATACACACACAAAAAAATACAAGGACAGCTACTCATTTTAGGGATGAAAGCTTAGGTGACTGAAGCCAGAAGTCAGAGACTTACTTTTCATTTTACACCCTTTTGTAATTCCTAAATTTTGTACCGTATTTTATGTAACCTAGTTAAAGAAACAAATGAGGAAAAATTAAATGAGTTCTTACTGGCTTGTTGCATAAGGAATGGACCACAATCACTTCTTTTTTTTTTTTTTTTTTTTTTTTTTTGCGGTACGCGGGCCTCTCACTGTTGTGGCCTCTCCCATTGCGGAGCACAGGCTCCGGACGTGCAGGTTCAGTGGCCATGGCTCACAGGCCTAGCCACTCCGCAGCATGTGGGATCTTCCTGGACTGGGGCACAAACCCGTGTCCCCTGCATTGGCAGGCGGACTCTCAACCACTGCGCCACCAGGGAAGCCCCACAATCACTTCTTAATGTGAGGGAAGAAAATGAATCTAACCCCTCTAGCAATTCCCCATATTAATGCAATTGTGCCACTTATTAAATTACAGTTCAGTGATCTGAAAGAATTAATTAATACCCATGCCCCCCAAAGCCTGGCTGTGGCCCACGGAGCACAGATTTATATACAGCACCCATCATTACACGAGACACCATATCAATCTAATTCAACAAACGCTTACTGAGGGTCTCTCATCGGTCAGGCCTTTTGTCAGGAGCTGGAAACAAAACTATTCATAAAACTCTGTCTTTGTCATTAAGACAATCACACAGGCAACTAATACACTGTGATGAATTGTAAGGTGCTTGAAGGCAGGGGCTGTTGCAGTTATTTTTGTATCTCTAGCATCTAGTATGTAGTAGAGACTTCCAGAATGTGTGGAGAATGAATGAATGAATGAGTGAAAGGAGTGTGGACACCCCTGCCCCGGGTGTGGACAAAAAAGATGACTCTAGGAGGAAGGTAACTAAGAAACAATCAACTGAGTCATGAGGAATTACCCAAATCCACAGCCTCATTACCTGGCACTAAGACTATCCCCAAAAGTATCCATGCAAAAGGTTTCTCATTATTGACATGAACTACATTTAGTGGGTCGGCAGGTAGACAGCTTCATGATTCTCTGGAAGAGCATGAGCTGTGGGATCCAAAAAACCTGTGTTAGAAACCCAAATCCACCGTTTGTCACCTAAACAACCATGGCTAACTTCACCTTTCTGAGCCTGCGCCTTCTCATTTATAAAGCGGAAGTAATCTTATTTAAGTTGCAGGTGAATTATGAGGTGTTAAGGATCGTTGATTCATTTATTCATTCATTGAGAAATATAAGGAGCAGTTAGTGGGTGCCTGGCACTGGGCTAGGTGCGGATTAATGCACATACAAAGTTGAGCCCAGCAGTTAAACCCAGTAGGTATGAACACATGGAATGTCTTGGGACGATTCAGATTGCTTGGTAGCTGGTCAGTCCTTCTGTCCTCCAGTCAGGAGGAATGAGGGAAGAGTAACCGGACACTTCTGTTGGTGTGAAATGAATGGAAGGAGGTTTCACAAAGAAAACGAAGGTGAGTAGAAGTCCATTAAGTTCAGAGTTACTCAAGCAGAGAGACTTCAGACTCATTAACAGAGTCAGCACTGCCTTTGGCAGGAATCCTATGTTCTTGCTGTAAGATGTGTGACGTTTTGTTCCCCGAAGGTAGTAGGGGATAACCAAAGGAAAAATCAAGAAACATGGAACCAGGAGTAGACAATAGATGATCACCCTCAGTAGCCCCTGAACAGCTTTGAAACCCGAAGTCCCTCTCCCGCCTTCACCTGATTGAGGAGAGAAGGGCTTACTCACCTCCCAGCCAGGGAGGCTCTGAGTCTCAACAGGTCAAGCTATTCGCTGAGCCTTTGTATCAGGGGTGAGGAGGTGGCGAGTGGCTTGAATTAGCAGGGAGGTGGAGACATCGTTGGAGGAGAAGAGTTGAAGGATAGAAGTTCTGGAGCGGAGAGAGAGGAGGATTCTGAGGGGTGCTCCCTACCAGCCAAGAGGGTGCCCTGAAGTGCTGGTGGGTGAGACCCTCCTCCGTGCCGTGAAGGTAAACCAGGAGGCGCCATGCCTGATTTAGTCTCCCCTCCACCCCAACCAATAGTGTAGGTTGGCATGAGTTACTGTAGACCTTGAATAATGACCTGTTTGCAACTGCTGTGTGCATGCATGCACGTGTGTGCACCTGCTTTCAGAAATGTGAAATAGCTAGTGACCATGAGCATCGAGGGAAGAGTTCCCATGCCCCATAGAGCTATCTCCAGATGGGCTACATGGCTACAAGGAGCCCCACATGCAGATGCCCCCAGGGCTGAGATGTGCCCATGCACCCAAGATAAGGGACTTAGCACAGGGGAAAGGATGACAGAAGCCAGCATCGCTCCCCAGTCTTGTCTCCTCTGCCACCTTGCGTGCAGGGCAGCGGCCCCGTGATGCGTCTCCCTCCTCACTCCGGCACATTTCTGCAGGCTGCACCTTCTGTCTTAAACATTTTGCTAACTCCTTTGTGTTCTTCAAAGGTCAGACTGGGGTTACCTCTTCCCAGAAGCCATTTTTGGTCTTCAGTTCCTTGACCTCCCCGTGCTTACCGCCCTCAGGCTGGTCCCCCAGCATCCTGAGCATGGTAAGTCTTACCACTGGGTCTTCAAGTTCTTTACTTCCTTGCCTCCTCTGCTGGACTGTGGGCTTGAATACAGGTCATGGGCCTCATATCTTCCGAACCCCAGGACTCGTGGCAGCATTGGCACATAGTAAGAATTCAAAAGTGTTGGTTGGATGAACGAGTCAGTCACTGGATGAATTTGGAAAACTCAGTCACTGTAGGAAAATTGTCTTTTTTTTTTTTTTTTTTTTCGGTACGCGGGCCTCCCACTGTTGTGGCCTCTCCCGTTGCAGAGCACAGGCTCTGGACGTGTAGGCTCAGCGGCCATGGCTCACGGGCCCAGCTGCTCCGCGGCATGTGGGATCCTCCCAGACCAGGGCACGAACCTGCGTCCCCTGCATCGACAGGCGGACTCTCAACCACTGTGCCACCAGGGAAGCCTGAAAATTGTCATTTTTAATGGATTTTCAAGGAGTTGAAAGTGTTCCACAGGGACACAGGGGTCTAAGAATATGCCTGATGTATAAAGAAGGAGCCACAAAGAGTCCACAGAGTAATTGATGGCTGTATGAGTTTTCCCACCATTTTCAAATGCCAGTTCCAAAGCCTGGGCACCGTCTCTTTGGAAGGTTTCTCGAAAAGCATTTTTTTCAGCAGGAGTGCAGTTAACGGAGCTAGAAACACAAGACTTCACTGAGAGGAAGTGGCTTTTCTTCGGGGTTTTTTTTTTTTTCTTTTCCTCTAGAGTTGAAGAATGGAAAACCCAACCCACTCCTCCTGAAGATTTACAAACAGATGTGGCTTTCCCGGCACATCCACACGTGCTGTCCCCCAGCCAGCCTCTGGTGGCTTATAAGGAACAGTTTATCCCCTCCAAGGGCAGAAACCCAATCAGTTTCCTGCATGCAGTCATTACTTCACAATGAGTTTTCAAGCTATTTGTTTTTTAAATAGCTAGTTTCAACCTTGTACTTGCATCAAAATGTAAAATTGCAAAGCAATTATTAGCATTTCACATTGGATATCAATGAATGGAAGGAGTCAAACATTGGGGGGTCAAGCCACAGGCTGGTCTTGTTCTGGTCATCAGCACTGCTGAGCCAAGAGAAGCTGGACAAAGGTGGTGCAGAGATGCTCTGGTGAAGGGAGTGGGAGGTTTTGCCAAGACTTCAGGGCAAGGACTCCGGTGGAAGGTTCTGGAAGACTGTTGTAGAAAAGTTATGCATGGAGAAGACTGGATTCCCTTTGATGCCCAGTCCCCTTGAGGATGAGTCTTGTGACATCACCAAGGCTGCTAGATTTAGAAAGCAGAGATACAAATGGAATCAGGCTACATCTTGCCAAAATCAGTTTGAAGGAAATACCCTTTTGTCAGCCATTGATAATGAGGGAAGAGACATGGTATTTAGCATCGGCAGGTTTAGTTTCAAAACTCCAGTTTTATCCATAGAGCTGTATGGTTTGGGACAAGTTACTTAACAAGACAGCTTTAGTTTCCTCCTGTTTATAATGCTTGCTATGAAAACTACCACAGCGTGCTATTGTGAGGATTCAGGTAATGTACAGAATGCACTCAGCACAGTGACAAGCACAGCAAAGATACAGTATCAACGGTGATATTAGTAAGAGTAACGTAGTCTTTTGCTTTGAAAAACTCTCTTTCCAAGTAACCAGGCAACCCACTGCAAGGCCAGAAAATAGAGAAAAAGGCAGCAGGCAAGATAACAATGATGACAGGGCCAAGGTAATGAAATCCCTTTTTATTAAGGAAATGACAAGGTGCATATGGCCTGGTCTAGTACCTTCTTCTTTATGGGTTCTTGCCAGAATCATATACTTTTTCATGTGTTGACTAAGGTAAGACTAAAGGTCTCTCCATATTCATAGCCCAAGAAAACTGGATCATTTCACTGTCAGATGGAAGGGCAGACTGCTCAGAAGGGAGGTTTATTTGATCCCTACTCCCTAGGGCCCCAACTTCCCGAAGGGATTCCATTCCATTCCTTTCCCCCAGTGCGTGGAGCTTAGGCCACACAATCAGACTATCTTTTGGCACCTGAGAGATGCCTGAGAAGCAGGTGTATCTGCTTAATATCCAACCTGTTTTTATTGCCAATCCCAATGACACAAGTGAGTTCAACTGGCCATGATTTTAGAAGAGTCAGAGTTTGTCATTGTTCCAAGAATACAGTTTCACAACAGTCATAAAATGAGGACTCTGTTTAGCCCAGGAATATTGAATTGGGATGAGGAGCTCCAGCTGCAAAACTAAGAATGATAAACTTTTCAGCAAATTGGCAAGAGTATTGTTATACCAGTCTTTTGTCTTCTTGGATAGGTCATAAAATACATCCAAGATGCTGTGTTTGTGTTACGATGAAATGAAGATCCTCCATCCCCTTTTCCCTGCTGCAGGGGTGCCTGCTTGGAGAGTTTAGAAAGGGCATTTAATAAAATCCTTTTCATGTGAAAGGCCGGAAGCACAAACCGAAGGTTATTATCAATAAGTCTGTGGTCTAGAATTCTGAGAACCAGTTGTTCACTGCCAGGCTCAGTCTTGGGTCAGGAAGAACCAATACAGCCACCTCTACTGTTGGCATAAAAATAAAGACCTGCTGAACTATCATCTAAGGAGGAGAGGGATAGGCCGAAAACAGCTAGCAGACAAAGAGCATCTTTTGTTTATTGCCACCCAGTATTTCCCATCAGAGAATCACCCCCTCACTTGCTATCTATCAGTCCTTATGCTTCTGGGAAAGCGGACTCCTTCCCTGATTCAGGAGGCTGAGTGATCCAGGCGGCTGAGTGATCCAGGCGGCTGAGTGATCCAGGCTTAAGCCAATCAGCACGTTGTATTTTCCCTGGCCACTCTGATTGGTTGAGAGATGGGCGTCTCACGATCAATGAGATGAATGAGTCTTTCAAGGAGAATTCTGGGGAACTGTCACTGGCTCTGACGTGAGAGAGATGTGAGAACCTTGTAAGCTGTGGGGTTACAGCAGGAGGAAGCCCATGGCCCAGGAAGAGCCAAGTGGTGAGCTGAGAGACAAAGGGGCCTGAGAGTCATCATCTGAGCCCTGCTTTAAGCCTGCCCTCCTTTTCCATTTTGTCAGTCACCAACTTTCCTGTTCTGCTTCAGCCACTTTGGGTAGGAAATTTGCCGTTTACACCCCTTTATTGCCCCATTGTCTCTACCTTTGCTTCTCCATCACTTCCTCTTTTTTTTACTTTTTTTCCCATTTTAAAAGCCATGCATACTTATTTTAGAAAGTTTCATAAACACACAGCAAAAGAAAATGAAGTAACTTGACCAAGACCACACAACTCTCAGGTGGCGGAGCCATGATGCTGACCCAGACGGGCTAATGCTGGAGACTGGTGTTCTCAATCCTACAATTTACTTTTAACCCCTCATAGATCTTCTAGGCATTTTAATGTAGATTCTTCAGTCTCTTCCTTCCTTTGAAGTATTTTTTTCTCATGAGCATATATACTTATGCTTTTGCAAAGTTGAGATGATATTACAAATACAGTTTGTGTGTGTGTACTTTTTTTTAACTTAGTAATATATCATGGACATTTCCCAGGTCATTAACTATTTTATAAGAACATCATTTTTAATAACTGCATAATAATTCATTTGAACTGAATACATCATAATTTATTTAAACATTCTCATATTATTGGAACTTTAGATGCTCTATATTCTTTTCTATTTAAAAAAGCCAATAGGGTATAGTTGATTCACTTTACTGTACCACAGAAACTAACAAAACAATTGTAAATCAACTATACTCCAATAAAAAAATTGAAATTAATTCATTCATTAAAAAATAAAAAAGCAAATAGGTAGAGCAAGACTTTTAGGGCATACAGTATCTGTATCTGTATGGTGGGTCCATGGCATACATTTGTCAAAACCCACAGAATGTACCATACAAAGAGTGAACCCTAATGTAAACTATGGACTTTAGTTGAAAATAATGTTTTAATATCACATCATCAATTGCAACAAATATACAACACTAATGTAAAATGTTAATAGGGAAAACTGGGAACACTGTACTTTCTGCTCAACTTTTCTGTAAACCTAAGACTTCTACCAAAAATATTCTATTCATTAAAAATAAATACTTAATTAACAGTATAAATGAACAAGCAAGCAAAAGGCAATGTAAATATAAATTTTCCCCAGTTCTGATTAGAGTTGACCCTTGAACAACATGGACTTGAACTGTGTGGGTCCACTTAGATGTGAATTTTTTCAATAAATATATCAATAGTACTACACATCTGTGACTGGTTGAATACAGAATGGTGGATACAGAGAAAGTGTGGCTAAGGAGGGCCGACTGTAAAGTTATACAGCGGTTTTCGACTGCGGGGTGTGTCGGCACCACAACCCCTGCCTTAATCAAGGATCAACTGTATTTTATTACAATAGATTCCTAGGGGTGGAATTACCAAAACAAATGTTAAGATATTTTAGACATATTGCCATAGTTTCTTTGCAGGAAAAAAAAATGTACCATTTTATAGACTCCCATCCATGTATGAGAGAGTCTAGCTCATTAGATTATTGTCACACTGAAAGCTGAGTTTTTTAATCTTTGTAAATTTACTAAGAAAACGTAATGCCTAATTCTAATTTGCCTGTCTTTGATTATTAACTGTACAAACTAAAACTGTATGATACAGATGAATGGTACAGAACAAACTTTAGAAATAGAATTAATTTATTGAAAAAGGTAGCCTCACAAATCAGAGGAAAAATAGAAAAATTCTTCAGGACAAAGTGCGATACACACCTCATACCTCCTTCAGTTGTCCTCAAACATGAATGTACATCCAAGTCCCCTGGAGGGCTTCTTAAAACACAGACTTGGGGCCAACCCCCATCTCTGATTCAGTAGGTCTAGTGTAGGGCTCAAGATTTTGCACTTCTCCCAGTGTCTCAACTGATGCTGTTGCCAAGGTCTCCAGGGACCACACTTTGAGAATCATTTCTTTGTATAATAAACTCCAGATCAATGAGAGGGGTGGGTGAAAAAAAAATCAAATTCTACATTCTTCTCACTTCTTGACAGATCAAGAATATAAAATTACAGATCTATGTGAGCTCGATAGTATAATTAATAATATATGTATATACTAAATTAAATCTAAAATATATGTTAATGTGATATGTGCATATCATATATCTCATATTATTATATTAGAGAATGCATAAAGGCAACCTCAACATATTTTTATTGGTAGGAAGGTGATAGATCACATTTTCTGACCAAAATGCAATAAAGCTAGAAATAAGTAGAAACAAAAAGCATTAACTTCCCAACCACTTGGGGAATATGCCGCTCTCTCTCAATACTTATTTGCTAAAGCAACAATAATGAGACTGCTGCTCCCTTAAATGCACGAATTGAAGCTAAATTTGGGGAAATTTTTGTAGCTGTAAATTCTCTCATTACTAACAAAAGAGTGAAATCAAACAAATTAATCGCAAAACTCAAAAATTTAGGAAAAGAATATCAAACCTAAAGCAGAAGAAAAAACATAAAAAGCATGAAATTGAATTTAAACTAGAAAACGTAAAAACAGTAAAACTCATTAATTCAAGAGATATTTAAAAAAACTTAAAAAGAGAAGTCATAATCTACCTTAATCAAAGAAGAAAAAAAGAGTTGGAAAATGCAAATATCCAAAATTAGACAAAAGAAAGGGCAGATACAGATACAGGGGAAATTTTTTAAAGTATTAAAGAATACTTTGTAACACTGTAGAAGTAAATTTTAAAACTTGGATGACGTGGAGACTTATTCTAGAAATAATAGATTTCTTATATTAAGAAGAAATAAGAAACTTAAAATAAGCTGCTAGACAATTATGAAGGAGATTCTCCTGAAAGGGGCCAGGCTCATACAGCCTACATGGTTCAAACCATAAAAGAATAGAGGGCTCCCCTGGTGGCGCAGTGGTTGAGAGTCCGCCTACCGATGCAAGGGACACGGGTTCGTGCCCCGGTCTGGGAGGGTCCCACGTGCCGCGGAGTGGCTGGGCCCGTGAGCCATGGCCGCTGAGCCTGCGCGTCCGGAGCCTGTGCTCCGCAACGGGAGAGGCCACAGCAGTGAGAGGCCCGCGTACCACAAAAATAAAAAAAATAAAAGAATAGACATCACAAATTATTTAAATTGTTCCATAACTCAGAGAAGGAGTGCTTTTCAATGCTTTTGTTTTTATAAAGCCAGCAAAACACTATACCAAAACCTATTAAAGGCATACCCAAAAGGAAACTATGGACCTCATTTCACTTATAAATTCTAAACAAAATATTAGCAAGTAGAATCAATACCAGTGGGTCATTATCATCACTGATACGTACCATCTGTCCAAGCCAGCACAATAAACCAAAATAAAGGGTATAAGTATTAGAAAGAAGAAAGCAAAATTGTCATTATTCGAGGATAAAATGATTTTAGACCAAAGAAAACTCAAGAGAATAAACTGAGAAAACTATTAGAAACAGTGGTAATATGACTCCGGTTCCAAAACAAATGCTCAAAAAAGTAATAACTTTCACACTAATAATAGTCACTTAGAAAGCATAATGAATAAAAAATTCTATTCATAATAGCAATTTATATATAACTAATAAGACATATGCTCTATAGAGAAAGCAACAAAACCCTATTGATAATAAAGGGGATTTGGTAAAGCGGAGAGATGTACCTTTTAGATATGCTATCTTAACTTTTCAAAGAAGGGAAAAGATAATTATTAGTTTTGGAGCTGTAAGACGAATATAAATTCCTCTTGGAGAGAAAACTGAGTCTTTTTGCTTGTTTGTTTTTGTTTGTTTTGTTTTGTTTTTTTAGCCAAGCACCTGGGTGGGATGGGTTTATTTTGGAAAGATAAGTCTTATCCTTGTTGTCATGACTAGAATTAAGATAGTGAAATTGGGCTGGAGGTGAGTAAACCAGGAGAAAGAAGGGAAGAGATCAAAGTAAAGGAGCTTAAAGAGAGAGTGAGGACCTTCTTCCTGTAAGAGGACAAGTAGATGAACATTTAAGAGTAAACACTTCTAGTATTTAAAGTCATTCGTTGTGATCCATTATAATGCAGGCCATTTGTACATCCTCCAAACCTTTGATGATGATGATGGTGGTGGTGCTGATGGTGATGATGATAAGAGCTCATATTTATTGAGTACCTACTTTCTGGGCAATGCACTAAGCGCTGTAAATGTGTATATCATTTAATTGTCACAAAAATCCTGTTTCTCATTACAGATGAGGAATTCAGGCAGAGAGAGAAGTTAAGTAACTTGACCAAGTACACAGCTTGGAAGTGGAGTCTAGCAGTTGACCCAGACATTCTGACTCCAGGGCTCAGACTGTAACTCTACCCTGAAGTCACCTATCTAGTGCTCATGGCCTAGAGTTAATGCCAGCGTAAAGATCAGACCATCTCCAGTGGGGTGCTGTGTACTGGAGAAAGGACAGATGTGTGAGGGTCAGAGCCAGAGCAGAGATCAAGAATTCTGTGGAAGCAGGAAAATGGAACTGGCTCCAGGAAAAATAAACACCAACCCCCTCCACTGCCATGAAACCCCAGAGAGACTGAAAAGCACGTTGGGATTCTATCAGGTGTGAGATGGGGTGTTGAGACAATTTTATTACATCTTAAAGTAAACGATTACTTCAGCTGGCTGGATAACATAGATTCATGGGAGAGGCTGAAATATAGCTTACAATTATTAAAAAGCCAATGCTCCCTGAATCTATTAAAATAAATTCAAGCACTTCCAAATTCTAATGGGATTTTTCAACTTGCCCAAATTATTTAAAATGCATTTGATAGAATAAACGTATACAAATCACCAAGAGCTAACAAAGAATTACCAAGGAAAACTTGACTCATGAGATAATAAAACACACTTTGAAAACACATGAATTAACAGAGTATATATTTCAAATCAGAAAAGTAGTCAATAACTAACATTTGAACAAAGAGCTAAACATTTTTAAGAAATCTGGATTCTTCTCTACATCCAACACCAAATAAAATTTCCAATGAAGCAAAAATTTAAATATAAAAAATTAACACAAAAGTACTAGAAGAAAATATAGATGAATAATCTTGGTGTGGCAAAGACCATTCAAACCTCTGGCTCACTCCCTAACCACAAAAAAGGGAAAAGAGGATAGCCTATTTAAACTTCTGTATTGGATCAGATGTCTAATTGAGCACTTTCAACTACCCAGTTCCACACCAAATCTCATGAAGTGTAGAAAAATGTATACTTTAATAATAAAATCATAGCTGATTTGAATAATAAGAAAAAGTTGAAAGGAGTTGAAAAACTCCTTTAAAAATCCAAATAGATCAGATCAACATAGAGAGGAAAAAAAAAAAAAAAAACCTGTAGGAGACCCATCCCTCAGACATTTGTAAAAAAACTTCCGTGGATGAGGGAGAGGTTGGAGGATGCTGGGAGTCCAGAAGGAATGGCCGTGAAAAGTGAGCCTGGAGCTACTGCATGTGTGTGGCTAACTGAGGACCTGCTTTCAAGTGCTGACATCCAGACAAAAGCAGTGAGTAGACACGGGGTCCAGAGAACAGAGCAGCATCCACGTAGCTACTGACCCCAAATAGCAGAGGGAGCAGCACCTCAGTAAATAAAGAGGGTGGATCAAACACCAGCGTTTTCTTATTCTCCCTCCCAAAACAACTGTAAAGAGATTTTTTTTTTTTTCTTAACAGATAAATCCACGAGGTCAAACAGACTGGGAAAAAGAGCAACTAACAAAATTTTAGATGCTGGAACACAGATGGACCAGTGGTGACTTGTTCCTCCAGGGAACGGGGGAAGCCAGAAAGCAACCTGATTTACGGAACAAAACTCCCCAAAGGCACGGATCTCGGCAGCCTCAGGTACCTCTGGAGTAGGTAGTGGAAAAAAACAAACAGGTGTTTAAGAAGTTCGTTCCCTCGGCCCAAAACCACCATGACCACCCAGGCAGAAATGCAGAGCCCCAGCCATAGGGACGGAAAGTCGGGGAGAATCAGGGACACTTGAGGGCTGGGGTGCCATTCAGTGGTGTAAGGGAACTTTCACCTAACTGAATGCCAACTTGTAATCAGTCCTCAGAATTGTGGCAGGCAGGACTATATCCGCCAGGTAGGAGATGCAAAACCCTTCTCTAGGGAATGTGATCAGCCCAAGAGAAAGACCTGATCGTCTTGCAAGAAGCCTGTGGTTTACAAACTTCACCCTCAGAGTCAGACCTTCCAGTCAACATATTTTTCCTACTCCCAGAATAGTGTTCTATCTCACAGCTGCCCTTTTCACCCAGCATTGAGCACAGTTCCTAGACCTCTCCCCTCGCAGGCAGGGGATGAGCCTTGCCCTGCTGCTGGCTGGCACGGCTTCATGGGGAGTTCTTGGCTACCACCCACTTTGCTGCTGAGCATCTTTGTGAAACAAACACAGCTGAGAATCGTGTGCCAAGTCCTCCAGGAGATGTTGCAGCAGGTGGTACCCAAGGAGGCACTGTGGTGTGGTGGTTAGACATACTCTCTTGGAATGAGGCAGGCCTGGGTCCACATCCCAGCGTTGCCCTTCCAAGTCATGAACCTCGGGCAAGTCACTCAGCCTCTCAGAGCCTCCATTTGCCACCTGCAAAATTGGGAAAATAATAGCACTTGCCTCCCACTGCCCCCACCTCCCCGGCTGGTGACTGTGAGAATTACACAGTGTTTACCCTCAGACCAGTGTCTGGCCTGTAAAAGCACAATCATTGTTTTCTTAAAATGATCAAAATCTTAAGGCATGCAATTAGACCAAAGCCTCCGTTTAAATGCCAGGAGGGAAGAATATACAAGTTGGACCATCTCCTGAATCAGAACACATGCTCCATCCTAGCTGGTCCTCACTGTTGTTTTGATTTTTTTCCATTAGACATTTTAGAGCTTCATAAGAATAGAAGCTTTTTTTTTGTTTGTTTTTTGAAGAGGAGGGTTTTTTTTTAATTTTGAGGAAATTGAATTATCAATTTTTGTTTTATGGTTTATGGTTTTGGTGTCCTATCTAAGAAATCTTTGCCTACCTCAAGGTCACAAAGATTTTCTTCTATGATTTTAAAAGTTTAAGCTTTTATGTTTACATTTATGATTCATCTAATGTTAATTTTTGTATATGAGATCAAATAAGGGCGAGGTCAGCGCCACTTGTTGAAAAGACTATCCTCTCCCTTTGAATTACCTTGGCTCATGTGTCAGCAGATAACTGACCATGTATGTGTGAGCTGATTTCTGGACTCTCTGTTCTGTTCCATGGGTCTATACATCGAATAGTATACCATCTTGATTACTGTGGCTTTATAGGAAGTTTTGAAATCAGTCAGTGTAGTTCTTCAGGTTGTAGCTCTTTTTCAAAATTATTTTGTCCAAATCATCTTTTTAATGTCCCATTTTAATTTTGAGAGGAAAATCAAATTTTACCAGGCATATGAAAAAACCTGTAACACGAAAATTAAAAATCAAAATAAAGAAACCACAAGAGCGAGTTAAAGGAAATAGAGACACTGCATGCAAGTAGGGGAAAACTTCAAAAGAAGTATCATTAATATCCTCAGATATAAGAGAAGATAGTGAATCTATGAACAAAAAAACCCATGAAATTGAAAGGAATATTAAGAAAATGAAAGTGGGAGCAAGCCCTTCCAATGACATTCTTTGTCAAGTATGTAGGGAACCACTTCACACTCATCCACTCTAGATATTTATTAAGCATCTACTGTATGTCAAGCACAACACAGGTCAAATGAGATGGATAAGACTATAGGATACTTGAGGAGCAGGAAGACCTCAGAGATCATCTTTATCAATTTCCAGAAGGAGAAATAAAAACTCATTGATGTCAAAAGCCTTGCCCAAGATCACACACCAGTTGGTGGCAAAGCCAAAACCAAAATCCAGGGCTCTTAACATGCCCATTGGTGTTTTGTTTGTTTGTTTGTTTTCATTTTTTTATTGGAGTATAATTGCTTTACAATGTTGTGTTAGTTTCTGCTGTACAGCAAAATGAATCAGCTATATGCATACAAATATCCCCTCCCCCTTAGACCTCCCTCCCATCCCCCACATCCCGCCCATCTAGGTCATCACCGAGCACCGAGCTGAGCTCCCTGTGCTATACCGCAAAGTCCCACTAGCTATCTATTTTATACACGGTAGTGAACATACCCACTGTTGTATGTGGTTTATTTCATTGCACTGATTGTAATCTTCTCTTTTAAAAGCAAAGTGGAATAAAAGGTAATCTGATATTAAAAAGAAAACAATTCAGTTAGTAAAAAGGTAGGGGGCATTTTGTTAATAAGTAGTACTTTGTATATGACCTCAGTTCTTTATAATATGTCTTGTGGAGATTATTGCACTGCTGCTGAAAAGGATGCTCTGTCTACCTAGTGATTTGAGTACTTATTTTCTCAAATCTTAACTCTGTTTAAGGATAGGTGAAACTTTACAAACTTCAAGGAACTCATTATCAGAGAGGATTTGAACGGTTTATGGCCCCTCTCATCACTTGGAAATGCAATCCTCCTTATGATCTGAGGATCCTTTGCTTGGAGGCGCTGTTGCGTGGAATCCTGTGGAGAATTCCCGGTCATTACCTTCCTGTATTTTCATGTTGACTATTGGTGGGGGGCTGGGAGGTGGGAGGTTGAGGGTAGCCCATTATTCACAGATGAAAGCCATCCTGCTCTGAATTGTTGATGCTCCTTCATCCTAGTCTGAATCGAATCCAGCACCACCTTGGAAAGATCTAGAGAAGAAAGCCTTTGTTATGATAGACATACTTTTGTTTTTAACTGCACGATAGAAAAGAAACACAAGAGACTCGAGTCAGATTCTAAGAGATAAGTAGATGGGACAAATTTCATAGGTTCATCAATTCATCTATCTGTCTATCCATCCATGTATCTATCTACTTAAAGAGGCTGCATTTCTCGTGGGCTTCTCTCCATAATCATTCCTCTTGCTGTGGTCTGAGCTGCACGTATACTTTTATGCCACTTCCGTCCAATCATGCAATTATGGCAGTTCCACACTGTCTTCTCCAAAGCTTCTCACTCTTTAATTAGGAGGTATTGGTTCTGGTTTCCTAGAAACCTAGGGCGTCTGCTAAGGGTCAAGTCCTTGATATCTGAACTCTCTCATAAATGACAGAGGAGGGAGGGATTTGTGGAGGTGGAAGCCCTTCTACAGATCTAGGGGGTAAAGATTTGTGTTGTCCTGGTTGAGCCCAATCTACCACGTGGGTGTCTGTTACACAGGATAAACTGTTAATGCTAGTTTTCCTTGTTCGCTTGACTTTATCCTTTTCTTCCAGCCAGATCACTCTGCTCCTGTCCTCCAGAGACACCTGGTAAACCCTCACTTCCACCCATAGGCTTGTTTCCCTGCTTTTCATATTCCAGCCTCACTGGGGTACCCAGTTTCCTGACCCCACCATGCACACTGATACCTTTGAGCCTTGTGCCTGCTGTTCCCTCAATCTGGAGCACCCTTCACGGTCCTCTTTGCTTGGTGTGGCATTCCCTGACCTTCATTACCCACAGGGAGACTTGGTCCCCCTGCTTTGTGCTTTCACAAATGCAAGCTTCTAAACCAGTAACCATCCAGACTACTTAAAACACTGCATCTGGTCAGTGTCTTCCTGTGTTGAAGCCATGAACCCCTCCAGAGTGGGAGCTTCTTGGAGCCAGGGACAATTTCATCCATTCTTTTGGATCTCCAGTGCTGCCACATATAAAATCTCATTTTAAAGTAAATAAGAGCATGATAGTCAAGAAATAACAGTGTGGTCTAGGAGCTGTTCATAGGGGCTTCCTCTTCAGTTGAGTTATTTTCTGAAAACGTTTCTGATTTTTACAGATCTGTCTTTAAGTAAGTCTGTTCTAGTAAGTATGGAATTCTTACTCTGTGGATCGAATTCAGGAGATATTTCTTACTCCAATCATTGTCGATTTCTCACAATTTCACTAATTTCTCATCATCAGAGCAAAGGTAGGGACTTCTAATTTTATTATCAAGCATCTGCCTTTCGTTGAATTTTCAGAGTAATAGATTCCCCTACTCTATTTAACCATAATTACAATAGATGAACCATGTACATAGAAGTATACGTGGAGTCTTTCATTTATCCTGTGAGAAAGAATGATCATAATAATTCTGTTATTTTTACAGGGGTCAGATTTTCTTTGCCTTATGGGATACCAGAAACTTGTAAAATAACAGAAATAAATATTTTTCCAGTGAGCCAGTTGGCTCAGGTGCCATAGTACTTCATGTGGAATAATCTATTTGTATCATACACAAAATCAGGCAATAACACGGATATAATTTAGAACACAGCAAACCTCAAATCCCAAGTTATTAAGATGAAGAGGGAGTATGTGGATTTTCCCTCCCCCCACCTCTCCTCTGCTCACCCCAGATAATCCTGTCATTGCCATCCCACTGCAGGGCTGGTGTGGAGAAAGGCTTGGGAGACCAGTGGAGAGAGAGGTGCTCCAGAAACCTGTTAGGGTGGAGGCGGGGACAGGATGGGGAGGCTGGTGAGAAACACGCCACTAGAAGAAACTATTGTTAACTCTAAATGTGGATCCCCTTCACAGTTCTGAAAAGCCCAGGTAAGGTTTGGCATTCCTTTTCAATTACTTTTTTGGCTGCAAGACTATGGTTCTTCGAATGCAGTGCTGCCCACGTGGGTCCCGGGATTTAGCAGGGTTACAGAAACAAGGCTGCTCCCAGCTGGGTAGGTTTGCAGTGCTCATCTGCCTAAACATGCTTACTGTATGCTGTGTAGACATTTTCTTAAAGGAAGATAATTACTATGAGAAAGAAAAGGAAAGTAGGAAATGACACCTAATCTATAAAATAGTTTCAGAGAAGAAATATATTCCTGCTTGGCACACACACACAAAAAAGGATCTTTTTTGTTGCCAGAAGTAAGTCAAGGCTAGTTTTCAGGGCTGTGAAAACTTAAAAGTTTTGCCTGAAGGGATTTCCTCCTGCAAGAGAATTTTGAAAACCTTGACTTTCATCTGCCTTATTTGATCCACGGAAAGCAATATTGACAATATCTCAGGGTTCAGCGGAATACCCGTTAACCTGCCATCACCGTGAAGTGATTACTTCTGCTTAAACAGAGGCATATTTAAAATAAGACAGAAGTCTTCGACCAAAGGCATCTCACGTGTCCTAAACATTCCCATGTGGAGGACACAAAACCATTCTCAGTAAACCCAATAATCCAGCTGGTCTTTAGAAGTCCATACTAACAATATGGATTTATGGGGGTTTATACTGTGTTTGGCAGACCTGGTATGGGGGGCAGGCTCTAGGCCACCTCCATCCCCTAGATCTCAACTGCACTTGTTGATTGTAAAATCTGTTTTATATCACGGGCCAGCATGTAAGATGTTATTTGAACAAAGATTGCTATAGCTAAAAAAAAAGTGTTTGAAAAGTATGAGTAGCCCACCCATAACTACCAATGGGCTCTGTTTTCAAACAGTGTATAGTCAGTTACTTGGAATTCAGAGCACATATCCCCTTCCCTTGAAATAATAGTGAAGTTGGTAGGCAGGATCCTAAACTGGTCCATAGATGCCAGGATATTGTGGAATTGCCACTGCAACTGGATATTCTAGAAGCAGGAGGCTTACTGAAACTCTAATAAAGGATGGGAAGTGTTAGTCATGATAAGTAATATTATTTATTGAACATACTGTATATGTCAGGCTCTCTTCTGGTTGGTTTACATGCGTCATCTCGTGTGTTGTTAGAGCTGACCCTCCTACCCTCTGTGTGCCAGGCACCTTTCACAGATTTCTCACGTAGGCTTCTTAATAACCTATTTTATAGACAGAAAAGCAAAGTCAGAGAAGTTGATTTATTTGCTTTCATTTGCTTGTGTTTCAATCATGTTTTCCAATATCGGGCAGAGTGATTCTTTTCAAACAGTCTGCCCGTCAGGCCCCAAACCTACAGATGTGTGTTTTGGGTCACACTCGGGGGGGTGACAGGCCAGGCCAGAGGGTGTGGCCAGCTGGGCAGCAAGTCAGTGGGCCTGGGAGAGCCAGCAGGTTTGTCTGCTGAGTCCCCACTTACCAGCTGCAGGAACCCAGTGGTGTTACCTCTCTGAGCCCCATTGTCCTCATCTGTTTACAGAGGATAATAGTGGGATCCACCGAATTGGGAGATTAGGATTGACATATACATACTACTATGTATAAAATAGGTAACTAATGAGAACCTACTATATAGCAAGGGAACTCTACTCAATGCTCTGTGTAGAGTTTTCCTTCCCCTAAATGGAAGGAAATCCAAAAAAAGAGAGGTTATATATTTACGTATAACTGATTCACTTTGCTGTACAGCAGAAACGAACACAACATTGTAAAGCAGCTATACTCCAATAAAAATTAATTTTAAAAATAGCATCGGGGCTTCCCTGGTGGCGCAGTGGTTGAGGGTCCGCCTGCCGATGCAGGGGACACGGGTTCATGCCCCGGTCTGGGAGGATCCCACATGCCGCGGAGCGGCTGTGCCCGTGAGCCATGGCCGCTGAGCCTGCGCATCCGGAGCCTGTGCTCCGCAACGGGAGAGGCCACAACAGTGAGAGGCCCGCATACCGCAAAAAGAAAAAAAAAAGCATCAAAAAACTTTAAAAATAGTAGGATCCACCACATGGGGTTTTGGCGAAGACTGAGTGGGGAGGCATTAAATGTCTTAGCTGGGTACCGGGTGCTTAGTAGCTATTATAACTCAGAGTCCCCTGCTTCCCTGAGTCACTGAATTCAGAGCTAAAAGCCTCACCTCAGCCACTATGGACTCCTGACCCACATAAGAATTAGGGCACTCCTGGCGACTGCTATAGAGACTTAATTATAGAATCTAACATCACAATGGGAAAAGCCTGTGAAGAATGCCCGCCTCCGACTTTCTTGATAAAAAATCTGTAGGGCCTCCCTGGTGGCGCAGTGGTTAAGAGTCCGCCTGCCGATGCAGGGGATACGGGTTCGTGCCCCGGTCTGGGAGGATCCCACATGCCGCAGAGCGGCTGGGCCCGTGAGCCATGGCCGCTGGGCCTGCGCATCCGGAGCCTGTGCTCCGCAACGGGAGAGGGCACAACAGTGAGAGGCCCGCATACCGCAAAAAGAAAAAAAAAAAAAAATCTGTAACAAGATGGCAAGTGTGGAGGCCCAGGGCCAGGGTCAGGGTACCAGTCCCAGCACTCTAGATTTCCGGTCACTATGTCTCCAGGTCAGCATGAAGGGATCCCATCACTGACCCCTGGCTCGCTGCTTCTCACCTCTGAGATCCCAGCTTAAAGGCAAGTCTTGGGGGCTGGGGAGGGGGGCTTGCTGTGAACGCCTGGCTTCATGCTTCTCCCTTTCCATATACTCATCCCGTTTGCAATGACCTCTTTAGCCTAGAGGTTCCCAGTAGATTACAAGCCATACGAGGGCAGGGACTGTCTGGTTTCCTGCTCCATCCTTAGGACCTAGCACAGAGATTGGCACTTGGGAGGTGCTAAGTAGATATTTGGGGCATGAAATTAAATGGCTAATTCCAGGCTGGTAAGGTTTCCAGGCATTGCCTTCCTCTGCCTTATCTCAGCCCCTGCTTCCTGTTTGGATTTGGGTTGCAAAATAAAAGGTGCAGGTGAGTAGCAGGGCCTTATCACCTGGGCAAATTTAGCCGGGTCACCTTTCAGGTTAAAGAAATTATGGCAGGGGAAGTTTGGGCATGAGGTCATAGAGGGAACCTCTTGGGCTCGTTTCCATAATCCTGAAGCCGTTTTTTTCCTCTCATTTACTCATTCATTCATTCTTTGCTCATTTATTAGGTGTGCTTTGAACACTGACTTGGGGCCTGGCCCGGGATAAAGGTATTTGGTAGCAGCTTAGTCATTTGCAGAGCAATATTTGTAAAGAAGTCTTTAAGAATCAACCAGACATGGCTTCAACTTCTGGGTCTTTACTGAAAGCCTGTGAACCCTGGGGTATGTTTCTTAGCCTCTCAGAGCCTCAGTTTCCCACCTTTGTGAAAAGCACTAATCAGCTTTGTCTTGCAGGGCTGTGCTTGAATCCAAAGGTGACGAAATACCTAAAACGACCCGTGGGAGCTCCACGTGGGTTAGTTCCAGGAACACCCTGCACCCGGGCCACCGCCGCCAGGTCTCTAAGTGGTTTGTTCCACCCCCTTTTTCAAAGGATCTTCTCTTCTCCAGTGTTAAGCCATTTGGAAAGCTTGCGTCGGTGTCATTCAGAGCTTCTCGATGTGAGTGCAAAGACCACCACCCTCAGTCACCCGGGGAGCCTCTTAAGATTCAAATTCCTGGGCTCTGAGGTAGTCTGATAGGATCAGAACCTCTGGTGGCCCAGCAGACACTTTCCTGAGGCGGGAACACCTGCACTTGGTACTCCCTGCCTCTGAGGGGCCCCAAGGCAGCCAGACTGGTGCCAAAGATCTGGATTCTGCTTGCAGAGAAACCAGACTGGAAAGAGGGTCCAGAAACACCTGTGTGTTTAGCAAGGGGCCTGGAGGGGAGGGAGTGGAGATGAAATGTGTTGGCAGGAATAAGTGGGCGGGGGAGTGGGGGGGAGACAGGGATGACGGAGTTACCTGCGGGATAGAGGTGTCCAGGCAAGGCAGAAGCAAGGGGACCACACCTGAGCCTGAGGGCGGAAATCCTTCCCATGCCAGGGGTGGCAGCACGCTCCAGGTACCACCTCTGCCAGGAGTTACCTGGGAGGGTCAGGACCTGACCAAGCCCTGCAGGGGGCATCCTGACAAGGACCTTCTCCAGATCAGTCCTGGTTATGAAGATTTTGTCCCCTTATTAGATTATGTACCCTGATGACATTAACAGCTGCTACCATTGATGAGAACTTCCTGTAAGGCAGCTCAAACACAGAGAAGGGGGCCAAGGTCAAATTCACATTCAGATCCTGGCTCTGGCCACGCTAAGAAGGGTGGTGTCGGGAAAGCCGAGTGCCTCTGTTTGCTCATCTGTAAATGGGGGTAACAGAGCCCACCCTCTCAGGACTGTGGTGAGGAAACAGTGGAATAGACCACATGCGCAAAGCCCACCGTGAAGACAGACTCAGAGGGTAGGTGTACAAGGAACGTTCCAGAACAGAGCCCGGGCAGCAGCCTGCCCCTCACGCAGCATAGCCCACGGCTCTGGCAGCCACTCAGCCCTGAAGCCACCACAGAGATGATTTTCTGTCGGCGTGCACTAAACACAGAAGATTTGCGTATTCGGTGGGAGGGGAGGGAGAGACGGGGGGTGGGGGGGTGAGGCCTTAGGAGCTAGAGCTGGAAGAAGCAGATCTTGGAAGAAGCAGATCTAGAGCTGGCGGCCACAGGCAGGCCCCGGAGGTTCAAGCAGAGGTGGACATGCCAGTGGCCCATGAAGGACAAGGGGGACTTGGTTAAGACCCAGCTCCTTGGCGTTTTTCTTGGAGCAAGCCGAGGTTTTAGCCATTTCAAGCTATAAAAATGGCTGTGGGGCTTTCCTGGTGGCGCAGTGGTTGAGAGTCCGCCTGCCGATGCAGGGGACACGGGTTCGTGCCCCGGTCCGGGAAGATCCCACGTGCCGCGGAGCGGCTGGGCCCGTGAGCCATGGCCGCTGAGCCTGCGCGTCCGGAGCCTGTGCTCCGCAACGGGAGAGGCCACAACAGTGAGAGGCCCGCGTACCGCAGAAAAAAATAAATAAATAAATAAATAAATGGCTGTGACACACTGAAGGTGAGAAGGGCCAGGTAGGCTGAGCCGCGGTACGTGATTCCACAGGGTTCCAGGCTCAGAGGAGGGGCTGATGCCCACGGTGGGAGGGGCACAGCCTGCGTGGATCCAACGGCCCTGGCTGGCCCCGGGTCTCCATCCTCACTCCCCCTTCTGCCCTTTCCCTGGATCCCCATCACTCTTGGGACCTCGGGGAGCAGGGCTGAGGCCACTTTGACATCAACAGCGGGAGGAGGGGGAAGGGGGGCACAGTGCTCCTCCACCCGGACAGGCTTTCTTGGAGGGGCTGGCGGTTCACTTAAAATGAACAGCTTTCAGCTTTTGGTGCACCTTGCAGGGACTTGCTGTGGCAGCTTCACGGTAGCAGGGAGGTGTGTGCTCTGCTGGCAGCAAACGCAAAACCACTGAGGGGAAATTCACTGCCCCCCCCCCGCCCCCAAAGGCAAGGCAATATTTGGCGATTATCCCTCTCCTCTCACCCTTCTGCTTTGGGATTTCAGAAAGGCCTGGGAGAAACCCATGAATCTGGAAGCAAGTCGCAATGACAGAGCCTCAGGGTGAAGATCTGCGTCTCTGGTTCTCCTTAGAATTTCTTATCCTGATGGCTGTCCTCTGTGTGTCCATGTACCCAGCCTCCCCCGCCCTCCTGTGTGATGGGTGAGGGCACCACTCCACCAACAAATGGGAACCAGCAGCTGCCTCCCCATCAACTGACCCCTCTCCCTCACCACACACACACACACACACACACACACACCCCAAACACATGTTTCCACGTTGAAATCTATGATCTAGAAGAGTCTCCAAGGCTGTCTCACTGATTGGCCATGCCCTAGTTCAGAGGGGTCCCTGAGCTAAGAGCGTGTCTCCCCTGCTCTGCTTCCAGGTTCAGCTTCACAGAACATGACTCAGTCCACGCATCCCCTCTGCCCAGAAATTTTTGCCTCCTGGTCTCCCCAGTGTCAAATGTGTTGCATGTCACAGACCTGGAGTTTTCTTTGAAGCGCCCTCTAGTGGTTCATCCAGGGATCCAGCCAAGAATAAGCCCACCTGGCCCTGCCTTCAGGGAGCTTCTGCTCTAGAGAACAAATGACTAAGTAAATGTGTAATTACCAGTGGTGATCTGCATCGTGGAAGAAGCAGACAGCACTCAGTGACAGAGAGAACTGGGCCATCAGCAAGGCTTTCCTGAGGAGGTGGCATTTACAGCAGTGACCCAAAGCTTGAGAAGGCAGACACTGTCTTATCCTTGAAGCTCCCCAGCTTCCCGAACCCATGCCTCCTCTGTCACCCTGACGCTTTATCTCACTCAGAAGTGTGTCCAGCAAAGCGAGAGAGAAGCATGGACATAGATACACTACCAAACGTAAGGTGGATAGCTAGTGGGAAGCAGCCACATAGCACAGGGAGATCAGCTTGGTGCTTTGTGACCGACTGGAGGGGTGGGATAGGGAGGGTGGGAGGGAGGGAGACGCAAGAAGGAAGGGATATGGGAACAGATGTATATGTATAACTGATTCACTTTGTTATAAAGCAGAAACAACACACCACTGTGAAGCAATTATACTCCAATAAAGTTGTAAAAAACAAACAAACAAACAAAAAAGTGTGTCTGGTGGAAGCAAATTGGCAAAGCTCAGATGTGAGACCCCGGAGCCTGGCCAGCTCGCTCCCCACAATCCAGGGTCCCCAGGGGCTTGTATAGGCACCCCCCCTGCCCACCCCAAGAGTTTAGCCTCACACCCTGCAAGGCCCCGAAGACTGACTTCCCTTCGTCTCCCTCACACGGAGGCTACCCCTGCTCTTCCCTGGCCTTTGGGTCAAGTCTAGATGGCAGGGTCCCTCCACAGAAATCCCAGCAGAGAGGAAAAGAGCACCCCGTTTAGGGGACGCCAGGGAGGGAGGGTGCCGCATGGGGGTAAGCGGATCCGTCCACACCTGTGTCTACACCACCTGACTCCCAGCAAGACAGCCCATGGCGCCCCGCACCCCCTCAGACTTGCTTCCTGGGCTGGGGTTAGGAGCTCATCCACCCGCTGGAACCCAGAGGGTGTGGCCAGCACTGTCCTCGGGCTCCCGTATTGTCCTGCGTTACAGCACTTGGGCCCCGTCTCCCTGCCTGGATGACAAACACAGGGCCTCCTACCTTTGCCCCATCTCCCCAGTGGCGACACCAAAGGCAGGAACACAAGCTCACAGCACTTCCGACAGGAATCTGGCTCTGGCCAGTGGTTCCTTCCCTTTCCGTGGACCAGCTTTGCCCCTGTTGTTCAGGTAAGAAGATGTCTTCTGGCCTCCCCACCATCCCTTTGCTCTGCACCGTTGCTGGGCTGAGCGTCAGGGATCCCCCCACCCCGAGGGAGACCCCCAGCCCGGCCCTTTCTCCAGCTGAGTGCACTCTGAGGTGCGTGCCAGCCCTTTCCCTCCTGGACCCTTGGGGGCCTGCACCCCACATTTGCACCCCTCCTTCCTCCCACGGCCCAACTCACACCTCCTCTGTTCTGTTTCTCCTACCTTCCCAAGTCCCCGAACCAAGCGGTAAGGACAGCCACGTGTCCTGATTCAGGAGATGGCCCGTCTTGAATGCTCTTTGCTCCTGGCACTTGAGTGGTGGCTCTGGTCTAATCTCGTGGCCTTTTTTAAGGAAATATTTCTTGCTTTATGACATAGGCTAGACACTGGGCCGAGGGCAAACACCACGCAGTTCTCACAATCACCCGTCTTGAGGGGTAAGCACCGTTATGTCTCCAGTTTTACAGATGGGAAACAGAGGCTCCGAGAGGCTGACTTGCCCAAGGGCTCACGACTTGGAAGCGCATTGCTGGGATGTGGACCCAGGCCTGCCTGATTCCAAGAGAGTGTGTCTAACCACCGCACCACACCGCCTCCCTGGGCACCACCCGCTGCAGCCTCTCCTGGAGGACTCGGCCGCTCCTCAGCTGGGCAGGTTTTATGAAGATGCTCAGTAGCAAAGTGGGAGGCAGCGGAGGACTTGCCACAGAGCAGCTCCGGCCTCAGCATGGCCGGGCTCACCCCTCACCTTGGAGGGGAGAGGCCAAGACGGGAAACAGCGTTCAAATCCTGCAGCTGCCACTGACACACTGGAGCTGGGCACCTGCAGGAGGGAGGGAGGCTCCTGGCCAGGGAGGAAACAGCTTCAGGGCCCACAGGCCAGCCTCACTGGGCCCGGTGCCCATGACTCCAAAGCAGGTTGCTGATGGGGGATTTGGGCGCTGTGCTGGCCCCGGGGGGAAGAGGGCAGCTATATGACACAGACCATCATCCTGGAAAAGCGAGCTGTCACAGAAGCCCTGTGTCCTCCTGGGCCTGAGGTGGCATAGCTAAGGCAGGACGCCCCCAGGACCCGGCCTTCACATGGGAGCTTCTCTCACTGTGTCCTGGGGCCTCCTGAAAGCCAGCCAGCGCCTTGTCAACAGTGACGCTAGGCACTCCAGAATGCCACCAAGAATAATCACAGTCGCCCCAAGATCTCTGAAGGCAGATGCCGTCAGTATCTGCATTTACACTTGAAGAAGCACCGTTGGGCAGGCGCAGAGCCTCACGGAACCCAGGCCCAAGACAAAGTGCGAGGCTTTGCTGGCTGTGCTGCGAACACGCCATTTATATTTGCTGAACGAGCTTTCATGGAGAGGGGTGATACAGAGGGTAGAAGGGGACTGTAGATATCTCTTTCAGATGGACGGACAGACAGACACACACACACACACACAGTCTGGATGAACACAATACTACAGAGAGCAGTGGATAGTAAGAAAGATTTGAGGGGGCTGGGGGTAAGAAGATTCGGGAAAGAATGGCCTCTTCGAAGTGGAGGAGACCATCCCCTCCATCCAGTCCCTTTGCCTACGGTATCCTCGACTCCCTCTGCTTGGCCAACCTCCCATTCTGCTCAGAACTCTCCTCCTTCAGGAAGCCTCCCTTGATTGCCTCCCCCTCCAGGCGGGGCTGGGCATGGCTCTCCCACAGTCTCTTAGTGCCTTGGGCTGTATAAGGCCCTGCATCCTCCGCTGGGTTGTGCCATTCAGAAATGCTGTCACCACATCTTACTCCTCTGGGTCCCCTTTGCCCAGCCTGAGTCAAGAAGGTCACAAGTGTTTGGAGGAGGTCTGTTGAGCTGCATGGAGGGGAAGGGGTGAACAGAGCCGGGGAGGAGAGAGAAAGCCAGGCTTGTGGGTGGTGGCAGTGCCTGGTTTGCTTGGGGCTGAGGGTCCCTACAGGAGCCCGGTGGCGGGTGGCCCTGGACAGGTGGCTTGTCCCAACCCTGGTCCTCACAGCCATGAATGCTGTGGTTGCAGGAATTTGGGGGAAAGTGCCAAGGCTTCTCCCACATTCATCCAAATAAAATCTGGGCCCAAATGCCACAGGCAGCTCTTCTCTGCAGAATCACCGTGGGTGTGTGTTTATTTTGCTCCCTCAGGCTGAGCTGACTGCAAGGGCATGGGGTGCTGGAGTCAGCGAGCTAAGGGGGCGCTGTGTACAGTTGGGGGACAAATACAGTCCAATAGAGTGATGAGGGCTGAGCTGTTGGCTTTAATTCCACATTTCTTGCTCCTGAGGCTTTGAGAAATAAAACATGCTCGGATCTGGATTTCTCAGACAGAAGCTCCAGGCTTCTTAGTTATCCACTCCTGACCAGCGTGAGAATTCTGGGGCTGAGGCCGAGTCCTCCAAGCCTGGGAGACGGCAGCAACCACGTGGGGATGGGGGGGGGCTCCTTTTCACAGTGGCAGGAACCTGAGCGCCAGACCGCTGACCCCACCCTGCAAAGGAGAGGAGACGTGGCCCAGAAGTGCTCTCCCCTCCCCAGTTGGGGAGACGGGAGATGGTTCCCCCATAGTTGTCCCCAGAGCTCCATGAGGAAAGTCCACAGTACCTTCCAGGCATCTGAAGGCTAATCACTGAGGGAGGAGTTTGTAGCCAGCTGCCAATCTAGGGCGCAGGAAATGTGGGCAAAGACAGAGAGGTCTGCGGGCTTCCCTGGTGGCGCAGTGGTTGGGGGTCCGCCTGCCGATGCAGGGGACGCGGGTTCATGCCCAGGTCTGGGAAGATCCCACATGCCGCGGAGCGGCTGGGCCCGTGAGCCATGGCCGCTGGGCCTGCGCGTCCGGAGCCTGTGCTCCGCAACGGGAGAGGCCACAACAGTGAGAGGCCCGCGTACCGCAAAAAACAAGGAAGTGGATTTTTCCCTAGAGCAGAACTGTGACACCTTGAATTTAGCCCAGGAAGACTCTGTTGGACTTCTAACCTACAGAACTATAAGATGATAAGTTTGTGCTGTTTTAAACCACCATATTCGTAGTCATTAGCAACAACAGCAATAGAAAGCTAATATCATAACAAAGGAATTTCCTAAACTCCACCCTCTTCTCGCCACTCCAGCTCCTACCGGGGAACCCGCCCCACCTCCTGCCTCCCCAAGTCTCTGTGCTTCTGTCCTGCTCCCTCCCCACCGCCCCACCGGACCACCTCCTTCTTTCCCCTACTTGGCTCCTTTGGCACCAGCTCCACCTGGGCCACCTGCCTAAAGCTGTCTGCCTTTCAGTCCATCCTCTTAGATGCTGGAGTTACCATCCAGAAGCTCAGCTTCGGTAAGGACAATTCCCATTTAAAAACGGTTCTTGTCTCCTGCTGTCTTGTCTCCTTCCTGTCTCAGACAGGAAGTCTGTCCAGATGCCGTCCCCTGGCCCCCAAGGCCTCCAGCAGCTCCCCCTTGGCCTTCCTCTCTAGCACTTCCCTTCTTGCCACTTGCCAGCCACAGGCTCCCTGCCTGCGCCCTGCCCTCCCCATCTCTGCACCTTTGCCTGTGTTGCCTGCATCGCCTTGAATACTCTTTCCAGTCTAGAGATGCTCAAGTAGACCCTCTTCTTTCCAGTCCTCCCTGCTTGGGAATAAGACCTAAAATCATTCTCCTCTAAGATTGCTCATCGCCTAACCTGGCGTTTTCAGGGCTGAGAAGACCCTGCTCTATGTTGTCATTTGCTTATTGTCTGTCTATCTTGTCTCCGCTGGTCCATGTTAACTGCTGCAGGGCAAGGGTGGGTCTTGCACATCTTTACTGAACGTACACATAGTTCCTTGAGAAATGCAGGTGGAGAGGGAGGACTTGGGTAGCCCATGGAGAAAGGCAAGGAGGTGGAGGCATCTGAGACCTTTGGCAAATAATCCCCATGGCTAACTTTCTCCAGCACTTGACAGTTTTCTAATCATGTACAACTCTACAAGCACATTCAAGTCTCCAGTAGAATATTTTACCAAGAATCTTTAAATCCAACTGCTGACATTTGCTAAGTACTTGGACCTTAACACAAACCCCAGGAGGTCGAGAAAATGCCAAAATTTTCCCTACCACTCAGCTAAAGAGAAGCAAAAATGAATGAGGAAAAAAGTAATAAAGGAAGTTGTAGTTCTCACGTGTCTCAGCTCGTGGGACCACTACACATGAATTATCCTCTCATCTCCTCACCACCAGGCTGTGAGACAATCACAATTTCCCTTCTGTTAGAGATGATGAAAGTGTGGCTTAGACAGGAGGTGACCCACTCAAGGTCATGTGGCCAGGAAACAGCAGAGCTGGGACTGGAGCTGGGGGCTGATTCTACAGCCTGTGCTTTTCCCACGCATCCAAAGGAAGGATGTGTCCAATATTTTGTCCCAATGTAATTGATCCCACCCTGAGCCATATGGACTTAAGGGATTTTCTCTGCCTGCCCCACATAAAGTCCACTTGTGCCCCCATTCTGGGTGCCTGGGCTGAGATCTATCTAGACCACCTGTAATGGGTTGAATCGTGCCCCCCTCAAATTCATATGTTGAAGCCTCAACACTCAGTACTTCAGAATGAAACCATATTTTGAGATAAGGTCTTAAAAGAGGTGATTACACTAAAATGAGGTATTTAAGGTGGGCCCTAATCCAATGACTGAGGTCCTTATAAGAAGAGGAGATTAGGATACATGGGGAGACACCAGAAATGTGCACAGACAGAGGGGCTCTCGTGTGAAGACACAAGGAGAAGGCAGTCATCTAAGCCAAGGAAAGAGGCCTCAGAAGAAACCAAACCTCGTTTTTTTTTTTTTTTTTGGTGGTACACGGGCCTCTCACTGTTGTGGCCTCTCCCGTTGCAGAGCACAGGCTCTGGACGCGCAGGCTCAGCGGCCATGGCTCACGGGCCCAGCCGCTCCGCGGCATGTGGGATCCTCCCGGACCGGGGCACGAACCTGCGTCCCCTGCATCGGCAGGCGGACTCTCAACCACTGCGCCACCAGGGAAGCCCAAAACCAAACCTCTTGATTTCAGACTTCCAGCCTCCAGGCCCATGAGAAAATAAATCTCTGTTGTCTAAGCCACTCACTCTGTCTTATTTTGTTATGGCAGCCCTAGGAAACGAATACACCATCTGAATAGTAAACTACAAGGCCATGCACACCTATTAGAATGACTCAGAAGAAAAAAGAAAAAAAAGCAGACAATTCCAAGTGTTGGAAAAGATGCAGGGCAACTGGAATTCTCATGCATTGCTGTGGGGGGAAGCTCAATGGTGCAGCCATGTTGTGAAATAGTTTGGCAGTTTCTTATAAAGTTAAATATACCCACGTGACCCATCTATTCTACTCCTAGGTGTTTACCCAAGTTAAGTAAAACTTACATCCACATAAAACCCTGAACATAAATGTTTATGACACTGATTCACCATCAGCCCAAACTGGAAATAACCCCAATGTCTTCTGCCTGTTGAAAACTATGATGTCCCAAACTCTGGTACATCCATATTATAGAAGGCTACTCAACAATAAAAAGGAGGGGGTGACGGATACACAACATCTTGGATGGATCTCGAATGCACAGTGCTAAGTGACAGGAGCCAGACTCGAGAGGCTACATATACTATGTGATCCCATTCACATAGCATCCATTTATATAACATAAAATCATACTATATGATTCCATTTATGTAACATTGAGGAAAAGGCAAAATTATAGGAATAGGACAAATCAGTGGTTGCCAAAAGTTGGGAATGGGGAGAGAGGTTGGTTACAAAGGAGAAACATGAAATATTTTGGGGTGGTGCACCCGTTCTGTATCTTGATTTTCGTGGTGGCTACATGACTACACCAAATGTCCACCAAAAAGAGTGCATGTATGTATGTAAAATTTTTTGAGTGAATGAAAATAAGGCCACAGTTAAAAAAACAAACCAAACATGCAAGGCCAGTTGAGCTACTAGAATGTAAGGTTGATACCAGCCCCCTTCCTCTGTCTGGTGCTTGACAGTGTGCCAAGGCCTTTTCTATGCATTCTCTGGCTGGGTACAGAACTGCACAGTGGTGGTTCATTTGGGCCTGCATGGACTTGGGCAGAAAACCAGCATGCAGCCCCCGTGGAGGGCTTGGTTTTGCATGGAAGTGTACTTCCCAGCAGCCTCCAGCCTCAGCCCTGCCTGGTTCAGCCCAACAGCGTTACAGAGGGAGCTGCTCGGGCTGCCGTGGCCACAGAGCGGGGTCTCTCTAGAACCGGCCTCACACTCTCTCCTTGGATTTCATTAACTGGGACCAACACAACCAGAGCCGCCTTCTGTCCCTCATACACAAATGCTCTAAGATGTAGGTTTCATTATTATTCAGGTATGGTGAGGCCAACAGAACAGGAGACAACTACACTGAAAAGAGAGTTTTTTATATTCACAGATCCCAAGAGAAGGGGACAGGTCACCCCATGCAGGGCCACATGGTGAAGCTCCAGAGTCAGAAAGGAGGCAGAAGGAGTGGGGGCACGGGGGGGGACGAGGACAAGAGCCTTAACTGTGGTTTCCATGGGGAAAAAACAGGCAAGGCAGGGTAAGCAGTGGAGCAATTTTTAGTTAGAATAATTTCAATAGGCTCTGGGGTGTAGGGCTCTCCTGGTTGTCTGGTACCTGGCCGTGGGTGATCGGGGCAGGAGAATTGGCCTGGGGTGTCAAATCTGATAAAGGAGTTAGTTGAGAGTATGGGCTTTGGGTTGGTTTGCTTATGAAATGCACATTCACAGACCAGTTGTTTGCTAGCTTTAGGAACTGTCCAGCCCTGGGAAGGCAGTCCCTCCAGGGTCAGCAAGGCATGCCACTATGTCAAAGCATCCAAAACACAGAATAAAAAGATGTGATTAGGGGCTTCCCTGGTGGCGCAGTGGTTGAGAGTCCGCCTGCCGATGCAGGGGACGCAGGTTCGTGCCCCGGTCCGGGAGGATCCCACATGCCGCGGAGCGGCTGGGCCCGTGAGCCATGGCCGCTGAGCCTGCGCGTCCAGAGCCTGTGCTCCGCAACGGGAGAGGCCACAACAGTGAGAGGCCCACGTACTGCAAAAAAAAAAAAAAAAGACATGATTCATAACAACAAGGCCACACATGCCCCGCCAGGTGCTAGGGCTCTCTCAGCCCCTCTTAGCTGACACCTCCCAGACCAGCCTTCCCGCTGCCCTACCTCGTGTGGCCACACAAGAGCTCAAGGACACCCCACCAGCATTTTCTCTGAGAATCTGCTGAGTGTAGGTAAGGTGTAAGGTGGTCCCGTCCTTGATGGGGTTTTGCTGTGAGAGAGAAACCTCACCAAAATGTCCCTCACGTTGAAAGTGCTGGCACGCTATCCTTTGGCAGAATCTCACAACTGATTTGTGAGGTGATGTTATCATCCCCATATTACAGATGAGGAAACAGAGGCTTAGAGAGATAAAGGGACCGGCCAAGGCTCACAGAGCCACTCTTGGGTGTGCTGGGGGTGAGGGCGAGGCAAAGGAGTCCCAAACAAGAGGCCTCAGAAGCTCACAGCCTTCTTGGGAAGATCAGTCATGAGTACATGAAAAGGTAAAGAAGATGATAAATGCAGAGCAAAGAAGGAATGAGTGGAAGATGGAAAATGGGGAGGCTCCGATGGCTGAAGGGGTCAGGTGGGCTGCAGTCAGGTGGACTGAGACAGGCTGCTGGGTGCTGCAGGTGAGAGGATGCTGGGACCCAGGAGAAGGGTTAGGACACTGCCTGGTGCAAGCAGACAGAAGGATGAAGGTAAAGGAGGCGGGAGGGAGATACTGTCGCAAAGAGGACAGCCGAAGCAGGCTTTGGACACCCAGCAAGGAATGAGAGCTATAATCTGGGCTAGTAGGGAGCCACTGGGGATATCTGAACAGGCTTTCAAGTCGAATGGACTGAAATTTTAATCTCCTGCTCTATCACTTACGAGCTGTGTTACCTTCAGCAAGTTGCCTAGCTTCTCTGGTCCTCAGTAGCCTCATTTACAAAGTAAGAATTAACACCTGGAATTAATATGCTCAGAATTATTGTCCACATCAAATGAAACAACCGTGTAAGGTGTCCAGCATCATATCTAGCACATAGTAGGTCCTCAAAATATTAGTAAATGCTCATTGCTCATCAGAAAAGAGACTGTGACTCTGAGCTTCAGGTGCCTCACCTCTAAAATTGGGGAAATAACACCAGCTGTCAGCTTCTCAAAGTGAACATCAGGCAAGTTTATTAGACATACTGCAATAAGGGAGTATACCAATGTGATAATCTTAGTAGTGTCTTGGATGGGGAAGCCGGGGGAGGATAATGATGGGGTGTGAAGTCCTGAGCTGGGTGATTTTAAGGCAGCTCTGGAAAGACTGGTCTGGACGGTGCTGAATTTATGACAGAATACTTTTTGGTTCGTAAGCAGTGAAACGGGAGTCTTGAAGGGAGAATCAATGAGGAAGCGTTTAGCCTGGATAAGAAAATAGGTCTGCAGCCTACCGCCAGCAGCAAGTATTTCCTAGAGCCAGGAGCTATATTATTTTGCATAGTCACAGTTCTCTTTTAGCGTGCTTTGTCTCCATATTGTTTAACACAGAAACAATAAAGTAGCAATACTTACCTCATAGGATTGTTAGGGAAATTATGTAGAAAATGTGCTTAGCACAGTGTCTGCTCAATAAACCGTTGTTAATTTGGATGAGGTGGGAAATAACCAGAGCAGCAGATGACAACGCAAGTTTAATAAGGTGAGCAATTGTTCCCGTTTGCCAAAGATTGAGGGAGTTTCCGGGATGTGGAACTTTCAGTTTTAATACCCAGACAACTTCCCCTCCCACCCTCCCCCCAGCCCCTGGCAATCACCATTCTACGTTCTGTTTCTATGAATTTCACTATTCGTGTTTCTTCATGTAAGTGGAATTATATAGTTTTTTGTTTTTGAGACTTAGCATAATGTCCTCAAGCTTCATCCACATGCCATGTGCATGTGTCAGAACTTCATTCCTTTTTAAGGTTGAGTAATATTACATTTTATGGATGTACCACATGTTGTTTATCCCTTCATTCCTTGATGAACACTAGCGTGGCTCCACCTCTTGGCTGTTATGATTAATGCTGCCGTCAACATGCATCAACACGGGCATCCTCTTTTTTTAAGCATCTGAAGTGTTGAGCAATGTTTACAAGTTGCAGAGCAGAATGGGGGGCCCTTAGTGAGTAGGGAGTAAGGCTTCCAGAGTGGCAAAGGCACTATCCTTCAGTGAGCCTTTGCTAGCATCCTGCTTTGCAGCCTCTGCTGAGGATGCTGAGGTAGCCCTTTAGAAGCAGCCCGGCTCCTCTCGGAGACGCCCATGCTGGGAAGAAAGAAGCCCGCGGAGGATCACGCTGGCCGGGAACCGGAGATCCTACACCAACCAGAGGCACCCTGGGTGTGACAGGCAAAGCTCCACCTCTTGCTCTCATTTCTCTCTTTTGTTCAAAGAAAAAAAACTGAACGTGGGGCTTCCCTGGTGGCGCAGTGGTTGAGAGTCCGCCTGCCGATGCAGGGGACAAGGGTTCGTGCCCCGGTCCGGGAAGATCCCACATGCTGCGGAGCGGCTGGGCCAGTGAGCCATGGCCGCTGAGCCTGCGCGTCCGGAGCCTGTGCTCCGCAACGGGAGAGGCCCGCGTTAACCTGAATGGAGGCATGCTCAGAATTGGTGTTAAAAACCAAGCAGCTGGATTCAAAGTTAGGACTCCCTCCTTTCCCCCCACCCCCCACCAACCACACCACTTAATGAGCTTTGATGCTAAATGCTTGGCTGGCGCCTCCCACGCTTTCCCACCACTGCCCTTAGAGGGGTGTATTACCCCCTCCACATTGCAAACCCGGAAATTAAGGTTGAGAGGGGTTAAGGGAGGTCGTGCAGCTACGAAGGGACAGGGTAGCTGGGATTCCAGCTTGGGTTCGTCAGGAGAGCCCAGAGGCCTTTCTTCTCAGCCTCCTAAGGGTGAGCCGTCAACTGCAGGATGATCAGATCTCCAAGATTAATGAGTCAACAGGCTCTCAAAGCACTATCTGAAGGTAAACAAGTGGGGTTTGTGAATGACTTTTCCCCTCTGGGGAGACAAAGGTGGAAATCTACACCTAATCAAGCCCAGGGCAGGGGCTCAGGTTTCTCCCTGGCAGCCTTTGCTGCCAGCCCCCTGGAGATCCTGGCCTGGTGCTGTTTCCAGGAGCGTCTCCCCCTCAGCAGAGAAACTAGAGCGGGATTCACAGAAACTCCAGATGGAGAGCCCTGGGGGGCGCTTGGCTTAAGCCAGATCTGAACTGTTTGCCTCAGTGCTGCTCCCCAGGCATGAAGCCCCCTGCAAGGCCCCAACAACACTGATCTTATCTCCTCCTGGGGAATTTTCCCACAGGGAGGTGGGAAAGGTCAGCAGTGTGTCCTGGGAGCCTTTGGGGCAGGCTCAGTCCCTTCTGCTGTAGAGGGGCTATGTCAGAGGTCCCAGAGCCTACACACATGTGCTCCATGGGTCCCAGTGTCCTTCTAAGACACAGTAGGAAGCTCTGAGTGGGGGATGCCACCATGGTGCCTGGCCTGCAAGACAGTGGAGAGTCAAGTGCATTGGCAGGTTATAATACGTTCCCACGTGACGAGGTTTAAAACTGGCCCAATCTGGGCATGGGTACAGAGTCAGAAACTCCATCATCCTAAATTAGTAAGTCTGAAATGCCACATCTTTATGATTCATGCACCATTTTCACTATTTTTGCCACATCTGTGTTCCACCAGTGCTGTTATTCAATTTTTAAATTAAGTCTCTTCTTTTATTATTCTTTAATAATTCTCAAAAGTACCAGCGGAGGGGCTTCCCTGGTAGAGCAGTGGTTGAGAGTCCGCCTGCCGATGCAGGGGACACGGGTTCGTGCCCCGGTCCGGGAAGATCCCACATGCCGCGGAGCGACTGGGCCCGTGAGCCATGGCCGTTGAGCCTGCGCGTCCGGAGCCTGTGCTCTGCAACGGGAGAGGCCACAACAGTGAGAGGCCCACGTACTGCAAAAAAAAAAAAAAAAAAGTACCAGTAGAGAGGTAATGGAAAACCAGGACCCGTGGATTATAGGCAGAGAGTCACCATAAAAAGAAATACAATGAATACTCCTCAGCAATGAGAATGGACAATCTACAGTGACACACAGTCATGCAGATGAATCTTACAAAGAGAAGGCTGAGCAAAAGAAGGTGGGCCCCGGGGGATTCCATTCATTTGACGGATGTGAAAAATGGGCAAATCTAACCCATGCAGAGACTTCCTTGGCAGTCCAGTGGTTAAGACTCCGTGCTTCCACTGCAGGGGGCACGGTTTAGATTCCTGGTCGGGATCCTGCGTGCCATGTGGTGCAGGGAAAAGAAAAAAAAACTAACCCATGTGGTCAGAAGTATGGAGACTGGCCACTCCTTGGGGAGGGCGGTAGTGATGGAAAGGGATGGGAAAAGGGGGCTTCTGGGAACCCAGGAAACTCTGTTTCCTGAATTCAGAATCATCAGATTCTGTTTTTTGATCTGACCGCTGGTTTCACAGACTGTTCAGTTTGATCTAATTCACCCAGTTTAACATCCAGCTTAACACCTCTTGTGCTACTAAACTTCAATATAAAAAAAAAAGTTAAAATAAGTAGAAACACCATGAACACAAGAGAGTGTTTATTAAATTCTGGGGAGAAGCCAGGGTCTGCTAAGGGCCCCTGCTCCCATAGTTGAGAGTGTCACGTGTGCTCAAGAGGGGTCAAAGGCCTGTCCCTCCCCATCGCAAGGTTTGGGGGAGAATCGGAAAGGAAATGACTTTCTCACTGTGTGATTTCAAGGTTCTGTCCAAGTACTTGGGAAAACACTGAAGGAGGCGACTTAGTCCCAGCTCCAGGTAAATCATTAAAATGAGATAAGCGTGGAGAGCTGGCGGGCATGGTGTGTGCAGGGGGCGGCAGGTGGACAGGTGGCGGCAGGTGGACAGGTGGCTGGATGGGAGGATGGGGATGCGGGACCAGCAGAGGTCAGAGCTGAAGGCCTCAGGGCTGGGGATGAACCGGGTCGGGGTGGGAAGAGCCTGGGGATGCCCAAGCCCCAACCACTGGCCCAACAAGGAGTCACGTGGAGGGCCCTGGACTCGCAGGGCCCTCGCTGGCCCGTGTGTGGCTCTGGGCTATTTACCCAACCCAGATCTCGGGTCTAGGCTAGAATGTAAGCTAATGCCTTCACCTTCCCAGGGCAAGGCGAGCCGGTGGAAAAGATTCAGCTCCTTAGGTCAGGACCACCTAGGCGTCCCCCGTTCCTCCCTAGATTCTCAGGGGGCCCTTGGAACGGACAGGGCGCATCTGCCCACTCTTGAGCAGAAAGCCCGGTCTGCAAGGATGAGTCCAGGACCCCAACCCCACCCATGGGAGCCCAAACACAGTCCGACCCCAGGAGGGCCCCCCAACCCCCAAAGGCTGAGCCACAGCTTTCCGGGGCCTCCGCCCCGACCTGGGCGGGCCTCCTCGGGCTGCTTTAGTATTAAGCGTTAATGATTAAATCGCGGCTTCTCCATTAACCCCGCCGCCGGCCTTTGTCTCCGGGCCGCCCAGGAGCCTCCTCCTTTGAAATGCCACATAAAAATGAAAAATGCCCTTTTCCTCCCTCCGGGATCGACGGGTCCTCTTTCCCTTTAAATTCTGCGTCGGCCGCACAGGGTGCGCCCTGCTCCAACGCGGGAGCGCGAGGCCGGCCGGGGCTGCGCAGCAGCGGGCGGGGCGCCGGCGAGATAAGCGCTCTGCTGCGGGGCGCGGGGCGCGGGGCGCGGGACAGGACCGCGCGGCCAGGGGCGCGGGGCGGCCACCGCCACCCGCCCGCCGGCGCCGCGCACCGAAGGTGGGGGAGGATTCGGAGACCCGCTAGGACCTCTTTGGCGACGACCACGTGGATGGCGATAACAGCAACAACCGCAAGAAGAACGCTTCGACCTGTCCACAGAGCAAAGCTTGGGAATGAGACGCGAATGGGAAAGGATGAGGGCGCGGTTCGTAAATTCCCAATTCTGCCGCCTACACTTCTCAGAGCCGCGTTCCGGGAAGAAGCATCCGGCTCACCTGGGAGCTTGTTAGAAGTGCGGCATTCCCGGCGCATTGGGTCAGAAGCTGCACTTTAATTAGATTCCTGGGTGACTCATGTCCCCATTACAGTTTGAGAAGTCTGGTCTACGTAACCAGTGGCTCTGGTAATAATAGTAACAATCCTGGCTACAGTGTATTGAGTGCTTATCATGAGCCAGCATTGTTTTAAGCACCTGATGTGATTGTTTTGTTTAACTCTTACAACGTGCCAGATGCACCATTTTGCAGATGAAAAGGTTGAGATCCAGGGAGACATGGTGCCTTGCCAGAGGTCAAATGTGTAGGGATTAGAAACCCAGGCTGGATCAGTCTCACATACAAGCACCCACACACGGGAGCCCCTCCAGGTTAGCTTTTGTGCGTGTGCCGCAGCAGGCTGGGGACTGTCCTTTGGAATAACCAGGGGCCAACTGCTGGTGGCTGGATGTGCAGCCAGCTGAGATGCATAAGTAGCAAGCACTCTTGACAGGCTCCTCTTGTCGCCCACCTCCACCTGCTGGAGATAACGTGACACATCTCGCCTCCACCCTCCAGCTTTTAGGAAGAAATACCAGAGCTGGATGCAAGCAACCCCTACTGCACACATATCCCCAGGTCCTTTGTGGCACCATGAAAGGGTTAAGTTAGGGCTCAGCCACTACATAAATCTGTGTTTATCTGCTGCAAAGTAAGCTATTTAGGTTTCTGATTTACAATCCTCGGTTTTCATAAAAGTCAGTCATTCCCAGTAAAAGAATGTGGGTTAGATTTATAGGATCTGCATTAGTCTTTAAAGCCCAAAGGGTCTATGACTCACCCTCCGTAATGTTTTTGCTCTAGTCCGGAGATATTCATGTGCAAAGAGAAAGATTCCCATCTCTGCCCTGAAAAATAAGACTTTTGGGGGGAACTAATTATAATGGCGTCAATTGTACTATGCTGGTAAACTTGCATCAGCGGGCCCCCCTAGAGCTGTTTTCCAGGGGTTTTATTCCGCAATAAAATGTGCTCTGGTTTGCAGCTTGGCATATAAGACCTCCACTGGTATGAGCGAATGTTTTTTCCTACCAAGTTATTAGAAATAAACAGCCCACCAGTGGGAAGGCAGAAAAAATTATAAGCAACGAAAATAAATCTTGGAATGTTTGCATTTGGTGACTTTAATAAAATCGGTCACTTAGCCTAGCAGCCCAGCTGGCTAAATGGAGCCAGCCTGGTATTTTTATTTTAATTTGAGTTTGTGTTCTGCCAGTGTGAAACGGGGTCAAGGCAAGACACCATGGAAAAAGCCTTTGATGTCTCCTTGAAAAATATTTTGCACTGTGACATGGTATTTTGTGTCCTTCTCCCCTCCCGACCCCCAGGCCCCAGCTTGACGAGCTGCATGTCTAATCCATGACCATCACATGTAATAAAATATAGCCATCATCAACAATCCTCCTTCCAACTCTTTCCCCTCCCCCAATGAAGTCAGAATTCAAGGCAGAATGTCTTAACAATGCAAAATAAAAGTGCTGATCAAGATAACCGAATATGATTAAAGGGGATGGAGGAAACCAGTCTTTTAAACTTTCTCCAGAGCAAAGCCAAGGTGAGGGGCCCAAGTGCAAGAGAAGGGGAGGGAAGGAAGGTCGTATGGATTGGGCTGGTGGCCAGTTCAAATAGAACTGGGTTAAGACAGGAAGGTTTGCCAGCCAGTTGAGAAGCAGAGAAGGATGGATTGAAAAAGGATGGCAGGGATCAATGAGCCCAGAATGAAAGCAAGTTCTCCTTCACCAAATGTATGAGAGAAAAAGATGATGTGGTTATGTTTGCAAGAGCTTTAATTCAGTCTCAACATGGGCTGAGATGGTGCGCGGGAAAGCGAAAGAGTCAGAAGTATGTGCTCTGGGTCAGAGTCAGGAAAGGTTTACCAGGGACCTAGAAGGTGCAAGCTGAGGCCCCGGGGACACACAGATAAATGTGATTTGCCCTTGACTTTTTCCCAGACTAGTACTTGGGCAGATGAGTTAACAGAGGGTTTCAGTACAAGGAAGCAGTGCACACAGAACAGTCCAAATCTACTATGTGTGACCCGTTCGTGTTTCAGTGTAGCTGGGACAAAATATCCTCTTGGGCATCTTCTTTAATTCATCATCACCCTCACCTCAGTGCAGGGCATTATGGTAAGAAGGTCCTCTAGGGCTTTCAAAAATGAACAAAATGTGGTCCCTGCCCCTGGAGTTCAATGGCACAAAGAAGAAGTATACAGACCACTGCAATGTACCACATACAAAGAGACAAGGGCAGTAAAGAAACCAAGGAAGGCTTCAGGGAGGAGGTGGTGTTTCTATGGCTCTTGGAGACTCAGTAGTAATTTGAGGTAAGGAGCAAGGATAATCAAGGGAGAAGGAAGAATGAAAAAAATGTTTAGCAGTAGGATGGTGTTGGTCTGTTTGGAAAGAGGCAGGATCCTTTTGTGGGTGCTTCATGGAACATGTGAGGAGGCTAGAGGGCAGGAGAGGGAATCTGGGCCAGGTATGAGCAACCTTGAACCCTTACTAAGGAATCTAGATCGATCCTTCAAGTACTGGAGGCCTTTCCTGACCCAGCAAATCTGAGGTCTGTGTCCTTCTTTGTGGCCTCAAGGCACACTCACCTCCCTCCCTATTACAGCACTTTTCACCCTTGTATTTCAACTTCACGTTTGTCTCCTCCATTGGATCATGAGCCCTGAGAATCTTGTTCACTGTTACAATCCCAGCCCCTAACACAATGCCCAACACATAATAAATATTCAGGAAATATTGGATGCAGAATGAATGAGATGGAGTTTTCTCAATAATAAATTGAAGGCTTGTAACAGGGACGGATAGCTTGGAGGCAGGCTTCAGAGAATTTGGATTTGGGGTCTAAGGTAGACTGGAGCCCAGAGAACCAATAAGTAGGGATCCGTGGGCATTGACAGGCAGCTGGGGGTTGCAGGGGTGGGAAATGGAAGGGATGGGGAAGCCAGGATGCTGAGAAGTTTAGAGATGATGATGATGAGAGAAGCACAGCGAAGGAATGAATCAATGCATCAATGAATGAGTTCAGTTAGAGATATACTGCGTTTGAAGTGTGCTATGACTCCAAATAGAGGCTTTGCAGCCTTCAGGTGGAAATTTAGCCCAGAAACATCTGCACAGCGAGTTCCAAAAGAGACAACGCAGAGAGAAAGCCAAGATCACAGCCTGAGAGGTGGCCTATTTTTAGGAGCTGGAACATCAGACATTAAATCTGAAATTCCTTTTTCTACGATCTCCATCTTCTCTACCTATTTTAGTTGAAATCACTTTAGACTCACAGTGAGTGTGCCAATTCTCCCCCTGACCTTGTTTTGATCTTAAAGCCCCATAAATTGCAGGCCTCCCTAGGCATGTACCCCACTCCAGCACCTTGGGAAATAGCCCGGCTGGCAGCAACCTTGAACTTTGTGTCATATTGTGATGAACGGTCCTGGACAATGAACAGCCCTCCCCTCCCCAGGCTCCTCGCCTTGGCTCTTCTGCCATCGGTGGATACAAATTATCTGCTGGGGGAGCGTCTAAAAGCAGGTGTTTTCAGGTCATACACTGGAGCTGGTTGGGAGGATTACTAGGTAATGGAACAAGGAGTTGGCCTCGTAGCCAGGGAGCAAGGGAACAGAAACGTAACTGACCAAGGTCAGCAATGACAGTGAGGGAGGCGAATGGGGGCCGGGATGGAGTGACGGGCAAGAGATGAACGTTATACACAGGGAGAGATTGGCCTAAACTTGAGCGTTCGTGAAAGGAGAGAGTATTTCTGGAGATTCCTAGTGTGAGGATCAGGAAGGAGGGGTGACCCGGGAGGCAGTGCCTGGGGAACCATGTCAGGCTGCAGCCAGGACCTCCACCTGGACAACCAGCCAGGAAGGGCCTGGTGTCTCTGGCGGGTAGAGAGAGAGTGAGGGGAGCTGGCTTGGCTCAGGGGTCCCACATGACTTAGAAGATAATACAGAGTTTTCCCTTAAGCTGAACTCTGGGCTAGTGGATGCCTCCTAACCTCTGCCCAGGCCACATCTCCAGCGAAACAGTCGTTCCTCTGGGCAGACTGTCTGGGATAAGAGAACAGACTGTCCTCAGCTCCCCAGTGGAACTGTCAGAAGTGCCTGGGGTGGCCTCAGGTATGTCTCCAATATTGCTCAAGAAGTTTCTGGAATCTGTGCCTCAAACTACCTGCTCTGGTCTCCATGCCATGCTCTGGTTAGCAGAAGCTGCTGAGATGAACTGACTCTCCTTTGCAGAGAACTTATTTGCATTTCCCGAAGCAGACATACTTTTACAGGAAGGATCCTTCCACAAGTAAACAGTAGTTGCTTCCACAATGTGTAGGATCAGCTGAGATTTAGGGTCCCATCATGGAAGTGATGACACCTTGGTGGAATTGCCAGAGTCTGGGGGTTTAGTCCTGGCAGCAGTCATATGGCACATTTAAAGTAATTTAAAAAGGAATTTTTGTACACATAATATAAAACTTACCATTTAAGTCAGTTTGAATTGTATGATTCACTGGCATTTAGTGCATACACAGAGCTGTGCAGCCATCACCACTATCTAATTCTAGAATATTTTCATCACCTCAAAAGGAAATGCTGTAGCTATTAAGCAGTCATTCCTCATTCTCACCTCCCCCGAGCCCCTGGCAACCACTAATCTGCTTTCTGTCTCTGTGGATTTGCCTATTCTGGATATTTTATATAAGTCAAATCTTACTATATGGCCATTTCGGTCTGACTTCTTTCACTTAGTATAATTTTTCAAGGTTCATCCATGTTGTAGGACGTATCAGGCCTTCCTTCCTTTTTATTGCCAAATTATATCCACTGTTTGCCTATATCACATTTTGTTTATCCATTTGTCCATTGATGGACATTTGAGTTCTTTCCACCTTTTGGCTATTGTGAATGATGCTACTTATGAACATTCGAGTTTTTATTTGTACACCTGTTTTCTTTTTGGTCTATACCTAGGAGTAGAATTGTTGGACTGTATGGTAATTTTATGTTTAATGTACTGAGGAACCGCCAAACTGTTTTACACAATGGCTACACCATTTTACATCCCCACCAGCAGTGTATGAGGGTGCCACTTTCTCTACATCCTCACCAATACTTGTTATTTCTTTTTTTTTTTTTTTGATTATTGCCATCCTAGTGTGTCTCATTGTGTTTTGATATTCATCTCCCTATTGACTAAGGAGGTTGAGCATCTTTTCATGTGCTTGTTGGTCACTTGTATATCTTCTTTGGAGAAATTCAAAGTCCTTCACTCATTTATTAACTATTTATTAATTCGGGTGGTTGCCTTTATTATTAATTTAAGCATTCTTTATATATTAGGCTCTTAGCGGCTATATTATTTGCAAACATGTTCTCCCACTCTGTAGGTTTTTTCACCTTCTTGCTAGTGTCCTTTGATGGACAAAAGTGTTTAATTTTGATGAAATCCAATTTACCTATCTTTTCTTTTGTTCATTGTACTTTTTTTTGTCTTTCTGAGAATCTACTGATAAATCCAAGGTCATGAAGACTTACCCTTATGTTATGTCCTAAGAGGTTTATAATTTTAACAGTTATATTTATGCCAGACCAGGAACTTTTTCAAGAGGTATATGCAGAGTTACAAGAAAAACAAGGAAAGGAGCAAGACCTTGGGGCAGGCGGGCAGGCAAGGGTGATGTTACCATCCCGAAACCTTTGGTAGAAGGATGCATCCTCCACATCCCCCAGGGGAGGGAACCAGGGACTCTACTCTGTTTTCAGATCTTTGTTGGTGCTTCCCATTGGTTGCATCCTATCAGAAGCAAGGGGGCAAGGGAGCCAGGAGGTGCAGTTCCTACTTGGGTCAGACTCTGGGGGCACCAAGCAGCCTGGAGGAGGTGAAGGGAGTGGATTTGGAGGTGTGGTTGGCAGAATGATAGCCCCCAAAGATAAGCAAGTCCTGGTCCTCAGAACCTGTGACTATGTTACCTCATGTGGCAAAAGGGACTTTGCAGGTGTGGTTAAGGATCTTAGGTTGGGGAGATTATCCTGGGTTATCTGTAATGGCATAGTATATTAATAATTACAAGAGTTCTCATAAGAGGATGGTTTTGTGTGTGTGTGTCTGAGAGAGAGAGAGAGTCGAAGAGGCTACTGCCTTGAAGATGGAGGAAGAGACCATGAGCCAAAGAATGAAGGAAGCCTCTAGAAGCTGGAAGAGGCAAGGAAACAGACTGTCCCCTAGAGCCTCTGGAAGGAACCCAGCCCAGAGGACTCCATAATTTTAACCCAATGACACACACTTTGGACTTAAGACCTCAAGAACTGTAAGATAATAAACCTGATTTTTTTTTTAAGAAGATGTTGGGGGTAGGAGTTTATTAATTTATTAAGTTATTTTTGCTGTGTTGGGTCTTCATTTCTGTGCGAGGGCTTTCTCCAGTTGTGGCAAGCGGGGGCTACTCTTCATCGCAGTGCATGAGCCTCTCACTATCGCGGCCTCTCTCGTTGCGGACTACAGGCTCCAGATGCGCAGGCTCAGTAGATGTGGCTCACGGGCCTAGTTGCTCCACGGCATGTGGGATCTTCCCAGACTAGGGCTCGAACCCATGTCCCCTGCATAAGCAGGCAGATTCTCAACCACTGCGCCACCAGGGAAGCCCCAATAAACCTGATTTTTAACAAATTTTGATTTTTCAAATTGTTGATTTAAGCCACAAAGTTTGTAGTAATTTATTATAGCACTGCTAGAAAATTAACACACGAAGAGCATGTGGAAGGCCCCTCTACCTCTGCATGGGGAGCTCTGGGGTTACAGGTCTGAGAAGAACTGCATATGATTTCTCCGGGAAGACCACATTTCAGAAATCCCATTCCATGGTTTCACTAGAGGGGGAGGCATTGTAATGGCCTTTGGTGATTGTACTGCCCAGGATTAACTCAGAGAAGCAGAATCACTCTGAGAGACAGAGAATCGGGGATGTATTGTAAGAACTGGGTGTTACGCAATACTGGAAGCTGGTGGAAAATTCTCTGCAAGGCTGTTGCCTCTGGTGCTGAGTCTGAAGTTGATTAGGTCAGCGGAGCAGCAGTGAGGAAAGAAGGCTGATGTGAAGCAGAGGAGAGCAAGGATCAGCTGGGATCTGCTGGGGAACTGGAACCCAAACCTGTCTCCCACGCAACCTGGGCGACGTGGGTGACCCACAGAGAAACCGTGCCCTGTGCCACAGAAGTCACAGGCACCCGGCCCAGGACTGGGGGCAGTTGAAGGAGAAGATGCAGCGGGGCTGCTGGAGCCGCTGGTGTACGCGCTGCCCTCGCTGCAAAGTGAGCGGGCGGAGCGGCGGCCATAGACCTGAGCTGCCGCAGGGCCTTATACCGACCTTCGGAGCTGGAAGTGGCTACTGCACCACTTGCGCTTTCTAAATTCCCCAGAGATGTCTCTGTGCTCAGGCTAAAGCAATCTCAACCCAGAACTGTACAGGAACTGTACAGGGAATTCTGGGAATCATGGTTCCAGCCTAGCTAGGCTACTGTGTTTCCTATCAATGGTGTGGAAGGGTAAACTTTGCTGAGTGCTTACTATGTATCAGGGACTCCAGCTTCATTACCTCATTTACTCACCTTCTGATTACCTCCATTTTACAGGCAAGGAAACCAAAGCTAAGGATTACATACCTTCCCAAATCATGCAACTACTCCAAAGAAGATGCACTAATGGCCAGTAAGTGCGTGAGGAGATGCTCAATGTCATTATCCATTACAGAAACGCAAATCAAACCCACAATTAGAGGCCTCTTCACAACACTAGGATGGTTATAATAATAATTAAAAAAAAAAAGATGGACAAAACAAGTGTTGGCATGGATGGGGAGAAATTGCAACCTACATACACTACAGGTGGGAATGTAAAATGGTGCTGCCATTTTGGAAGACAATCTGGCAGTTTCTCAAAATGGTATGCATGGAGTTATCATATGACCTCCCAATTCCACTCCCGGTTATATACCCAAGAGAAATGTAAGCATGCATCCATGCAAAAGCTTATATGCAAATGTTCTTAGCAGCCTTATTCATAGTAACCCACAAAATGGACACAACCCAAATGCCCACCAACAGATGAATGAATAAATACAATGGTATATCCACACAATGGAATATTACTCAGCCATAAAAAGAATGGAGTACTGACATACTACAATATGGATGAACCTTGAAAACATTATTCTAAATGAAAGAACCCAGACACAAACAGCCCCCTGTTGTATGATTCCATTGATATGAAATTCTGTAATAGAATAAGCAAGTCCATAGAGACAGAAAGCAGATTAGAGATTGCTTAGGGCTGAAGGGTTAAGAATAAAGGGAGAGTGACTGCTGATAGATACAGGGTTTCTCTTTCGGTGTACTAACACTGTTCTAAAATTGACTGTAGTGATGAATGCGCAACTCTGTGAATGTACTAGAAACCACTGAATTATAGGTACAAATTATATGGGCAATTGCATGATATGTAATATTTCAATAGAGTTGTTAAAAAATCATGCCACTAATAAAGAGCAAAGCACAGAATCCAGCTGGTGTTTTCCTGACTCCAAAGCCATCTCCCTCCTTAGTATTAGCAGATTCCCAGCTTCACGAGGTGGAAGGATCACTTAATGAGCTTGTTAAACATACAGATTCCCTGGTCCCCTTCCCAGAGTCCAACTCAGTAAAGGCAGTGAGGTTGGGGGAATCTTTGTGCTTAACAAGATCCAGGTGAGTCGAGTGCAGGTGGTCTGAGAAACCAAGGTCCCCTGCTCAACAGTGGGACTTTGGCATCTCAGAGCCAAACATGGCTCCCATTGGTCAATAAGATTAGAGAAAGGGGAGGTTTCAGAGGTCAGTTTTTCTAGAGGGTGGTTTTTTTTCCAGGGGCTGGGTAGAGGGAAAGGAAGGAAGGAGAAAGAGAAGGAAATAGAAGCTCGTGGACCAGGAGATGTATTGTAAGGAGATATTGAGCGCAGAACTCTCCGAGGGGGGGTGCACCAGAGAAGAAAGGAATGTCAAAAGTGTGTGGAAATTACTCCAAAGAGGAGAGAGGGAGAGAGCAAATACACACTAGCCGAGCTGACCGCCTGCCTAGGGCTTTCGAGATACTTGCTTCATGTTCAAGTGTAATCCTTGAGAGAAAGAATTCCAGTGAACTTCAGGTAATGTCAGCTCTCTGGGGCTTCTTTTTGAAGAAATAATCTGAACAAGTTTGGAAAGCACCCAGCGGTGGAGGTTAATTTCAATCTTTTTGTGCTCTTAGGTCTTTGCTCCCTTTACCTCCTCCTTGAAGTGGAAATGATTGATGCCTAAGTAACGTTGGCTATTGAGTAATGTTTATTCAGACTGCAGGGGAGCAAGATAGGGCTTAAAAATGAGGTGAACATGTTTCCTTTGAATGGCACACGTTGAGCCTTTGAAAGTCAAGTGTATTCCCAATTGTGCAGTAGAATAAAGAGAGAGGGGCCAGCAGGTGAAAGGTCTCCTGCAGACGATCAATGTACAGTAGTTAAGTGGAACTCAAATAGTCTCAGGAAGCCACCTGAGCTGATGCCCCGGGTGATAAATATTGACTCGTTTGTGGGCTATCTTAGGTCTTGTGGTGAGCCCTTTCGACCCAGGAACTGGAGGGTTTGGTAAATAAGCTTCTAAAACTCTGAGGAAAGAGACAAGTCATGTTCCCATATTCCAAACTCTCTCTAGATAACGCCAGCACCCCCTCAGAGGTAAGGGCGACTGGCAAGGAAAGGGGAACCTCACCCTCTGCACCCGTGATGGGGTGATTGCCCCGGAGACCCCACTCTCTTCCATGTGTGCACTGCTTCCTGTCAGTCGGTTCCAGGTGGCCTGTAGAAGTGGCCAGCGGGGCTCAGATCTAAAACACACCCAGCAATTAGGCTTGGCACACTATGACTTGATCTGACAATCTGAAAATACACAAACAAAAGCAGGGAAGAGTAATTGTTTGTTTGTCTTCACTTTGCTAGGATGCTCTAACAATTGACTTGGTCATCTTTGAAACTGTGGATTTAAGATGGGGTGAGGGACCTGCATTGTCCTGGGCAGAAAAGTTATAATTTTCTGGGTTCTGGGTGATAAGTCTGGGGCAGGGTGAGGAAACAGCCCTCTCCTTCGGGGGGGGGGTGTTGGAGGGAGAGCTGGGGGTCTCTATGCATGCTCTGTCCCACCCACCCATGCCTTGGTCCCTGGATTTGGAGGGGAAGAAGGTGACAATCTATACTGAGAGAACCAACAACCTAATTGCCAAATTCCCATCACGCTGTGACCAGCCGGTGTTCAGGCCCAACATGAAAGGGAAGGAGGGAAGGAGGAAACTGTCCAGAGGTTCTAAAGGGGACTTGGGGGACTTCCCTGGTGGCGCAGTGGTTAAGAATCCGCCTGGCAATGCAGGGGACACAGGTTCGAGCCCTGGTCCAGGAAGATCCCACATGCCACAGGGCAAATAAGCCCGTGCACCACAACTACTGAGCCTGATCTCTAGAGCCTGTGAGCCACAACTACTGAAGCCCATGCACCTAGAGTCTGTGCTCCGCAACAAGAGATGCCACCACAATGAGAAGCCCATGTGCTGCAGTGAAGACCCAACACAGCCAAAAATAAAAAATTAAAATTAAAGAAAGGTATTTAAAAAAAAATAAAGGGGACTTCAGGATTGGTTTTTTTAGAAGGGGCTGAGTGGGTGGGAAAGACTCAAGATCCATGAGTTGGCTTGTACTTGTGGCTATAATACAGCAAGGAATCTCTACTCCAGAACACTTCCACCTTTTAACTCCTTCATACTTTAAGTATTTACATTTTTTTAAGCTTTTATTTAATTTATTTTTCTAATAAATGTATTTATTTGTTTATTTATTTTTGGCTGTGTTGGGTCTTCGTTGCTGCGCGTGGGCTTTTTCTAGTTGCGGCGAGCGGGGACTACTCTTCATTGCAGTGCACAGGCTTCTCATTGTGGTGGCTTCTCCTGTTGCGGGCTCTAGGCTTGTGGGTTTCAGTAGTTGTGGCACGCGGGCTCAGATGTTGTGGCTCGCGGGCTGAAGGGTGCAAGCTCAGTAGTTGTGGCGCACGGGCTTAGTTGCTCCGTGGCATGTGGGATCTTCCCAACTCAGGGATCAAACCCGTGTTCCCTGCATTGGCAGGCGGATTCTTAACCACTGTGCCACCAGGGAAGTCTTTTACATTTTTATTCCCCACTCTGCTCCTTTTAAAATTTTTAATAAAGTAATCTTTGAAAAATCTCAATCATTTCCTTTGAGCTAAGCAACAAGAGAATTTTCCCCTTGCTTGGGCATATGACATCAGCAGGAAAGAAGAGAGATAATAGGAGACCAAAGCACGGTAACACTGAGAGGGCTGAGAAGAGGGATGGATGTGGCAATGCCCTTCAACCTGAGCCATCAACCACTGGCTACTCATCCCTCTTCATCCCTCTGGGGGTTCTTCTTTTAAAAAATATGAAGATGTAATTCACGCTATATAACTCTTTTTGAGTATACAATTCAATGTTCTTTAGTATATATACAAAGTTGTACAACCATCACCTCTATCTAACTTCAAAACATTTTCACACACACCCTAAAAACCCAACACATTAGCTATTCCCACCCCCTCCTCCCCACGTAACCCCTCCACCCTCTCCAGCCTCCAGATTAGATAACCTCTAATCTACTTTCTGTCTCTTTGGACTTGCCTGTTAAGGGCATTTAATATAAATAGAAGCATATAATATGTGGCCATTTGTGACATTCTTCTTTCATTTAGCATAATGTTTTCAAGGTTCATCCATGTTGTAACATCAACCAGTATTTCATTGTATGGACGTACCACATTTTGTTTATCTATTCATCACTTGATGGGTACTTGGATGTTTCCACCTTGGGACTGTTATGAATAATGCTGCTATGAACATGAACATCAGAATACAGCTTTGTGGGTTTTTATCCAGGGATTTTGTTACCCGCCTCCTATGGAAGCACCCAGGTTCAGGGCATATGAGCTGCAAAGAAGTGAACCTCAAAGAGATTGATTTGATCAAGAAAAATAAAACAAAGGGTAGGATACTTACATTTATTGACTATACATTATGAGCTAGATGACCTACCCCAATGCTGTGTGATACATTTTCCTTTTATAAATAAGAAGACTTACAAGTAAAAGAGAGATAAAACAATTTGCCCAAGAACACATAACTACTGGACTCAAAATCTGGAGTGACCTCTCTGGTACCACACTAAAATGTGCAAAGACAATTTACAAAGGACAGAGGTCAAGTGTCAAATGATAGGCTAGGTCTTTAGAATTGCTGATTGTAAAGTTGGGAAGAAGCTTTATATGTTGGTGTAGAAATGTAAGGCCAAAAGATGTTACATGACTTTCTCAAGATCACGCAACTTGTAGGTAGCAGAACCGTGGTCTCCATTTGGGAGAAAGGAAAGCTGGATGTGTCCTGATAAAGACGTCCATGGTTGTCAGAGTTTGTTAAGTTATGCTGCAGTAACAAAAGATCCCCAAATCTTACAGAAATGAGAGCTTCAATCTCGCTCATGTTGAGAGCTGCATGGTGGCCACTCTGGGCCTTCTCCATGTGCCTTCTCATTCTGGGACATGTCCTGAGAGGGAGCAGCCCATAGTTGGGATATTGTGTTCTCTTGGCAAAGGGAAAAGAACAAGAGGCAGAGCCAAGCCATGGAACTGCCCTTAAAGCTGCTCAGACATGGCTTCTGTCATATCCTTTCATATTCTATTGGCCAAAGCAAGTCACATAGCCAAGCCTGGAAGCGGGGCAGGGAAGTGTCCCCTGTGGTCACATGTCAATGAATGGGGATGTTTGGCTCTCCTACAGGGAAAGCAGTAGATGGGAACATTAATATCATCAACCATAGCTTTCAAAAGGCAAAGAAGTGGTTCTGCAAGCCTTAGACTGCTGGCAAATATTCCTCCATTTAACAGATTTTTATTAAACATCCCCTAAGTGCCATGGTGAGCAAAAGCAAGTACGTTTTCTGTCTTCATGGAGTTTATAGTTGAGAGAGAAAGACCAAGGTGAATTATAGAAGTACATAAGTGATGGTGGAATTCTGACAAACGTCATAGAGGAGAGGCACGTGCTATCACGTGTGTGTATACAGACCTGTTCAGGGGGATCCAAGAACCCAGAGCCATGTGCACCAGTTCAGAGAGAGATCCCGACTTCCTGGGCCCTATTGTGATACACGCTGACCCAGTTGTAGCAATGGATTTCCCTGTGACACCATTTTGTATCGGTTGCTGGGTACCCATGAAGCTGACACAGAGTGTGAGAATAACCAACGCCACAGGAGGACAGGAGGGACCTTGGACTTTATGGAGAGAAGAAGGAAGCCCATGGCTGGAGGATCGAGATGGGTGATTATCCTAAGAGGCAGGTGCCAGATGCAGTGGTGACCAGGCAGGGAGTTACAAGAATGTAGTTTCACGTTTACAATCTAGGAGCTGCCTGTCTCTGTGTGGGTGACAGTTTTCTCGTCTGTGGGTATAATAATGCACTTCTGATTCATGTGGCTGCTGTCAGGTGTGGGAGATGGAATAATGGCCCTCCGAAGAGGTTCACATCCTAATCCCCAGAACCCATGAACATGACCTTACATGGCAAGAGAGACTTTGCAGATATGCTTAAGTTAAGGATCTTCAGATGGGAAGATTCTCCTGGGGGCCCAACGTAATCACAAGGGTTATTAGATGAGGGAGACAGGAGAGAAAGAGTCAGAGAAGGAGATGTGACACGAGCAGAGATCAGAGTGATTTGAGGAACAGAACACGAACCAAGAAATGTGGGAGCCTCTAGAAGCGGGAAAAAGGAAGGAATGGATTTCCTCACAGGGCCTCCAGAAGGAGCACAGTTTTAGCCCAGTGAGCCTGTATTGGATGTCTAACCTCCAGAACTGTAAGGTCAGAGGTCTGTGTTGTTTCAGGCACATTCACTACATTTGTGCTGATCTGTTAAAATACACCATCAATAGAAAACTAGTAACAGGTTAAAATAAGATCATGGATGTTCAAGTTCTTTGAAAAAGCCTTCCACGTGGAAATCAGAAGTGTTCTTGTTGCCCAGAAGCAAGGAGGGGTGGGGATGGCCGCTGGACTGACCGCATCCCTGCAGGTGAATTTGTCAGCCTTACTTTCCCTATGATTTTGGACCCTCTCTAGGCAGATAAAACGCCCAAAGAGCTGAAAGCTAACACCATCCTTCCCGTACCCACCGAGGCATGTACTACTGACCCCGAGCAGAAACTAGGAGCCCCCCCTTTCCTTTCTACCAGTTTTGGAATCTTTGGTGGTTCTCAACCGTGGTGTCACATTAAAATCAACTGGAGAGATTTAAAAATATTCCTGTGAGTGGTCCCCACCTTCAGAGAATCAGATGGGCTCATTGTACAGTGTGGCCCAGGCCTCAGCATTTTTTAAACACGCCTGCAGGAGCATTCGGTGTGCAGCCGGAGCTGGGAACGGCTGGCCGGGAACGGCTGGCCAAGAGCGGCCACCATGCTGGTCTATGGGAGAGTCATCCCCCCCTCACTTACAAGGATGCTGGTGTCCAATTTCTCCCAGCCCCTGCAGCCTGGCTGGCGTCAGCTTTGCCCGCTAAGCCAGCTCCTCCCAGACAGGCAGGCTCAACCATAAATTTTAATTCAAAACTTTTCCTTTTTATTATTTTCAAATGCTCAAGGCCCTAAAGGAGATGAGAAATTTTTCTCACGCTGGGACCTGCAGAAAAGCAGAGAGCTTTTCTGCAAGTTCTCCTTCGACAAGGTGCAGAGTCTTTCAGCAGCCCCACGCCCCTGTATATACACGCACACACTCTCACACGTTAAACTGGTTATTCTTTGCATCTGTGGATACTGTTCTATCCAAGTGTGAGGCCAGTGACTTTGCTCTGCTAAACTCTTTGTGTGGCGGCTCCTTCTCTGGGGCCAGATGGAAAGAAAATCCAGATAATCATGGGTAATGTAACTGCTGACAGGTCCAGGCGCATGGCTCTACCTGTACAGCCTGCCTACTCACTGAAACACATGCAACGTGCCCGAGTGTGAGTTCCTGGGGCTCCATGTTGGCATGAGCTCACCTGCATTCCCGGGTTGTTTTGTTTCTTGACAGTGCTCCCGACGCCATGTTCCCGAGAGTGACTGAGCCCCTTCTGGCTGGCCTCTTGCCTGGAATATTGAAAACCCGAAAACCTGAAGCTGAAGGCTCGCTTACTACCTGGAGGGAAATCCTGGTCCTGCTCCTGCCCTGGCCTCCACGGCCTGAGCCTGGGAGTGGAAGGGTCCATCCTCGAGGTCACGTGGCCCCAGGCAGCGGCCACTCTTGGTCTAGGAACTCTCGGGAAGTCACATTGTTCTGGTGAGCTGGAGAAATTAGATCCAGTGGGTCTGGGGCAGGGCCTGAGGTTCTGCATTTCTCATAAGCTCCCAGGGAAGGCCAATGATGCTGGTACCTGGACCACACATAGAATAGAAAGGCCTGGGGGTTTCTGATGCGCTCTGCATCTAGGTCCAAACCCAGCTGGAGCTTTAATGGAAACGTCACTTGCTAATAGGCAGAAAAGCTCCAAAGGGAGCCACGGGGGACAGTGGAAGGACAGCACAGCAGTGTGACCCATTTATGGCTGTGGCTGACAAGCAGCGATGTTGCTAAAAAGCAGCCAGTGGAAGAGGCCTCCCTTTCCTCTCCCTTCCAGCCTGTACCTCCCAGCAGGAAAACCAAAACAATGTTCCCTTGCTGGATTCCTTCTGTAGCTCCCTAGACTAGGTGATACCCTTCTAATTGCTGGGGCAGCATGTGGGGTCCTTCCCTTGGGTCTCAACCCACCTCTCCAGCCTGAGTCCCGTGCCCCACATCCCTGTCCCTGACCCCCTGATCCCCACCCACTCTCAGGCCAGGACCCAGGAACACCCCATCACGGTCAGAGGCGGAGCCCAGTAGTCGCCTCCTCTCTGTGGTCTCCCCACCTTCAGCTAGAATGATCCCCATGTTCCCCAGGCCTTGAAACACCTTGTTCATTCCCCTGCTCTGGAGCTTCTCAGTTGTGCTATAATTATCTCCCCTGCAGGCCTCTGAGCACCTTAAAAATAGCACCTGCAAGGCATGTGGTCGGCAGGCAGTCAATGACTGTTTAAAATACAAACAGGGCGAGCTGGCTTCCCCCGCACACAGAAGCAATCTTTCCCTAACAATATAACAAAAATGCAGCCTGGTTCAGAGCCCAGGGAGGCACAAAGGGCATTCTCAGGGCAGTAGTGCAGGGGTGCAGAGGATGACTGCTCTGAGATAAGAGGAGAGAGATGGAAAGTTATCTCTTGCTCACTCTGACAGCCCCCCTTAATCTTCTTCCTAAATAAAAAGCTCCAGGTCTGCAGCAGGCCTCCTCGGAACCAGCAGGTGTATGGAAACCTCATGGTGTGAACGCTGAGGATCCCTTTGACAAAGAAGTTCATCCCCAGAGGTGACGGTCAGGCGCTGGTCCAGGGCATCGCGCCAAGGCCTAGGGGCTGTGGTCTTTAAGGCCTCAGCCTTTTTGTGATGAGGTAGGCTCACGGTTTTTCCATCTCTTGCTTCTTTCGGGGGTGGAGTAGGTCTTTGTTAAGAGCTTTGTGGGCTCCCAGGGAACTTGCTTTTGGGGAAGCTATTCCCTATTATATCAAACAGAATAAAATACATCCCTGGCTAATATTCAAACACATCTTTATATAAGTATTGTATTAAAGCAGAGTGGTGGTTGACTTTTAGATGTAATGTTATGTCTTGTAGACATTAAATTCAACATGTATTCATTTTGGGTTTGTTTTTTCACTCCCTCTCTTTGAGGGAGGGGATGTGGCTTAAATTCTTCTGTAGAGTCTGTGTCTTGGCAAGCCCAGTGCCTCTAGGGCCCTTGCAGACCCGCATGGCTGGGGAGTGCGGGTGTTGGGGGGTGGTCAGAGGCAGGGAGGCATCAATTTTATCTTCTCCCGTTATCTTCTTGGACAAGCATCGTTGCCCAGCTAACAGCTTCTCTTTTCTGCCTCCAAGCAGGATTCTTCCTCCAGGTTCCCTCCTTTGTAGGAGCGAGGGGAGTGAGCTCCCTGTAGGGTAGAGTAATTTACCTCCAGCTAGGAACTCAGTGACAGCCCAACCCTTAGGCCACCAGAAAGCCTCCAGGACCAAGAAATCAGTTTGCGTTCTTCTTTGAGAGGGGCCACCCAGGTGTGATTGTATAGTTGCTTCTTTTTGATGTTGCACAGCCCAGAGCCATTTCTAGGGGCCCTGACTCCTGCTGATAAAGCAGCTCTGCTGCCCAGGGGCCATTGCAGCTCTTATCTCAGGCCATCCCTTCCCTCCCGGCCCCTTTATGTAAGTATGAGTCCCTTTAACCCCAGGTGTCTTCATTGCCCTCCCCTCCAGACGCCCCTGGAAACACACCTGCAGCCCGAAGCCTCCTGACCTGGGCTGGGCCAGGCAGGTGCGCACTCCACATTCCATGGTGCGCCTCGCCTCCAGGCTGGCTCAGACAAGCACCCCTCCCCAGCTCCAGATGCACAAACAGAGGCCTTTCCCTCTCCTCGGCTGGGCCTAATTGCAGTGAAGCCTGGATGTGAGGGTCAGGCAGGACGGAGGACAGCAGGTGAACAAGCCAGGACGCTCCTGCTCTGAATTCTTCTTTACCAGTCAGGATTCCTGCCCCAAGCGCGAGGCCCAGAAGCAGAGCCGGTGCAGGGACAGGAGCTAATTAAGCTGTAAGCCATCCCCAGAGCCCCGGTTCATTTGTAATTATGCTGTCTGATCTCAGAAGCACCCCCAGTGCTCTGGGATGGCAAGGAGGAAAAGGGGGAGCAGACGACTGAGAAGTTGATCAGGGCTTTTAGAACGGATTTTCATGAAACTGACATTTACACCCTTCTTAGAGAATCCAGCTCCCTGAAAAGAACCATAAACCGTGCCTAATTCTGCCACGTGATCTGAGGAGCCCCGATCGACCGGCCCCAGGGGGTGCTGACTTCTTTCATGTAGGTCAGGGGACCCCTGTGTGGTGTAATTTTGGAAGGCCCCCCCTCGCCCCTGCCCACAGAAATACCCCAGCTAAGCTCATTGATGCTGGCAAGCAAGCTGTGCTTTCATTCTCCTGCTTTGGCATCGCAGAAATCCAAATGCTATGTTTGCTTTCACAGACGCTACACCTCAGTGGGCAGGAGGAGGATCCAGTCTCTACAATGACGTGATCTAATTGCTGTGTCCTCCAACTGTTTTTTTTGTTTGTTTGTTTTTTGTTTTTTTTTTTGCGGTACGCGGGCCTCTCACTGCTGTGGCCTCTCCCGTTGCGGAGCACAGGCTCCGGATGCGTAGGCTCACCGGCCATGTCTCACGGGCCCAGCCGCTCCGCGGCATGTGGGATCTTCCCGCACCGGGGCACGAACCCGTGTCTCCTGCATCGGCAGGCGGACTCTCAACCACTGCGCCACCAGGGAAGCCCTCCAACCTGTATTTTTTTTTTTAAACCATCAGCAAATCAAAACACGACCTAATTTTTAGACCTAATTTTTCAAATGGGTAGACTGAGGGCCAGAAAGAGTTAGTGACTTAATTCAGTGTCATGCAGGCAGAATGTGGCAGAGCGGGACTTGCATGCAAGTCCTCTGGCTTCCAGTCCAGAAGACTCTGCAGTTTGTAAGAAGTAGAGTATAAAGAAAAAGCTAGAAAGCTAAGGATTGGTCAAGCGACACTACGGAGGCTGGGACTGGGGAGGGAAGGGTGCCTGTGGAAAGGGTTGCAGCCTGAACTCGGTCCCCGTTATCATCTTTGGTCATTTTTGATTTGTTAACTGTTAGAAAAATCCAGGTTGAGAATACAGCCATGCTGCAAAGGATAAATTGCCGGCAGAAGCTCTCGGGCCGATGCGCTTACATCTGTTAACCTCATCCCTTGTAGTAATGGGCCCTGCTGACAACTGACTCAGGTCTGGGCTCCGAGCACAGGCTCTCCCAGACCTTGCTGCTACCTAGACAGCCCCACAGAACCAAAAGGCAGCAGCTCATCTTTGCGCGCCTTTGAAGAAAACCAAACAATACTGGGCTCAACCTAGCTTAGGCAGTGGCTATTTCTTTTAAAAACAAAGAAGGAGACAGACAAAATTCCTGCCTGAATCTGTTTGCCCTGTCCCTGTGGCCAAGCCCCAGGAATTCTGTCCTGGCTGGGAAGACTCAGGCCTCAGCACTTTTCTGAGCAGTGGGGACTTGGGCCAGAGACTCTGATTTTAGTTCCCAGAGTAGCAGCAAAGGCGTGTCAGAGGGAGCCGGCCTTCCAGAGCCTTCCAAATCTGTGGAATGAAGCTAAGGGATCTTGAGACTTTTTCTATTTTTATTACAAATTATAAAATGTAAACAACTCTTGTTTCATAGAATTTTAATAAAGAGTCAAGAGTTAAGGAACTTAGCCCAGTGCCGGGCAGAGAGTAAGCACCCCCAAAATGATCACTATAAAAGTAATACATTTCTAGGGCCTCCCTGGTGGCGCAAGTGGTTGAGAGTCCGCCTGCCGATGCAGGGGATACGGGTTCGTGCCCCGGTCTGGGAGGATCCCATATGCCGCGGAGCGGCTGGGCCCGTGAGCCATGGCCGCTGAGCCTGCACGTCCGGAGCCTGCGCGTCCGGAGCCTGTGCTCCGCAACGGGGGAGGCCACAACAGTGAGAGGCCCGCATACCGCAAAAAAAAAAAAAAAAAAAAAAAAGTAATACATTTCTAGTGATAAAGGTAGCTGTCTCATTGTAAACAAATTTGGAGAACACTGATAAGTACAAGGAACAAAATTAAATTCATCTACAGTCCAAACTCTCAGACATGGGACCTTATATATAAGGTCCTTATATATATCCTTCCAGAGTTTTTTCTACCCATAAACTCAATATATCTATATAATAAACTGGATATGTCTATATCACACATCATAAATGGAATATATTTATTCACACAAAATTTTTATTTGTACGTGGTTATATGTATTATTTGACTACATTTTCACTTGTCAGCATTTCATGAACTTCTTTTCATATTAACAAATATTCATCTAATTCATTATTTTTCATGACCACATAGTATTCCCTTATATTATAAACAACTCTTCAGTGAACATCCTTGCACATAAAGATTCACTCACTTGCCTGATGATTTTCTCTGGATAATTCTCAGAAGTCGAACTCTCAGAGTTAAAGCTTTTAGAGACACATGGCCCAGCTCCCCTCCAGAATGAGTGGACCAGTTTTATCCTGAGATCTTTTCAGGTACTAACAATACATTGACATGAGTCTATCCTCCTTATTCATGGATTCCCTGTTTGCAAATTCACAAAAAACATTCCCCAAAGTGTTCCAGAAATCTCTATGGAAAAATAGGATTCAAATTTTGGATCTTTTTTTGTGTGTGTGTGTGGTATGCGGGCTTCTCACTGTTGTGGCCTCTCCCGCTGCGGAGCACAGGCTCCGGATGCACAGGCTCAGCGGCCATGGCTCACGGGCCCAGCCGCTCCGTGGCACGTGGGATCTTCCCGGACCGGGGCACAAACCCGTGTCCCTCCCCTGCATCAGCAGGCGGACTCTCAACCACTGCGCCACCAGGGAAGCCCCCAAATTTTGGATCTTTTAACTCTTACTGTCCCCGGTTCATAGTAAGCACTCATTAAATACAGTGTGTGTTGAATGAGTGGGGAAAAAAGACAGAGGTGGTTATACAATTTGGACCCCAGTTCAGCATAATGAACTTTTCTGCTTCCTCTTTCTTTAACCTGTATGTTCCCCCACCCCTGCTTTTGGCTGGCTCTTTACAGGTGTTTATCTGAGGCACAAGCACCCAGCTTACACATACCCTCGCAGAAACAAGCTCCAGGTCACACCCTTGACCCTTCACCACACGCTGAATTTGAAGGCCATCGATGGCACCGAGCACAGTGAGGATGCTACCCGCATCATCCCATTTCCAGAATGAAAAAGTCAGAAACGAGGATGTAAGCTGATTTATGAATCTATTTACGGGGAAGAAGAAAAATAGTTGCAGAAGAATAACATTTTGTGACAACGTGAAGATTATACAGAGCTCAAATTTCAGTGTCCATAAATAATGCCACTGGAACATAGCCACTCCCATTCATTCCTGACCATTGTTGGCTGATTTTGTGACCCTGCGGCCGAGTGGAGTACTTGCTACAGAGACTGTACAGCCCACAAAGCCTAAAATATTTACTCTCTCTGATGCTTTACAGAAAAGTTTGCCAAATTCTGAGCTGGAGGTAGGAAAGGATATTTAGTCACAACGGACATTTTTTTTTTAATTTCATGGTTGTTTTATTTATTTATTTATTTAAATTTTTATTTTATATTGGAGCATAATGGACACAATAGACTTTTAAGTCACATGTGTGTGTACGCAGACGCTAGGAGTGTGAACGTCCTACTGTTGAAAGCTATGATTCTCAAACTCCTTGGCCTCGGAACCCTCTTTAACCTTGAAAATCACTGAAGACCCCAAAGAGCTTTTGTTGACTTTGAGTTGTATCTATTGACATTTGCCATATTTGAAATTAAAACTATGAAACATTTTAAATATTTATTTATTATTTCATTTAAAATAATGTAATAATCCCACTATGTAGTCACACATAACACATTTTTAGGAAAAACAATGATACTTTCCAAAACAAAAATTTCAGCCTAGGAGAGTGGCATTGTTTTACAGTTTTGCAGATCTCTTTAAGATCTGGGTTAACAGAAGGCAGGCAGATTCTCACCATTGCTTCTGTATTCACTCCAGTGCAACATTACACATCATACAACCTCTGGAAAATTCCACTATATACCTATGAGGGAACAAGGGCAAAAAAGACAAATAACATCTTAGAATTATTATGAAAGTAGTTTTAACCTAGTGGATCTTCTGAAGGTTTCTTGGGGAACCCCGGGGGTTCCGGGGCCACACTTTGAGAACTGCAAGTTTAGAACACAAGGGACACACATATGGCAACATTTGTAGGGTGAAGCCTCTATGAGAAGCTGACTGAGCTGGAGCAAAGAGCCCCTCTATTGCCTCCCCTTCCAGCAAGGTAACCAGAGTGTCAGAGATGGAAAAGGTTAAGACAACACTGGCCGCCCCTCACTTGTCATGCCAACCTGGGGTGGGGGAGGGGCAGCTGTTCACTTGCAACCATGGCAACCAAAGCCTTGGGAGTAGCAGTTCCTCCTCCCCTGGGTCCCAGGTTTTCGACCAGCCTTGTGTGTCTTCTTTCCCATTTCTTCTCCTTCCCTCCACCTTCACCCATAAGCTGGGGGAAAAGAAACCAGGTGACATGCCTCCCTGTGCCCAGTATGTCATAGGGAAGGACCAAAGAATTCTCGTTTTCATTTCACATGGGTATGGCTATCCAAAACCCTCCTTTACCTGGAGGATCCATTTCCCCTGAGGGCTCCCCCCGGCCACCTTGCTGCACCAATGCTTTTGGTATCATTTGGGTGCAGCTATTTTCTCTCCCAGGGAACATAAGATTCAGTCTATTCCCACACCTGCTTTTGCTCTCTTTTATTTTGAAATTGTTGTTGCTAATCTGTAGAAACAGAAGGACAGTCTATATACTGAACACAACCTGAGAACAAAAGTAAACTATTCTGAGCATGAAGGTGAGGTCTTTGATGTGCTTAAAGCAGAGTAGCTCCATCCCGCACAGCAGACTTCTGATAAGAATATTAGTCTACTTTTATTGTCTGCTCACTAAGTACCAGGCACTTTTTCAAGTACTTGAGACACAGACTGCAAATTGTATACCCTGATATCTGCTGTTCCCCTTTTCTTGAATTCATGGTTTTAAGCTAGGCACATGGCTTCCCAGTATAGAGACAATGTCTTCAGTGAGGGTCTCATGGTTGGAATCCCAGTAAGCATTGGCTAGAACTAGTCACATGGACCCACCTACCTGCAAGGGGACTGGGAAACATGGCAGGGCACATGATATGTGGTGAGAAGAAATGTCTCTGCCATCGCACGTAAGCACCCACATGTCTACAATCAGGTCCTACTGAAAAATATTCTGAGTCCTTTCCTTAGTCTTTGGTGGGGATGCATCGGAATTCCAAGCTCCTATTAATGGAAAGAACAGATGCATAAGGACTTTCATGGGTATCTTGTCCTGGTGACAGAACAGGTGAGGACCTTAATAAGTATTTGATGGCTAAGGAGCAATTAGTCAAGTGGGGTCTGAGAACTAAAAGAGGAAACTTAATGGCCTGAGGAGAAATAAGCCAACTGTTCCAGCTGAGTCTGCCTTCCAGGCCATGAAGACACCTGGACCAGTACCTGGGGCACCATCTACTCCTCCAGCCCCTCTGATCCCCTCCGACAAGGATGAGAGGAAATAGATACACAGATTTGTGGACTTTGGAAAGAGATAACTCGAGAGTATATATCTAGAGAAATGTACATTTTTATTTATACCCAAGTCCTCCAGTCTAAACACATTAGATTTTATTTTAAGAGGTTTTGAAGAGAAAGAGTCAGCTTCTCTTTTTTACAGTTGGCCAATTATAACTAGCACCTAAGGACCTCGTGGAACCAGGGGCTGGCTTATTTTTGCTCTGGAACGTAAATCAATCACCCAGGTATTTACTTTGTCCCTATCATGTGCCTGGTGCAACGTTAAATACTTCGATGAAAAGAAAAGTACAGTGTGCTATACAGCAATGAGACAGGTTTTGTAGTAAAACATGCCACTTTTTGTAATATTTAGCCTGGAAGAATTTGCCCTTCCAAGTAGTCCCTTTAGAAGGTTGTATACTCGTTTCTGAGATGGAGATGAGAAGGGCTGTGGCATCCTATTTTGCAAATGTCTTCAGGCCCCAGGTAAGGACTCATATGAAAGCCGAGTCCATTTCTACTGTGACTTCTCCTTTTCTGTTATTATTATTATCCAGCAGAGTTGTCTGCCTTGTTTACTAGAGTTGGCTTTCAATACCTTTTGTGTATCCTCAGAAATTAAATATACACTCAACAGAGGAAGAACAGCAATGCCCAGTGAACATCTAGAAAAATGCTCTGTAGCCTCTGAAGGCAAACCCCCACGTGTATTTTAAAAAGTTATGACAGATTATATTTTCCAAAAACAACATTTCTAATGATATTTCTCATTCTATATGCTTTTGAGAAACTTAACACCCACCCACCGAGAGGTAGAGTCTAATTCCCCTCCCCTTGAAACTAGGTGAGCTTCTGACTCACTAGTAAGCAATAGAATGCATGGAAGTGATGTTGTCTGACTTCAGGATGAGGTCATAAAAGGCAGTGAGTTGAACAGTCTCCCCAGAACCCTGACCCACCAGGTAAGCATTCTGATGACTCTGAAGCTTCCATGCTGTGAGGAAGCCCAAACCCCCAACATGGAGAAAGCACATGGCCATGAGGCACGGGAGATCTCCAGCTAGCCTCCGGCTGCTCCGTCTGTGCACGAGAGACCCACAAGCATCCAATCAAGCCCTTCCTCATTTCCTGTCACACACAAACTCTGAGAGATAATAAAATCATTGTTGAATTAAGCACAGCCAGTGGTAATTCTGGGCTCTCCAGAAAAAAGAAAAAAATCCTAATTTGTACTGTCTGTCTATTTCCATGGTATAAATACTCCTACAATGGCCAACCTTAAGCTACCAATGTGGTGACTATTGAGTTGGGAAGAGATGCAAACAAGGAGCTCAGCCAGCGTCACGAGCTGGCTCCAGCCAGCCCCTATCCAGTGCTAGAGCAGACCCTAAAAGAGGACAGCTCTGCAGCCCCAGCTGGAGCTGCTGGGTTTGTTTTAAAGTTCCTTCCCCAGTTTATGTGATGGAGCCCAGAGCCAGATGGTACTGGGATTTGTGAAGCTTATCTGTGCCGGCCTTTGGCCAAGGTAGAGGATAAAGCCCTTTTGGCTTCATGGTAGACAGAGAACTGAAACCTCTAACCAGGACCCCTAATTTGACAGTATCTTCCCCTTCTAAGGGACAGATATGCCGATGGCGGTGGGCAAGTGAGGCCATAGCTCTTTGGGGTTTTGAAGACTCTTCTTCCCCAACTAGGCTGGGAAAGCCTGTCCTGAGGGATTTGCCAAATGCAGAAGAAACTTATATACAAGAAGCTTTGGGAATGCTGGGTCTGCTTTGTGAGAGATGGCCACACTTGCAGGGATGGAATGTGCCTCCACTGCCCCCATCACACTGCCCCCAACCCTGGCCACCACCACTTGGGAAAAACATCCATCTCCAACCATCTGAGTCTGCATGAGGGGTTCAGACAAAGAAGGTCATGCTATTTTCAACAACTTGTTTTCTATCATAAATTAATATATTTTACTGTGGTTGTTTTCTATCATAAATTAATATATTTTACTGTGGGGAAAGAAACCACACTCATAAAAGGAGAAAATAAACCACACCCTATCCTCACTATCCCATCTGAAAACTTTACGTTTTTGTTTTCAGTCTTTTAAAATATACAGTATGTACAGGTTTTACATCCAAAGTCGTTCCCTTAGCGTTACATCATGGGCATTTCACTAAAAAAATAATGATAAGAATGGCTACATAATATTCCATCATTTGGATGCTAACAACTGTAACAGATGTAGAGCCCATCTCCCAAAACTTTTGAGCTACTCCAAACATGGAAAACCTTGTAAGTCTTTGTGTTCTTATCGGACAGTAGAGCATTCGTAGAAGTAGGAAAACATAATGGAAGGATATGGCCATTTTTAAGACTCTTGATTAATATTATTGTTTTAAGAAAGCTTCTATCAGTGTGAACTCTGACCAGAAATGTGAAAGAGTGTCTGTCCTACAGCAAATTAATGGGCAAAATGAATTTTCATTATTGGTTTGATTTACATTTTTGATTAATGTATATGAGTATTTTACATGTTTGTTGAACATTTGTATTTCTGTTCTTTACTCATGTTCTTGGTCCATTTTAATACGGTTATGTTAGCACTTTTCTCATTGTTTTGCAATAGCCTTTCATATAAAAATAAGATTCTTTGTGATACTTATCACAAACACCTTTCCAGTGTTACTGATGCCTAGAAGTTTTAATGTTTCTGTGGTCCAACGCAATAATCTTTTACTTTTTAACCTATGTCTAAGTTTTTATAGCTATAAAATTCTTCTCTCAAGATCTGAAATTTCCCCATGTCTTCTATTTTTATGTTATTTTTGCATATAACTGTTAAGTGCATGTGGAATTTATTTTGGTATATGGGGAGAGCTAGGGATTATCTTTAATATTTTCCACATGGTTGGGTCCTAACATCCTTTATTGACTAATCTCCCTTTCCTCATGGATCTTTACCACGTACTAATTTTTTATCTCTATTAGGGTCTGTGTTTGAGACATTCTGTTATACCCATCCATATGCTGATGGTTTGATTTGGCTATTGAAGTTTTATAATATCTTTGTTTTTCTTCTTTTCCCTCAACGGTGTAATACTTTCAATGTATTTCTTTCTCAAAATATTCTGGGCTGGATCAAGCTACCAAAATTTCCCGAGAAGGAGCATTCCTGGCTACTGCAGGCCTCGTCTGAATATGACTCCTGTTGACCTGAGTAGCCACCGTTGTCTTACGATAATAGTCAGCTTTATAACTTTCACCCAGGAGCCTACTCTTTTGATTTTTTTCCTGCTCATCCAGACCTTTTGCTGTAGAATGGAAAAGCAGACAAGGGCAGATGAAGACAGAGCTTGGGCCTTGCTGGGCCACCTTGATAGGAAGCTAATATGTGTGGTCACCTTTTTCCTATTAAGAGCCTACTGTATAGCACATGGAACTCTTCTCAATATTATGTAACCTAAATGGGAAAAGAATTTGAAAAAGAATAGATACATGTATATGTATAACTGAATCCCTTTGCTGTACACCTGAAACTAACACAACATTGTTAACCAGCTATACTCCAATATAAAATAAAAAGTTGTTGCTGTTGTTTTTCCGAGTGCCATTTGCCTATTGTTGCTAGAAAGCAACAACTTGGATTTAGCTGTGTCTTCACTGAACCTTAGCAGAGAGACACCCACAAAGGAAACTAGCAGCTCCTCATTAAAAAACACTGGCAAGGGGGAAGGGCTCTACTTGTAACTTTATCACTAAATTATTTTGGGTGTGCTGCAGTCTCTCGGGAATTCTGTAAAATGAGGCTTCCAGACTGGACACCCTCCCAGCTCTAACGCAGCACCACTGGTTCTAGACAGCCCCATCCAAATCTTGCAATGAAATCCTCCAACTGCCTTTATTTTCCTGAAACCAGCATTTGTCAGAACTTTTCAATAGCTCTAAATTCAGACATCTTCCTGTTTTTCCTGAGCCCTCTTGCTTTGTGAATGGTTCTTTCAAGATGCCAGGAATAAAAGCAGGCCCGAAGTGTGAAGCAGATAAAAAGCACCAGCAGTACAAGAGAAGAAAAAAGATGTGGGTTTTCCCCCCTTCCTCTCATTAGTTTAACTTCTGACCGATTTAGACATTTGTTACATTTTTCCTGGAAACTTAAAAGTTTAATTTGGAATCCAGTCACAGAGAGAAAATTCTGCTGAGGATATAATGCAAAAATATGTTTGCTAATGAGTGGCACTGATTTAACAGGAAATAAGTAAGAAAAATACAAATTTTGGAAGAAAATAAGCAATTTCACAATGTTTCCATTTGCTCCATATCCAACTTCATTGCTTCAGGGGGTAGCTTGGAAATTTTTCTCCTGAAAGCACAGTAAATATTCCTGTAGACTGTCTGTTTTCTGGCCTGGAAGAGGTGGGTAGAGATGACAAATTTCCTAGAACCACTTCTGGGAAATTTGTGTTGATGGCACCTCTGATTTTAAACTCTTCATTCTTTCCTCCAGCAAAAACACACCAAGTCTTTCAACAATACTGAACAGAGCAAATTCCTGCGTCTTTAATTTTAAAAAAATCTTTTAAGTCTTTGTTGTTGCTTTGTTTGTATGCGAATGTGTCTGGGTGGGGGGTGGAGTTTGGGGGTGGTGTTTTAGATGCCTTTCGAGATAGTTCAGGGTGATATCACAAAACGATCACCTGCCTCCCCATTAGAAATTCTGATTTTACACCATTAATTGGCATTTTCAAAACAACCAGCACCCAATTTGAAGTCTACAAATAAAATATAAGCCCAGATGCTGCTTCACACTTGCATGCATTTAACACTTCATAATCAGTTCATTAAACTGATAACACTTTAAACAGTAACACTGCCTCTTTCAGACTCCCTCAGCCTGTAATTGTCCTGAGGCAACGAATGAACACTTCCTAGGCTTCAACCACAGGAATTTACATTCTTGACGTGTGTCTCTTAATTACGGATACCCTGGTCCCTGGCTGAGTCAGAGAGGGCCAGGCTTGGGCCTGCATGCCCCAGTTACTGGGCACACAGGGACAGGCCCAAGGGGTTGTGGACGCGGCACAGGGACAGATCCCGGACAGCGGCAGGAACAAGGCTGTCTCACAACTTTCCAGAAACACCGTGGCTGGGTTTCAGCTGAGCCCCCTTGGCTCTCCTAAACGCCCTCCTTCTGACCAGAAGCTGGTTTTCCAAGAGTGAATCTTCCTGATTAAAAAGGATTTGGATCTATATGTGGAATCTAGAAAAACGGTACAGATGAACCTATTTGCAAAGCAGAAACAGAGACACAGATGTAGAGAACAAACGTACGGACACCAAGGGGGGAAAGAGCGGGTGGGATGAATTGGGAGATTGGGATTGACACGTATACACTACTATGTATAAAATAGATAACTAATGAGAATCTACTGTATAGCATAGGGAACTCTACTCAGTGCTCTGTGGTGACCTAAATGGGAAGGAAATCCAAAAAAGAGGGGATATGTGTATACATATAGCTGATTCACTTTGCTGTACAGCAGAAACTAACAACGTTGTAAAGCTACTATACTCCGAAAAAATTAAAAAAAAAAAAAAAAAGGATTTGGGATGAACGTTCATCGCCTTCCTCCTGAAAGCCCTAACCCCTACCGTCCAAGTTCTCTCGTCATCACGGGAGACCCTGGCACGGTGAGGCCCCAGCTTCCCGGCACACACCTCTAGGACCTGGGGGTGGCCATAATTAGAGAGGCAGCAGGATGTCTTGGTCAGCGTCCCGAAGCACAGCACACTCTCCAGAACAATGGAAAGGTTAACTTAACAGTCTTTGGCTATTCGGGGTGTGCCAGGCGAGGTGTGAGCTCTGCACCCCTTTCATTCAAACAAACAACAAACTAGAGAGGACACTGGACCTCTTCTGCGGATGGCGACCGGAGACTCGCCTGGGCTGAGTTAAAGGATGACGAGGATCAGTCGACTTCCCAGTGTGCTTGAGCGCAGGGCGCCGCTCTGAGTAAGCCTTTTCCAGCCTCCTCTCCTTCAATCCTACTAACTGGTCGGGACTATTATTATCACCATAATGCAAAAGAGAAAAGGGAGGCAGAAAGGCAGGGATGGTATTTGGAACTCCAGTCCATTGGGCTCTCATAACAGGGCAATTGACCTATACGCTCTGGTCCCTCTGTGGACACAGGGTGTATACAGCGAATTAGAGGCTCTCAAAGCCTGGTTCCTGGGGTTTCACCCCGAGGGCAGCGAGAACCCTGCCCCTCTGGCCCGTCTGGCCCTGCCCGGCCCCGGGCGCCCTGAGTTCCCACGCCTCCCGCCTTGGGGATGATTTCCAGCCCCATGGAACTGATGGGTAACTGATGGGCAACTGATGCGTAACTGATTAACCTTTGCTGGGCTGCTGCGACGCCGGAGGCGAACCGCGAGTGCCCTTCCTAGGGTTGGAGCCCCGCGGTTGCTCGGAGCTGGGAACCGAATCCTGATTTCCCGTCCGGGGGGTCTGGCGTGAGCGCGCGCGGGGGCTGGATGCGCGGAGGCTCCGCAGCCGGGCCCACAGCGCCATCGTGTGGCCAGATTGAGCAGCGCGGCTGGGGCCGTCGGCTCCCACCTTCTCCAGGACCAGAGTGAGTTGGGCGATCCCGGTGGTTGGGGAAGGACGGCCACACCCTTTGGGGATATCCCCTGGGCTCCAGCTCTGGACGCGGGCGGCCTGTGTGGCTGCAACAGCAAAGGGAATGGCCCGATGGGGTCCTACTTGGCGAGGACTCCTTGATCTACCCTGAAATAGTGTGGGGAGCAAGGCACCCAGCCTGTCCCGGTAGAGCAGCAGGTTTGTCACAGAGAAGAGCGCCGGTGATAAAGGCTCCCGGAAACCTTTGCTCCTTCGGGGATGCGGGTCCCTGAACCCGGGCAAAGTTATATCAAGGCTTCTGCTAGTATTCATTCGTTTTATGGTTCATTCAGTAAGTCAGTTCGCAAACATGTAATGAACACCTGCTATTGCCAGAACCTGAGGTGGCTCCAGGTGATACAGAAAAGAATAAAAGTGAAGGCTGAGAGCACGCTAGGTGCCTTTGCCAGTCAGATGAAGCCCCTGGGCTCCTTTTAATTGTGAAATAGTCATGTTCTTTGTTAATACATGGTGTAACAAGAACTACAAACCAGTATGTTAACTACCATTTCTTCAAAATAGTGATGGGCACAAATGATATCAAGGAAATGGTATCAATTGCAATATAATATGAAAATAGCTGTGATCTCTGTTGGTGACAAAGTCACAGCCACTGCTAATACACTGTGACATGTTGCCTATATTCATAATTGAAAAAAATGTTACATTTCACTTCAAGGTTAGTGAGACTAATGATGTAAATGCTTCCCTAGGCAAGTTCAGGGACCTCCTGGATTTTATGCACAGAACCCTTGGTTAAGAAGCCAGGTAAGTGAGCAGACAATAAATAAGTAAACAGGGTGAGTATAGACAGTGCTGAATGCTTTGAAGGAAATCAACAGGGTGATTTTGACAATACGATAAGAAGAGGGGGCCTGAATCAGGTAGGACTGTCAGGGAAGGCCTGGAAGATGTGAAATTTGGTGTTACAAAGTCTTATACAGAGGTAGGAAATGGCCACCAGGGGGCCCAATTTAGCCTAAAACCTGCACGGTCTGAAAAAATCTGACTCTCCTGTGCAGGACCAGTTTTTACCCTCTGACCACCATGCTCCCCCCAGTTTCTAAAGCCCTGACTCATTTACATCCTGTCTAGACCCTTAAAGGCATTTGATTTTGCACCTTTGCTGCTTGGGGCAACCCAGCCAAACAGCAGCGATCTGCCCAGCAGAACTAAACCCCTCAAAGTTTACTCTAAAGAAAAAGCTCAGGATCTCTGAGTCCTATTTGGGAACCAGCCTCCTTAAGGCTTGGAGAACCCCCGAAGCTTCCAGGTCTCTACCATGTTTCATTCTAGCTGTGATGCCCCAGGGTCCCTCTTAAGCGAGTGGGTGTGGGGCCCCTCTGTTCTCCTCCCCAGATTCCCAGTCCAGCAGCAGCACGGGGCGGCGTTTTGGATGGTGGGCGGTGAGCTTAGGGCAGCGTCAGAGGCGGCCTTTGCGGTCGGGTACGAACCAGTGCGGGAAGCTTGCGGGGCGATGTCAGGGCTGGCACCGGCGAAGAACGACTTCGTTGACAAGAAGATTAATTAGACAAACGTAGTGCCTGTCAGTTACTGCCACCCCTCCTTGGGGTCAGCTCTAGTCAAGCCTTTTGCTAGAGACTTTTGTGTTCATCTTTTTGAAAGAAAGCCTAATTTCCTAACAAGGCAGCCAGAAAACAATTCATGGCATGCCAGTGAGCAAGTACCTACAAGCAGGTTCTGAAGGAAGGGTTCCTGCAAACCACCAGGCCTCGGGCTGGCCCCTCCTGGGAGCGACTGGGCCTCTTCCTTCTACCTGTACAGACCCAGCCCCAGGAAGCATGTTGAGCCCTGAATCCTTCTTCACGAGGGAGGACGCCCCGTTCGTGAGCTCTGTTGATCTCGCTTCCTCTCTGCCTTTCGTGGGAGAGCGTCCCTGGAGAGGGGCTGGCAGCCAGCCACGCCTGGTCCTCAGAGCTCGGGGCCTTCCGCCACATACACCTTTCCTCCTTTCAGATGCCCTCCTTCTCCCATAGGTGCCTGCCCCATTGTCCCATTATTGGAAGAGACAATGAATCAGTAAGTCGTCGGTGGGTGGAGCTGGCCTTCTCTTTCCGGGGCCTCTGAAAGCCTCCTAGGGCTGCGCAGGGGTGGTGGCCCTCCATGGCTTTGTCAACCTCCTAGACTCCCTAGAGCCCCACGGGTCCCCAGTAGCCTCCTGGACCCTGCATCTATTTCCTCTTTTCCCGCCTGCAGGAATCAGCTGAAGGTCCACATTCTACTTTGGTGGCTGATGGGAGCCCAGGGTCTGATGGGTTCCTGCACCGAGCCGGGTCCTGGGAGCCCGGCCCTTTGAGGAGCGAAGCCCAGTGGTCAGTGCAGAGGCCTGGGCCTTCCAGGGCAGGAGGAACAGGCTTTGCTGCCCTCAGGCTGTCCTGAGACCCAGGCAGGAACGGGGACCTGCTCTGCCCTTGGGGCCATGCCCCGTCTGTGGGCAGGATTCTCCAGTCGCAGGCGGTACTTCCCTGGGTCCTGAGTCCTGTCCTTGCAGAGGTCATCTGGAGTCTGCAGAGCCCTGAACCGGCTCCGGGTCTGTGTGGTGCCGGCCTCTCCCCCTCCGTCCCTTTCCCTGTGGGCGACAGCGCGGCTGGATGAGCCCAGTGGAGGTGGGGTCGTGGACAGGACTTGGACACATGGGGCTGGTGGGAACACACACATGTGCAGCAAGGCCCCTCATGGCCCCGGAGAGAGCTGGGGGTGGACCTCCAGGGGGGGTTCCAGCCCGGCTCCCTGTACCACCATGTTCTGACGGGCCACTCCTGCAATTCTTAAGGTCAAACCTCACCTTCCAGATGGTGCGGAAGATGTTTATCAAGGTAGAAAAATAACACATTTTATCTAACACCTTATTATCTTGATTAATGATAGTACTCAACACATGGCATGGGGCCTCCACTTTTACTCTTGTCCTGGCCTCCAAAATGTCAGGGAACTAGGAGACACTTGGAGGAGTTTACCAGAACGTAGGAAGCCTCCTCATGGGGGTGGGTCTGTGCCCCCTTTCCTGCATCCCCCCCGACTGAACCTCAACTCCGAGATCCTCCAGGTACGGATGGAGAAGACCAGCCTGGGTTTAACGTGAGATCCTAGGGCCACCCCCAGCCCTGATGCACGGGGCCCCGGGTGACGGTCTCGGGAAGCTGTGTCTCTTGCCTTCCCCCGCCCCCAGGCAGGTGACTCAAACGCACTCAGAAGTGTGAGCCCTTCGTGGCACAAGATCCACACGTGGAAAAGGGGACGGGAGTTCTCTGTTTAAAGCCTGGTTGAAGAGGTGCAGACTAGGAATTATCTGCTGTCTCTGAATAGATGTTTGGGGGCCCTGGGGTCACATCTTTGTAGGGAACTCCCTTTTCCAGCTGCACATGGAGAGTTCTCCAAACTCATGGGGTCCACCTCAGAAACTACCCGTGTCCGTCACATACCCTGTCTGGAGGCCCCCAGCGCCCCACCTGGCCTGATTCTCTTCCTGAAGGGAATGTAAAAGTTAGAACAGGATGGAGTGAAAGGCCTGTGCATTATACTGACCTGCCACCAGCATGTGACCGTGGACCCCCTTGCGCAGGGTGGGCTTCAGCACTGCACCCCCAGTCTTATTGGCACTTATGACTGACTTTCTGATTTGTTCTGGAGCCTGTGGATCCCAGTCATCTGTAAAAGAAAAAGTTCGGGTCCACCTAACCTAATCTACTAAAATCAAGCAGCACAAATCGAGTTGCTCGCAGCTCTTTGTGCAGCACCAGAAATACGGGTACATTTCATTCTGTCCCAGGAAGCAACCAAACAATACTAACCAACTAATCAAAAATACAGCAACACTGTATGTTTTCATTTTTAAAATGTCATAACCACAAACACATCTAGAGAAAAAAAAGCTGTTGACCCCGACATTGCTGGTCATTTCCAAGTTCCCTGGTGTACGTGTGTGTGTTCCTTTGCTCACTAGTGCAAGGTAAGCGATATCAAAAGCAATGGAAGATTTGACAGTGACTTACTTTCTCTGGCTGAACTGGTGGGAGAGTGCCTTTTCTTCCCTCTCCAGGCCTGTTTCCCAGAGCTGTAAAGGTGATGCAGAAAAAACTTCGATGCAAGGCATCAGTTCACCTCTCCTAGTCACAAAAGAGAGAGCAGATGGATTAGGAAGTTTGTTGTTCCTTTGGCTAGTGGTTTTTGGAGCACTCAGGCGCCAGACTGCTGTTGTTGAAACTGAAGACAATTCAGCCCACGTGGTGTTCGGTGGGGGGTGATCGAGCTCCCTATTCTGCTCCGTTTCCTGATCTCTGCTGCCCTCTGCTGCCCAACATGGGCTGGGACAGGCCAATGCAACCCGCAGGTGTGGCAGCCCAGAACCACTTTGTTTTTACTTGCAGGGAACCTGAGACTCAGAATGCGCAGCAATTTCGTCTAGGCCACACAGCAGGGCCGCTGCCTCCCCGTCAACCAGGCAGAGGGTCCTCTGACCCATGGACCCTCCTGGTGCCTGGAACAGCCTCTAGAAAGGCAGCTTCCCGGGCCTCACCCCAGACCCTCTGACTCAGAAATGGTGGGTGGGGATCAGCGCTCAGCACTTTTTTTTTTTTTTGCCGTACGCGGGCCTCTCACTGTTGTGGCCTCTCCTGTTGCGGAGCACAGGCTCCGGACGCGCAGGCTCAGCGGCCATGGCTCACGGGCCCAGAGCGGCATGTGGGATCTTCCCGGACCGGGGCACGAACCCGTGTCCCCTACATCGGCAGGCGGACTCTCAACCACTGCGCCACCAGGGAAGCCCAGCGCTCAGCCTTTTAATAAACCCTCCAGGTGATTCTCATGCACACTGTAGGTGAGGACCTTTGCTATCTCTTTGGACATAGAAGTCTGGAGGAGGAATAGACCTTTTTTTTAAAAAAAAAAATCATATTGTGCATCTTTAAAATGAAAATAAGACATGGAAATGCAGAAGTTCGACTACTTGGTTTTTATTTTGTATTTGGGAAGTTTGGTGCTGTGAGAATGTTGGATTCCCACAGCTCACAGGTGGGCTCCGTTCAAGCTTTTGCAGAGAACAAGACTCCTCGGGGACAGATAGAAAGTCTCCTCTGATCTGGGTGACACGGGTGCCACTCCAGTAAGTGACAGAGAGCCCCGTTGTTGAGTGGGATCTCTGCATTTTGGTGACACCCATCTGATGATCGACAGCATCAGGCTTTGGATTTTCTGAGACAGTCCTGATTTGAATTCGTTCATCCGTACTTTCACGCATTCACTTATTTAGCACCTGTTTCTTAAGCACCAACTACGTATTCTACAGACTGTGCTGTCTGTTTGGCATTTGCTCCTTACCCTTATTGATACAGTCCAGTGGGAAAGACAGATAGGAGAACACAAATTGCACAGAGAATGAATTTGCTGAAATTAATTAGTCACAATGATAATAAGCTCTCCGAAGAGGACATTCTGGGTGCTCCGATAGGCAGGAGGTCACAGCCCAGGGAAGGAGAGGATTATAAAACAGTGTGAAGACACGTCTTATGAAGGAGGGGGTCCCGGGTGCTATGGGAGAGGGAAGGATGCCTCAAAACAAACCTTCCCAGGTGGGGTACAAGGGAAACCTGGAGAAAAGACATCACAGAGGTTGAGGATTGGTGGGCTGATTCTTTTTACCATTAGAATTTAAACATGACTTTTATTATGGGATGATTTTTTATTGTTAAATATTTTTAAAATATAGATAATACAGTGAACATTTTAAACCACCAACAATCCCATCAGGTAGATGTAACCACTGACAAGAGTTTGCTCTAGAGCCTTCTGAATATTTTTATGTCAATCTATGTGATATATATATTATACTATACTATACTATACTATACTAGCCATCATACTATATTGATTGGTGATTTGGTTTTTTTTTTGTATTTGCTTTTTTTTGTTTGTTTGTTTTATTTATTTTTTTTAAGTTTAATTTTATTTTTTTTCTGCTTTATAACAAATTTAATCAGTTATACATATACATATGTTCCCATATCCCCTCCCTTTTGCGTCTCCCTCCCACCCTCCCTATCCCACCCCTCCAGGCGGTCACAAAGCACCAAGCTGATCTCCCTGTGCTATGCGGCTGCTTCCCACTAGCTATCTACCTTACGTTTGGTAGTGTATATATGTCCATGCCGCTCTTTCGCTTTGTCACAGCTTACCCTTCCCCCTCCCCATATCTTCAAGTCCATTCTCTAGTAGGTCTGTGTCTTTATTCCTGTCTTACCCCTATGTTCTTCATGACATTTTTTTTTCTTAAATTCCATATATATGTGTCAGCATACAGTATTTGTCTTTCTCTTTCTGACTTACTTCACTCTGTATGACAGACTCTAGGTCCATCCACCTCATTACAAATAGCTCAATTTCGTTTCTTTTTATGGCTGAGTAATAGTCCATTGTATATATGTGCCACATCTTCTTTATCCATTCATCCGATGATGGACACTTAGGTTGTTTCCATCTCCGGGCTATTGTAAATAGGGCTGCTATGAACATTTTGGTACATGACTCTTTTTGAATTATGGTTTTCTCAGGGTATATGCCCAGTAGTGGGATTGCTGGGTCATATGGTAGTTCTATTTTTAGTTTTTTAAGGAACCTCCATACCGTTCTCCATAGTGGCTGTACCAATTCACGTTCCCACCAGCAGTGTAAGAGTGTTCCCTTTTTTTTTCCACACCCTCTCCAGCATTTATTGTTTCTAGATTTTTTGATGATGGCCATTCTGACTGGGGTGAGGTGATATCTCATTGTAGTTTTGATTTGCATTTCTCTAATGAGTAAATATGTTGAGCTTCCTTTCATGTGTTTGTTGGCAATCTGTATATCTTCTTTAGAGAAATATCTATTTAGGTCTTCTGCCCATTTTTGGATTGGGTTGTTTGTTTTTTTGATATTGAGCTGCATTAGCTGTTTGTAAATTTTGGAGGTTAATCCTTTTTCAGTTGCTTCATTTGCAAATATTTTCTCCCATTCTGAGGGTTGTGTTTTCGTCTTGTTTATGTTTTCCTTTGCTGTGCAAAACCTGGAAGAGTCAGGCTCCCAGAATTCAGGGCCTTTGATTTTTAAAGTAATACCTGGAACTAACCAGGCAACCAACATACTATTCTGAGGTAAAGAATTGTCTGTTGTTCTATGGCCTTCAATAGTCCGAGGACCTGTCTTCTGTTGACATCATTACAGTTTTTCTTTGGGAAACTGCTTCTTCCTGCACCAGCAATCTGTGTGCATCAGTGGAGGTGACTAGAGCCCTGCAACTAGAGGCAGACACTGACCCAAGGCTGCCAGTGAGAGGACCATATTCTCCTGGCATGGTGAGTGGTTCAGAGACAAGGGATGAGCAGCCAGAGCCCGTGAGAGGCAACAACACTTACTGAGAGACGTTCAGTCCCTCATATTCTACTGGACTCGAACCTGGACCACAGTGAGGCTTAGGTGGCCATCTTTCCACCATTAGATGAGAATCTGCTGAGAATGGAGCCCTCTTCCGAGGGTCTAGGTGTGAGAGACAGAGAGAGGGAAACTGAGCCTTCATTTGAGCTCCTGGATCAAGCAACATGTGAAATGACATATCCCTGGACTTTTTATGCACACCAGTAAATTTCCTTTTCATGCTCAAGCCAGTCTGAGACAGATTTTGTGTCATTTGCAACAAAGGGAGTCTTAATTAACACAATCATATATGGAAGAAGGAACCAATGATTACCTAACTAGGTAATACAACATTGGAAATAACTGGGAATGACTCAACTATGTTGCCAAATAGGGCTTATTCTCCTGTTAATTACATCTTAATGTGGCAGACCCCCTTTTGAGTCTGTCAGGCTCCTGAATAAACAGAAAGTCTGAAATTTTTTAAAAGTGATGACCATAAGATATTAAATCCACAAAAGGGAGATAAAAATGGAGGTTCAGACCTAGGGAAACAAGATGAGGACAGTAACAATTCATTATGGGACTAATTGTACAGAATAGATACTACGTAAAATCAAATGACTCTGGTGTTTCAGTTCCAATCATGATGAAGAAGCTTGTGCTTGACTAACTCTGGACAAAATATACAAACCATCTATTTAAAGATGCTGGAGGACAACCTAAATCAGGCAGAACTGGAAGAGATTCAACCCTCGGAATATGGAGGTAAGATCTATGTACATATGACTTTCTCCTTGAGGGCACTCCTCAGTCTGCAGAATGCTGGATGGGTAACCATCAAGCAGAAAACCACAAATTTATTGGCTTGAGGTATTAGAAGATGGAATTTGGGGCTGCCAGAGCATCTGAAAGCAGGAGGGGAAATCCCAGATAGCCTGAGTGGAGAGCCCCCAAATATGCATATATATTTCCCCAAATCTTTGGCTGACTCCTGAATTGCACATAGATAAAGATACTCCAAAGATTGGCGGAAAGAAACAGCTAGAACCCTGAAAAAGCTGAGCCTAGATTTTAGCTGCTGGCCACATCAGGGGAGACAGTGTTGGACTTGAATCCTGCCAGATTATAGGGTCTTGGTAAATACCTCAGGTTTTTTCATTGAAATCCCAGAAGGGTCATCCTTAGGAATAAAGACTATGTTCTAGAAGCAAGGATTTACCTTTAGACAAAAGTCAAAACCAAAATAGACCCATCCTAAAAAAGTATAAAACCAAGCCTTCAAAAGTTCAAGGTGATTAGCTAGTAATTTAACTCCTTACTAGAATAAAAATCTACACTCTTCAGAGGAAGATAACTGAATCCAGGGGCCCTATTATATATCAGCCATAATAAAGACAAAACAAAGCAAAACTAGACATGAAAGAAATAGGAAAATGTGACCCATACCCAGGAGTCAAAGTAGTCACTGAAACTGGTCCCAAGATGACACAAATGTTGGGGTCAGCTGACAAAGACTTTAAAATATATAGTAAAAATATGTCTAAAAAATTAAAAATATACAGTCATAGTGACAAGATGGGGAATCTCAGCAGAGAAATGGAACCAAATGAAAATCCTGTAATCAAAAATGCAATATAATAAATGAAAAATGTATTGGATGTGTCTTAACAGCAGATTAGAGATGGCCAAAGGAAGGGTCAGTAAATTAAAGACAGAACAATAGAAATTATTCAGTATTAATAAAAGAAAAAAAATTGGAAGACATTCCAATTTGGAATTGGAATTGCATGTAGAATTGGAATTCCAAAAAAAATTGTAATTCCAAAAAAAATTGTAATTCCATTCCACAGTACCAAGTGAACTCTTGGACGATATCAAGTGTTCTAACATATATTTGTGATTGCAGTGTTAAAAGGAAAGTAGAGGGAGAGTAGGACAGAAAAACATATTTGAGGAAGTAAAGGTCAAATGTCCCCATATTTGGTGAAAAATATTATTTTACAGATCCAAGAAATTCAGCAAATCTGAAGGAGGGTAAATACAAAAAAAAATCAAACCAAGTTTCATCATATTAAACTACTAAACCAAAAATAAAGATAAATCTTGAAAGCAGCCAGGGGAGGGGGAAAAAATCACATTACATCCAGAGGAACAATTATTTGAATGGCTACTGAACCATTTCCAAAACCAGTAAAGGTCAGATGACAATGAAACATCACCATGAAATTGCTGAAAGGGGGAAAAAATCCTGTCGACCCAGAATTCTATATCCAGAGTTGAAACCCTTCGAAATTTAAGATGAAATAAAGACACTTTCACATAAATGAAAGCTGGGAAAATTTGTTTCCAGCAGACATGCTCTACAAGAAATGCTAAAGGAAGTTCTTTAAGCTAAAGAGAAATGACAATAGAAGGAAACTTGGAACTACAAGATGGAATAAAGAGTACCAGAAATGGTAAATATAAAGTAAAATATAAATTTATATAACTGTTACCAAGGTTTGAAATAATTCACCTAAATACAAAGTTTTAAAAAATTCATGAAGATAGGAAAGCAATGAAAAAAAAACTAATAAAGATAGAAGTCAGAAAAAACAATCCAACATAAAAATAATCGGTAACTTAGAGAATACAACTGAAGATAAAGATACATTTAGATATACAGTATATGAGGATGCCTCCAAATGAAGAAAGACTCAAATCCATCCACTGAAAGCAGCATAGAGTATTCCAGGAAAATATGAAGGAGTATGCTTAACCTTAAGACATATACTTTTTAAATTATTAAACTTAAAGGATAAAGAAATAATTTGGCAAGCAAAAAAGCAGGTAAAAAAGTACCTGTAAGTGTGGTGAGGGGTGCAGGGATAGAGGGGAGAATCCAATCAGCCTCTGAGTTCTCCTTAGCAAAATTTAAAGCCAGAAGACATTGGCACAATGACAAATGCCCAAAGTAAAGAAAGTGTGTCCCAAGAAAATTTTACCTACCTAAGGTATCGTTCAGGTATGAAAGCAACATAGAAACAATCTCAAACTTAAAAAAAAAAATTGGGCATACACTAATAATGAACAAAAAGCTGCTTGACAACAATATCCCACCAATTATGATAAATCAAAATAGTGACATCAAGCCAGGATGTGGAAGCAATCTAAGTGTCCATTGACATATGAACGGATAGAGAAGATGTGGCACATATATACAATGGAATACTACTCAGCCATAAAAAGGAACGAAATTGAGTTATTTGTAGTGAGGTGGATGGACCTAGAGTCTGTCATACAGAGTGAAGTAAGTCAGAAAGAGAAAAACAAATACCATATGCTAACACATATATATGGAATCTAAAAAAAAAAAAGGTTCTGAAGAACCTAGGGGCAGGATGGGAATAAAGACACAGACCTACTAGAGAATGGACTTGAAGACACGGGGAGGGGGAAGTGTAAGCTGGGATGAAGTGAGAGAGAGGCATGGACATATATACACTACCAAACGTAAAATAGATAGCTAGTGGGAAGCAGCTGCATCACATGGGGAGATCAGCTCGGTGCTTTGTGACCACCTAGAAGGGTGAGATAGGGAAGGTGAGAGGGAGATGGAAGAGGGAGTTGATATGGGCATATATGTGTACATATAGCTGATTCACTTTGTTATACAGCAGAAACTAACACAACAATGTGAAGCAATTATACTCCAATAAAGATGTTTAAAAAAAATAGATCATCATTAACTCTGAGGAAAAACTGGGAAAAAAATTAGTCGTATATCAGCTACAATTTAAGGCGATACAATCAGGAAGAGGGATCTCTCTCCCTTTTCTAATAAGAAACGTAGAGAAAGGGAACCCTGACATTGTAGATTGAGTAAGGAAAATCTATAGGACCGGAGAATCCAAAATGTTTTTCAAGAAACAGACTGAATGCTTTTTAAAAGTAATATATCAAATGAGTTAGGTAATGAAATAGATGCTTTTTATCACTGCTTTAGAAACATATGTTTAAAAAAATTACCACTTGTTCTACTGACTCATAAATGTATTCAAAATTAAGGTCTTCAAAGATAAATCAGTTGAACTGTTAAAAAAAAAAAGAATAGAGAACCACATTAAAATGAGTGCTAGCGAGCACTGAATTCATTTTTATGTCAAACCAACACTAAACAACTGTGGGAATTATGATGATAAATGTGAATGTTATAAATCTGGATGATGTAAACAGAGTAATCATGAAAAACTAGTATCTAGTAGGAAGAGATAAGAAAAGAAATATGATGATGCTAATGTTCCTATCTTTTAGACCAGGAAGTCAGCAAATATTGTCTAAAATTGAAGCAAGTAGTTAACCACAGAAGATGCAAAGACTCCAATCTCTTGACAATTCCAGCATCTCTATTTTTGTATAACGTAAGTGTGGAGCTGCCCATAGCAAGGTTTGCCACCACGTGTGTGTGAACCAAACCAGAATACAGAGCAAGAGACATGGTGAAGGGAGAGGTATAGACACTTGATGATCTCGTTGCCATTTCTAGATCCGGTTGCATCTAGAATTAACACCTTTTCCTTGGACTTTCTAGTGACATGAGCCAATAATTTCTTTTCTTCATAAGGTAAAAATTAATTTTTTAGCCTTAGAGAATTCTTTTAGAAAATAATCTTTCATAACATACAAAAAATTGTGGTCCAGGGCTTCCCTGGTGGCGCAGTGGTTGAGAGTCCGCCTGCCGATGCAGGGGACACGGGTTCGTGCCCCGATCCCGGAAGATCCCACATGCCGCGGAGCGGCTGGGCCCGCAAGCCATGGCCGCGGAGCCTGTGCTCCGCAACGGGAGAGGCCACAACAGTGAGAGGCCCGCGTACAGCAAAAAAAAAAAAAAAAAAAAATTGTGGTCCAACAAAACCTTCTATTTCAATTCAGATTTTCTTTTTTTTAACTCAAAGTTAAATTTAAGTACTTAATAAAAGAATATGTACAGATTAAATCCATCTGTACAAACAATTTCTGTGCACCAACTTAATATGTCTGTCAATACTTTTGTATGTGTATATGGAAGAAATGATATTCACTTTGTTTTAAGAATTTTTCTTTCTAGGGGATGTGATTTCATGTTTATTCTTTCAACTTTCATCTTTGTACTTTCCTGCATTGACTGTATCAGTTTTTGTTTAATATGAGCATATAACACATTTACTATATCAATAGCATGATTTTTAAAAGAGGGCAAGAGGAGACAACGAGATTCTAGATGCATATATATCAACCTATAAATCTGAGGTGATGGAAATAAAATGATTGCTACCTTGATGTTATTTTGTCTTATGTGTTCAAAAATGAAGGGAAAAACTCCACGAGTAAACCAATAAGGAATAAACAAACAGCAGCAAGAAGTTGGGATTCAGATGTAACATAGATGGAAGGGCTCCACCCCCATTCTAAATCATCTAATCTAGTTCTGTCATGTAGATGATGAAACAGGAGCCAGAAGGGCAACAACCCACTGCAGTGAGACAGGGGCCCCTCTAGCTCTAGAGCCCTGATCTCTTAACCACCAGCCTCTTACCCTTTACATTCTCTTAGCAAGAGTTAGCTATATTTTTCTACAATTTCTTATGGATGAAGCTGGCTAAGTGTCCACATTGTACTTGTTGTGTGTGTGTGTGTGTGTGTGTCTCTGATGAAGGTGCTTGAAACCTGGTTGAAAGCTCTGTGACAGAGCCCTGATTGTTTAGGAGGAGGCAATACTAGCAAAATCAGAAGAATGTGTAACATAGGAATTAGGTGGAAAAGGGACTCTTGTTCCTATAACTAATCTTTACATTGAATCTTTTCTAGCAAAGGAGCGGATGTAGCAACAGTTTCAGTTCTATCAAAAAAACCTGACATTTTTGCAAGGAGGCCAAAAAACAGGCAGGTTATAGAAATCCTAATCTGCAACCTGGTCACACAGAATATGTCCCCTATAGTCCCTAGAAACCAGCAAATCTCCTAGAAACCTGTTCTCCTACTGGTATAAAGAGAATGGCTAATAAGAAGAGATGATCACACACACACACACACACACACACACACACACTTTGTTTATCCGAAGCCAAGAACTACAATCAACCACCAGCTTCAAAAACTCAGGAGTCAGACCATAGACTGTACCATGACAAGAGAAGGAGAGAGAAAAAAATTGCTGAAAGACATAGAGATTTTAGATTTAAAATATGGAAAGGAAATAGTTCCTACTTGGCATTTCCACAGTCTAGAAAAGCTATGTTTATCCCAACCACACTTCTAGGTGGCTGTTTTGTCACATGGGTTTCATCTCCGAGGGTGCCCAGCTTCTGAAATTAAACATGAGTGGAGAATGTCAGAGGGTTCAGAGCAACACTGTGCTGTCTACAAGCCTGAAGGACTCTCGTGGTTGGTTCTGCAGAAGTCGAGATAAACCCTGACGTCTCCCCGCTTCCCAGACACCTTAGGATGAACTGAGGCTACAGACACCACCACACCATCTAAGTCTCCCAGAGCTGCTTCAGCAAAAACCAAGAAAGGGTGCATCCTCTCTGGGGAGCGTCTTTCACATGCCTTCCTGTGACGTGTGGCTTATTTATTCCAAGAGGGAGTCCTTTCCCTGACAATATATCTATGTTAGATAATGCTTGTCCAGGAAAGTGGTCTGAGAACAAGAAGAAGTTCAGGTTAAGAAATGAAGAGCAGAGACCGCTGGGCTGAAGACTAGCAGAAATGAACTTATGAGAACACAAAATAACAACACTTTGACACGGACACCTTCATATAGTAGGGCTTAACCATCTGTTGGGCACTGTGTCAAATGCTTTTCATGTGTTATTAATCCTCATGGAAACCATCAGAAGTGGATTCTGTCATTATCCCCATTTGCAGATGAGGAAACGGAGGCTTGGAGGAATAAGGTAGCTTGCCCAAAACAGCAACACTAGTGAAGAGACAACTAGAACTAGAACCCTTGTCCACCTGCCTCTGGCTCCTGCTCAGGGAGTGCCATAGACTGAATGCCTGGGTCCTCCACAAATTCATAGGTTGAAACCTAATCCTCAGAGTGAAGGTATTTGGAGGTGGGGCATTTGGGAGGTGATTAGATCATGAGGGTGGGCCCTCATCAATGGGATAAGTACCCTTATACAGGAGACCCCTGGGAGCTCCATCATCTCTTCCACCATGTGAGGATACAGCAAGAAGATGGTCATTTATGAACCAGGAAGCAAGCTCTCACCAGACACGGAATAGCCAGCACCTTGATCTTAGATTTCCAAATCTCCAGAACTGTGAGAAATAAATGTTGGAAATACAGATCATATATGGGGGAGAATTTGCCTTCACACATCACTTCAGTGACTTGATACTTGAAATTCCACTAAAGGAGTTAGTTAAACATCATTTTTACATGAGCCTTGCATTAGCTTTGCTGCTGACTCTGCATTGGTGGTGGTGGTAGTGAGGGTCTCTGGGGTGGTGCTGCATGGCCAGGCAGAGGGCAGTTCCCACGCTGAACTTTCGTCCTCAAATGTAAAATCATCAAATGAGAAAATTGGACTAAATGATCTCTAATGGGTGTTTAAGCCCTACAGTGTTAGAGTATGATGGGAAAGCAACAAAGACTCTGTCTTTAAAAAACCTTAACATTTAATGTGGCATTTTTCATTCATCAGATTGGCAGAGACTGAAATTCAAAACACATTGGGCTGATGAATGGATAACAAAACAGGTGCTGTTGACTCACTGGAGGCTGAGTAAACGGGCTTTGGATATCTATAAGAATATAATAATAATAATAAATGATGACAATGACAATCATAATATATTGCAATGCATATACCCATTAACACTGATAAGCCACACATAGGAGATTCTCCTAGAGATATATTTGCACATGGAAGATAAATAACAGTGCTATTTATTGTAACAGAGAGCTGGCAATGAACTACATACCCTTTGGTGAGGGCTGGTGCAAGAATTGTATTACCTCCAGTTTTGAACACTACACAGTCATTAAAAAGAAAAAGGTAGATGAACATGAGCTATTAGAGAAGGATCTGCAAAATAAATCATCAAGAGAGGAAAGTGGAGAACAATCCAGTACGCTACCATCTTGTTCAGCTCTATGTTTTGGATGTGTGTGTGTGTGTGTGTGTGTGTGCATGCGTGGGCACGCGCACGTGCATGCATGTTCATAGAACTACTCCAGAAGGATTTGCTTGAAAAATGACTATTAACAGTAGATGCCATGTGGAGGGGACTTGGGGAACCAGGATAAAAGGGAGAGTAATTTTTTATTGCAGAGCTTTTCATACTCTGAATTTTTTTGCTTTGTACATGTAATTACTTTATCATAAAAAAAAAACCCAGCTCAAAAAATATTTTTCAGTCTCTCAGAGGGTATGACAGATTCTATAAAGCAGAGAAATTATGTCAACTATGTCCTATAAAGTATTACATATCCATATACACATATAGCACTATATATAGTATTACATAGTACATATATGTAATTATTGTCAACTACATTATATATATGTGTGTGTATATATACATACACACACACACACACACACACACACACACGCATACATATACACATAACATTTGGAGATTTTGTTAGCCCAGCTGGTTAGAAGTAGAAAACTCATGAAATTCCTAGTTACTAGGAGATACTAGTCCTCTCCCAATTTGGAGACATAGCTTCTCCCTTGCATAACCACGTGACCGAGCCTTGGTCAGCCATGTTGCACAATGGACTCTCCAGGATGAAAGATCTTGCTCCCTTTCCCTCTCATCCAATGCCCAACCTCTCTCCCACATCCTCGAGAAGCGAAGGGAATACATCCAGTATCCATCCCTGCCTGTGACAAGAAGACATGGGCAAAAAGAGGCCTTATTGTAAGCCACATGGCAGGCAAATGGGCCAACACTTGTTGGCCATGATCTGAAATCTCCGCCGTACACACCAAACAATAAAGCATCTCTGATTCACATTTGTTGAATGTTCTCAAGCCCTGAGAGAAAAGTCAAAAATAGCTAGGAGTCTTGAAACCCTTTAGGAAAAGGCACTTTTTGGCATACTTGTTTTTTCATCATTCAATGAACAAAAAGGTTCACTGTTTCAACCACCAAGAGAACAGCCAAGTTTTTAGAAATGCAGTCACACTTTTGGCTGACAGAGGAGATTTTCCAACTGGGCTTTCATACGCATACTTACGGGTGGTCTGTCCTACCTACCACAGGCTTTCCTGCGCCAACAAGTTTGTTTGTAAATCTAAGTGTAATAACAAAGCTTGTATACTCACTGAAAGCTAGAGGTTCAGGACTTGTGAAAAGGGGAAAACAAAGGTGCATTGAGATGCCTCCATGGCGAAGAGAAAACCTCGATTCTTTGAAAGAGGTAAAGCTGCTTGAAACAGATCCCTTACATCTTTATGGAGAAGTGTAGCTGACTTGCAATTCCTTCAACAGAAACTTGAGATTGATTTATTTCCACTGGGCAGATTAAATACACAATGTTTTCATGCGGATGACGGGACTTCATAAATTTGTCACTGCCGGGCCATGTGCAGCCTTTGATCTTTCCGTGGGGCCTTGCTTGGAGCCGGGAGCTGGGAGCCGCCTGGGTGTGACACATGCGTCTCTGCATCCATCTCTCCTGCACGTTGCATTTGGCCGTCCTCGTCAGAAGGAAAGAGACGGGGCCAGCTCTTAAGAAAGGGCTGCACTGCAAGGGTGAGCCATTTCCATTTTAAAGTGAAGCTGCTCAGAAGCCCCTGGATCAAACTGCCCCGCCCTCCCCCATCTGAAAGGCGGAGGCAGTCTGGCTACCACGTGTGTCTTCCTCTTAATCACGGGGGCAGATTCTGCTGCTCGGCTTGCTTGGTCGTCGTTCCTTTCCTCCCACCCCAAACCTTGAGCACTCCACTTAAAGTGGACGACCCAAGGGAGAAGCACTGTTCAACCCAATCCATGCAATTCACTGAAGTGCAGTGAGTGGCTCCTGAGTTTTCTAAAGGCCAGGCAGGATGCTGGCACCAGGAATATAAGAGAGTAAGACACAGTCCTCAGCGAGCAGGGAAGACAGACAACCCAACAACCAAGTGGTCAGTGCAACGGAGAGACGTGCCCTGCAGACTGCAAGCGATTACCAACAGGCACCTGTCACAGACTTAGAGGGCTGTAGGTGCTGGCTGGGCGGGGGGGGAGCAGAGTCAGTCATGGAGAGCTTCCTGAGGAGGTGGTCCTGAGCTGCTCTTAGAGGATGTGGAGGAGTGTGGCCAGCACAAGATGGTGGGGAGAGGCTTCCAGGCAAAAGAGAATGAGCAAAGGCACAGGTATGGGGAAAACAGCACAGAAGAGTAGGGGTGTGCACGGCTGAAGTGTGACATGTGAGGTAGGGGGAGGGCAGGGCAAGAGGTAATGGGAGTATTTGACAGCATGGACTGACCTCTTCATCTTTTAAAACTAATAATGATGATGTTATTTGCAGTTTTATTCCACTTTATAGATGAAGAATCTGGTGGGCCACAGAGGTTGTGATTTATTCAAGGTTCTCCAGCTAGTACTTAGCAACCAGTGCTCAAGTCCAGGTCCATGGGATGCTAAAGCCCTTGACGGCTACATATAGGTTCCCAACAAATGGAACATGATAGAAACCCTCTGGTAGTCACAAGAAGGTCTGAGGCAATAGAGAAAGGTATCATGTTGCAAGACAAAAACCAAAGCACAGTAAAGACTTCAGTTATTTCCCAATAACTAAAATGCTGAACTTAATTTAAAAGATAATTTTAAAGGCCTTCTAGAAGAATAAATAAGGAAGAATAGCTAAAAATTAATTTGGAATTTAAAAAAGAATGCATAACTTGGTCTAGCAGAATTTAAAGCAGTATTTTGCTGGAACAAGGACCAAGAGCAAATCAAATAGAGCAGATGTTTGATTGGACTCTACAACGTGTGTGTGTGTGTGTGTGTGTGTGTGTGTGTGTGTGTATCATGATAAAATTAGCAATAAGCAGCAAGACAATGGGTAAGGAATTATTATTCAATAAATAATACTGGAAAATTCAGCCATCAACCCAAATTATTATCAAACACCAAAATAGCTATAGACTGATTCAAGTGTAAATGTGGAAGGAAGGAAGGGAGGGAGGGAGGGAGGGAGGGAGGAAAAAACTCAAAAACGTAGGTGAACAGCTGAGCTCTGGAAGGAGCATTTTCTAACCAGAAATGATTCATGGAACACAAATGAAACAGTAAGTCTGACTACATAGCAATTGTATAATTTTCAAAATAGAATTTAATAAAGGCAAATGACAACTTAGAAAAGTATTTTCAGCCAGTATTATAATTATTCTTAATGAACCATAAGATATTTTTAAATCATTGAGGAAATCACTACATTTTTAAATTGGCAAGTGATATGAATAAACCACCAAAAAAGGATGGTCATCTATTTGGCCAGCAGTTGAGGCTGGCTGTGGGCTGGGAGCTCAGCTGGGCTGTAACATGGGATAATGTAACATGTGGATTCTCCAGCACAGAGGTCTCAGGGTGGACAGACTTCTTCCATGGCAGCTGGCTTGAAAGCAAGTGTAAAATGACAGCTAGGTGGCTACTTCTGACCAAACCTGGGTGGTCATATAGCATCACATCCCTGGCATTGTACTGTCATTTTATTGATGGCAAGTGGGTCACTAAGATCAAACCAGACTCATGGGGACAGATACAGATCCCACAGCTCCATGGGAGGAGTTAGAGAATTTGTGGACATGTTTTAAAACCACTGCAGAGACAGAGAAAATAAACTCATGGTTACTGAAGGGCAAAGGTCAGGGGAGCGGATAAATTAGGAGTATGAGATTAACAGATACACACTACTATAAATAAAATAGATAACAAGGGTTTACTGTATAACACATGGAACTATATTCAATTTCCTTTTAATAACCTATAATGAAAAAGAATCTGAAAAATAATGTATATATGCATAACAGTCACTTTGCTGTACACTTGAAACCAACTCAATATTGTAAGTCAACTACACTTTAATAAAAAAAAAAGCACAGCAGAATGAGATATTATTTCTATTACATCTTAAATTTAATTAAAATGTAATTAAAATGAAACAGTTGTAATGGTAATATTCAGTGTAGCTAGAACTGTGAACAGTATTTTTTTCTAAGGAAACAATGTTTCTAAGGAAGCAAAGTTTCTAGAACTTTGAAACTGCTTGAGTCTGGTGCCTCAGTAATTCCCCTTTTAGTAATTATCCTAAGGGTCTAATCAAATTTGCAGTTAAACATTTATTAAATATTTATCTACTTGCCATCATTCATACTTTTTAGAAGTACATTCATACTTTTTAAAAAAGGGTGATAATCTATGTTGAGCACTTTGGTTAAATGGATTGTGTTGAATCTATATCAGAGAACATAATGCAGTGTTTATAAATCTTGCTTTTGATGAATATGTAATAACATAGGAAACTGTTACAGTGCTGTGGAAAAGGATGATATAAAATTAACTACAGCATATATTTATAAAGTTTATTTTTAAATACATATCCATTGTATGTGCACAGAAAAAGACTGGAATAGTAAACAGCCAAATGTTAACAGTGATTATTGCCCTGGTGGAGGAAAAAAGGATAATCTTTATTTTCACATGTATACTTCTTTATATTTTCCAAATGTTTTATAATGCGTATTGTTTTGCCTTTGTATTTAGAAAAATAAATAAGTAACATTACTTTTTAAAGTAAAGGGGAGAATATTTGATCTACACTCACTCATGGGTGGTAAGAAATTTCTCTGCAGGGTTAGCAGCAGGTTATTGACAAATGTGCCACAAATCCATTTAAAGATCCTCCTCAAGGTAAGATTTCTCTAGCTGTGTTTCAAAAGCACTTGAAGCTAAAAATTTAAATCCTCTAGATATGTCAAATTCAGTTACTCTAGCCGCAATTCAATAGATCAGAAAGTTAATAAATAAGACAAGAGAAAGCAAAACAATAAATTCTAAATCAGGGTTTGGGGGGGCACTCTTTAAAGAGTTATATGGTCTCAGTAACAATGCAAAGTGTTCAGGGAGACCTGCAAGGACCAAGCAAAGCACCACTTCCCGTGGAGATAAAAGCATGGCAGCAGCATCCAGAGCCCGCTCGAGGTCAGGGAAGGTGAAGTGTTGTACCTGTGGCCCAACTGCAGCTCTTTCCCCTTATTCAAGGTCTTCTGTAACATGAGCTTCACAGCATCCTCTTTGGTAGGGGACAGAGGGAGTGTTAACGACCAAGGACCGTTCCACCAGGATGTGAACCCCACTAAAGTTCACATAGCAGGCAGAAGCGTGGACACACACACCCAGTGGGCTGCTTTGAAGGCTCACAGTTTTACCCAGGATGGCAAAGATGTGTCACACACTTGTACACTCCACTGTCTTGGGACACTGACAGACAGCAATAATCAATCAGAACACTTTCCTGCCAAGTGTAGATTCCTCCTGAAAACCCTTCTTTCAATGGTGCCTAGAATTGACCTGTGAGTAGAAACCAACCTGACAGCTTGCCCCAGACTCAGAATAGACTGGATGCACCAAAAAAAACCCCAAAACAACAAAAAAAGCCTTCTCTGATGTCCTTAACCAGTTCTACCAAAGGATTGCAAAGTCTTACCTAAGACATCTTTAAATGGACTGCAGATTCTGAATCTATATTCTAGTGAATCTCATAGTCTGTTGGGGATCTAAGAAAATCAGCACAGTGCCCAACTCCTGTTGGGTTCCACACCTCATAGCCAGCAAAGTCTACTTAAGCCCCTACTCCACCACCTCATACCCTTCATTTCACAAAAGAGCAGGGCTCTTTGTGTCCTACACACCACCCTCAAGCTCCTTGAGAGGTTGTGTATTCTCCCTTCTCTTCTCACCACCGCTCCACCCGGGAGTGTTTAGGATCTAATTACATTGTCAGGAACGTGATGGACACTCAAGAAATGTTAAAACAATTAATTCAGTAATTGGAAAAAATAGTGACACCTCCATTAATCCAAGTGATCAAACTTGAGAAAGATGGAGGTTATCCCATGGAAGCCTGTATTTTTTTTCCTAGGCTCAATCCAACTCTAAGGGTGTCATGGGGTCTTTTCCTGATTTGGGATGCCTTGAACAAGCTTTAGGTCCGCTCTACTACACAGGAAGTGTGGTGACCACCTATATTCAGGGTTATCGGCCTTGACTGCATTCCACCCGGACAATCCACACTGGAAATGCCCTACAGCCAGAGACTGAAATGAAGAGTCTTTACAGCTGGGCATGGAGCTGCTATCTGCAAGCAGGAAAGGTTAAAATAAACAGTGACTTGAACAAGACCCATCTTGATGAGAAGTCTACACAGTGTCCAAAGCCCTGGAATGCTCAGCCACTTCAAAAGGAGAGTAACTGCCTGGTATCTGCAAAGGGGGCAAAGGCCTCAGGCCACTTGCTTTGCAAGTCTGCATAAGAAGCCATGTCTCAGACTGCCCAGAACCCTGGAACCCACAGGATAGATGTTTTACGTCCACCACTTCCCCTTCGGTGAAAAAGCAGGCGAGCAATCCAGGGCTGGGCAAGGGACTCCCCCCACCAGATGCTCACTAACGAACCTCCAAACCGATCAGCATCGTCTGTGCCTCCTGGTAGGAGGACACCCTGTTTATTTTGAACTCCACTTGCTTGTTGCTGATAGGACAGGGAGACCTATCTGCAATCACCAGGCTCTCCTCCATGCCACACCCTCCCCGCCACAACTCCTGAACTGTTGTGTTTGACATTTTGAAAGCTGGATTTCCCCGGCTGCCATCAGAGGACCAGACATGAGGGTGTAACTTATCCCTGAGCTTCAGCTTGTACCACAAACATCTTCTAGTCGACTCAGGCTTCACTCTGTCGTTCACAGATCTCTATTTCCCAGTCACCTCCCATTAGAAACTAAATATGAATTTGTACTGGTTAATTGACTTGACCAGTGGCAAATTTGATTCTGACACAGGGAGGTCTAACATGGTATTATACTCCATTGCCTTCGAGAACATTTGAAAAATACTCTAGAGCCATCCCCCTCACACCCTACCCATGTGTCTTGCTCTTTCACACACACACACACACACACACAGGTGAATGCGCACTCCTTGATCTTCATTCTCTTAGAACAGAGTTTCTCAACCTTAGCACTATTAGCATTTTGGGCGGGATAGTTCCTTGTGGCGGGGGCTGTCCCGTGCATTGTAAGATGTTTGGCAGCAGCCCTGGCCTCTGTCACACTAGATACCAGTGGCACCGCCCGAGTGGGACAACCAGAAATCCCTCTGGACATTGCAAATGGCCCCTGGGGAGTAAGATCGTTCCCTGTTCCATTGCAAACCACAGTTTCCTTAGACCTAAAAGGGTCATATCATTTCTAGCTTTTCGTGAAGCCAAGAGATACTAGATGTTGAGTAAGAAAGTTCCCCTTTTACAATTTATTTCCTGGATTAAACAAATCAAGGCGTTTAAGTAGCTGGGAGAAAATCCAAGAATTCCTCTGAGGAAGGAGTGTTCTTTCAGATGAGGCAGCCCTCATTCCCTGGGGTTGAGCGATTTAACATATAGTGCAGCGGGGGCCTCGGTGACCCCTTCGCCGCACCTTCTTGTCTTATGGGGGGAGGACTTACGGGGAAAGATGGCTTGAGAGGCCCCCGGCATCTCCCCACCATCCTGCCTTTTCCATCAATATTAGCTCTATCCCAGCCAGCCTCTTTCATTATGTCAGAGTAAGAACAGGAAGGGAGAGAATTCTCACCAAACAAAACATCTTTTATCAAAAGTAAGAGGAATTCAGGGACAGCATCTGGCTGGGGGGCTGTTGCCTAGGTCTCCTCCCCTGGGCTCCCTGAGCCCCCTGCCAACTTCACTCTTAACCAGTTAGCTCCCTGCACTGGGGTCACAAGTCTGCTGTCGGTCTCTCCCCCTAGACTGTGACCTTCCTGAGGGCAGAGGCTGCATCTCATTCAAATGATCACTCCTTGAGCTTAGCACAGAGATTGGCTCACATTTTTATTTCAATAATAACTGATATATATTTAGTACCTATACCAAGTACTAAACACTGTACATTTCACATACCTCATCTCATTCAAACACTCCCCCAAATCCTGAGAGGTGGGTACCGGATTATCCCCACTTTGCAGAGTGGAGATAGAGGTTTGGGGGTTAAATGGCTCGTTCAGAGCCTCCCAGCTTGTGACAGAGACAAAGCCAAGTCCGCAGCCCAGGCTGTTTAGACAAAGCTCTTAATCCTTGAACGCTACCAGGCACTTGATACTTGATGAACTAATGGATGAAAGAACAGATTAAAGTGCCCCCCCCAGTGATCTTGCCAATCAGAAAATGTTTGCTAGACTGTGGTGACTGCCAGGTGTCCCTGTTCTCTCATCAGAGGGAAATCTGGGGAACTGAGATTCTATCTCGCCTCTCCCTGCCATGCTGAGTACACCCTGGGGGTAGCTGGAAAAGATTCCTTGGAGCTTGGTATTGTTTCTCCTTTAGGACGGAACAGTCACCCCCTCAGTACTGCCCTCCCTGGGCTCACATCCATGACTGTGCCCACCTGCTTCAGGGATGGGATGCTCCTGGCTGCAACTTGGGGAAAGCTGAAGAAGAAACTGGGGAGTAAACAACCCTGGCCGGCACCAAGTTCGTTCATTTCAGCAAACAATGATGACGACCCAGCAGCACCTCAGCTGGAAACTGTTAAGACCGTGGTCCTTGCCCTTCAAGCTCCCAGGGCAGCAAGGGAAGGACACAAACCCAGGTAAAGCTAACACAAGCCAAGTCTTGGTAAATGTCATGATCAAGGTCCAAACAACTGAATAAAACAGGTGGAAGTGGTTCTTTCTGCCCAGAGCGACCAGGAACTGCCTTGGAGAGGAGGCTGGGTGTGAAATAGACTTGAAGAAAGGATGGAGGATTGAGAAGCACTAGTGGAGAGGATGCCAGGTGGAAAGGGCTCAGGTAGCAAAACCATGGTCGTCGTGGGTGGAGAGGAAATCAGAGAAAGGTGTTGGGCTCTGCAGGGGCAGGTGGGGGTTGGTGAGGCTGAAATCTAGGCTGGGACCAGACCAAAAGGACACATATTTCTCCATTCAGTGGAGAATTCTGCTCACTTTGTTCAAAGAACAGCAACTGATGAGTTTATCTAGTTTTAATTTGGATTCCACCAGAAGCAGGTCCTGAAACAAGTATTTGGGTGCAAGTTGTTTACTTGGGAGGTGATCCAAGGAAGCACTGGGAAGTCTGTGGGCGATGGAGACAGGGGAGGGGAGCATGCCAGTTCAGGCTGTGTTAATGAGCAGGTTACCAATAGAGGCAACTGGGCCTCTGTCCCGCTGGCAGGGTTGTGCTGGAATGGCTTGGACTGACTCACAAGAGGAAATTGTGTGAATCTCTCCCCAGCTCAGAGTTCAGTGGCATCTGTTGGTAACTTGAATTCTGCCACGGTGGGAGTATTACACCACAGAAATTAGCGAATGCTGCAGATTAAGGCCTTACCTGTGTCCATCCCCTGGCAAAGAGCCTGCTTACCAGCACACACACACACTGCCTGCTGGGGCCTCAGAGAGATGATGGGTAAGGGGCAGAGGGCACCGGGCAGCCAGGGTGTTTACCTACCAACACCCATCAGTGATCGGCTGAGAGCCGCTCCAGGAGGGTTACCTGCCCTGTGTTCCTAGAACAGGACAAGTACAGTCCCAGCTGAAGAATGCCCTCAGGTGGTGTCTGAGTCCATTAGGGCTGCTCTAACACATACCATAGACTGGGTGTTTTTAATAGAGAAATATTAAATAAATGAGAACATTTATTTCTCACAGTTCTGGAGGCTGAAATTCCAAGATAAAGGTGCCTGCAAGTTTGGGCCTGCTTCCTGGTCATAAATGACCATCTTCTTGCTGTGTCCTCACATGGCAGAAGTGGGGAGGGAGCTAGCTCTCTGGGGACTCTTATAAGGGCACTAATCCCATTCACAAGGGCTCCACCCTTATGATCCATTCAGGACCTCCCAAAGGTGCCACCTCCTCATACCATTACACTGGGGGTTTAGAATTTCAACATATGAATTCTGGGGGGACATAAACATGTAGTCTATAGCAGGTGGGGAGCCTCAGTTGCTTGCAACAGAAAACCATTCAAATGTAAGAGCCTAGAGAGGACTGAGGGGCGTAGCCAGGGCCCCAACAGCATCAGTTGTGGGTCTGAACTACCCAGGGGCTACACTGAATAAAATGTCCCCTGCCCTAGGAAAGATTGCCAAGTAAGTGGAATGAAACCCATACACAATCTCCATCAGCTGGCTCCCTTGCCTTTTCCCCACATACACATCTGTGATCCTCTTCCTGATAGCAGACAACCAATTCCTACAGATTTAGCAGATTCACAACCTATTCTTCACTCAAGAACTCACACTTCCTAGGGATATTTTCACTATACTAGGGCTCCAGAAAGAAGAGTCTTCAGGATCTCCAGAGGTGTTAAAATGGCATTTGTGGAGTAGAGAGTTTAGGTTAACAAGCCCCATTCCCCACACACGCCATGCATGCCCAATAATTGATGTTAGTTCTGTTCCCCCAAAAGTAAAATTCAAAATGCAGAAAGTTTAGGGACTGGAAGGTGACAGCTTCCTTAAATAAGTAAGGACATCCCTTCCCAGTGGCAGATACACCACGGCCTGTAGCCTCCAGAGCATGGGGTCTTGCTAATAAGCTCTCCCTCTCTGTGTCCCTGTTTGGAAAGCTCATAAGATGAGGCTGTAACAGCAGAAAGATTTTGGGTTCGGCTCTTATTTTCATCTGGTGAACTCTGACACGCTCCGTTCCCCCACTGCTTGGGGACTTTGTACGGGTGAAGGAGATATTCTGTCTCTGAAGTGCTGAGAGCTCCTTGGAAGCAAAGACTTGGAGCAAGATAAGGAAGGTCGGACAGCAAATCTCCTATTACTGGGCTTTGGAAGGGCCAGAGCGACAGAACCCTGGGTAAGGGGGATAAGGATGAGGAAATAGCTGATATACATTCCTCTGTAGGGTCTGGAGCAGAGAAGGTGAAATAAAGTTTGGAAAAGAGGAGGTGTACAGGTCACAGTGTCTGACTTCTAGCGTGCCCACCCAAAGAACTGGATGATTACATTCAGTGACCTGCCCCCGCAATCCCTGTAAAATCATCCTTATCCAGCTTGTGTCCCAAATAACTAATATAATAAACAATGTCTCCTCTACTCAGCACTCCCCAAACCATCCTTTTGTTTAACCACAATTCACAAAAACAATTTCTTCATTGTAAATAAATCCCTAGACTCTACAATATGCCCTGATCCAGGAAAACACAGGAACAGATTTTATAAGCTCCGTGTATTTCCAAACAAGGGACATTGTTTAACCATAGAAACATTATTTTAAAGAATCCTCCTGACAGTAAACCCTAGACAGCATCTTCTGGTGAAAAAATAAAGGTGGCACAAAAGTGAGATGCCTTGTGGAAGGAAAGCTGGCAAGGGAATTCAGGGTTGTTTGTTCCATCTATTCAGCCCATTGCCCAAGGGTCTTAGAGCGTGACTGGAAGCTCTGAGGCCAAATTGGAGAGGCTTCCGGGCTGCACTGGCTGGATGGGTAGTGTGACCAGCCTGGACAGGCAGTGACAGCTTCCAGGCTGCCATGGCAGACAGGTTTCCTTCCTGGAGCCAGGATCAAAGGTGGTGCTGGTCCCCGGTGCATGGACACTCAGCACGGCCCCTGTAGGGAAGGCAAAGCTGCCTGTACTGTCAGAGAGGGATACACAAAGCCATGCCTCTCTCCCTCTCTCCTAACTGGCAGGGCAGGGGGGAGGATTTGGTGGTAGGTGGGACCATCTGGGCTTTCTCTGCTCCTTCTCTCCACCACCAGAGCCGGTTTACCACCAACCCACCACCCACTGGGGACCCATGAGAGATAGGGTCCTCCTGAAATCAGACAGCACTGTGGGAGCTCAGGTACTGATCCACCAACACCCACCAATCACTGGCTGAGGACTGCTCCAGGAGGGTTACCTGCCCAGCATCCCACGCTGCCCTGGGCTGGGACAAGCACACTTCGAGCCACAGAATGCTCTCTGGCTGGGAGCTTCGGCGGCTTTGCCGTAGCGAACTCTTAGCACATAAGGCGATGGGGAGGTGGAGGGGAGTGGCCAGGGCCCTAACAGCATCAGCTATGGAGCTGAACGACCCAGGGGCTACAGTGAATACAATGTCCCCTGCCCATGCTCCAAGGTCTTAATATTATGTATTATTTTTGTTAGAACCATTTCTGAGATGTGACACACCTCTCTGACCTATAGAGAACCCTCAGGACCTAACCAGTGCCTTTCTCTTGCTCAGTTACTGAGTCCACGCAAAGGAAGTAGGGTCAAGAGGTGGATCCTGTGATCTCAGCCCCGTGGAGCCCCCCGCCAAACAATCTGAAACCAGGCAGCCCTCAGGCTGACCAAAGCTCCCCACCCCCTCCCCAAATTATCTGCTGCTTACGCTCAAGAGACCAAGTGCCTGGGGGAGGACGGAGCCTCAGCTCTTCAGCCGCAAGGGAAGGAGCCAGGGTCCACTCCCCAGAGAGATGCCCAACCCTCAACAGTGCCCAAGGAATGTTCTGTGGCCCCTACACTCAGTAGCCTCAGACCCCGTATCTGTCTACAGTTCCTAAGCGTTCAGTCTCCTCCTGTCACTTGCTTTTCCGCGTGTGATTTTCCTGGATCCTTCAACCCAATATTTCTCTTCTCCTGCCCATTGTGAACGTGAAGGGCAATGACTTGGGGAAAAAGGCAACCTCGATGACTTGGCACGCTTTGCTTTCCACATCATTCTCAAGTCAATAAACCATACACCGGGGGGCTGCACGCACTTGCTCCATGAATCAGTAAGGCCTACAGGGATTGTGCTTGTGAGGGTGGGGCTAGAGGAGCCCGCTGCTCTGGGTCTGTCTGCCTATTTCCAGGAGCATCCAGCTGCACCCCTCCTGCTCTCTCGGGCCACAGCTTAAAGAGTCGAACTCATGACCCAGGCCAAGCCATTCAGCTTCTTCCATTTTCTTGTCCTAGGAGCTCCTTAGTGGTAGTGAGGGGGGAGGGGGAGGGGGAGGTGGGAGAGGGCAGGGATTGATCTAGGCTGGTCCCATCATAATTGTCTCCATAGTTTTTCAGAGCATTCTGGGGCAAGGTCCCTTACTCTCCTTTGCTGGGGAGTTCCTCAAAGGAAGTGAGGCCAGGAGATGATGCCCTGAATGGAGCTACGGTGAAGCCAGATGTATCCCCTGGACTTTCAGCTTAAAATAAACATAAATTCTCTTCAGGCATTAAACACTTGGAACTGGTTTTGCCATCACTCACATCTTCAAAAAGAGTCTCAACCAACAGGCCTTGTAACAGACATTTTCCTTGCTTTTTAGAGGATTTTCCATCATCTTCTGAGATGACAGATGCTGCTCAATGATCAGCTTTACTGGTGGTAGCTGGGACCATCTGTGCAGCAGCCACGTGTGGTGGGGCCCTGCCCACTCCCTTCCCAGCTTCCCTCGACCTCTGCTCCCAGCCTCCGCTCAAGCCAGAAACCTGGGGGCCATCCCTGGTTCCTCTTTGTCCCTTGCTCTTTGAATCCAATCAATCATCATGTCGGATTAATTCCATGTCCAGACAGCTCTCAAATCCACCCACTCCTTTCCCTTTCCTCTGACATTACCCTCATCTGAGCATCTGTCACCTTTTATGGGGGCCCCTAAAAGAGTCCCTAACCAGTTTCTCCCTCTATACCTGCCCCATCTAACACTTACTCCCCCAACACCCCAGTGAAATTGCAAAACGTAAATCAAATCATTATGTCTGCCCCTCCCCTACTTCAATCCTTTGTGTGTGTGTTAAATCACCTACACTGCTCTGGCTGCACCAGCCCCCTTGTGGTCTCTGGAATGTACCAAGCTCTTTTCTGCCTCTAGCCTGTATGAGTTTCCTATTGCTGCTGAAACAAATTACCACAAACCCAGTAGCGTAACAACACAAATTTATCTTCTGGTTCTGTAGGTCAGAAGTCTCAGATAGGTCTCATGGGGCTAAAGTCCACGTGTCTGCAGGACTGCATTCCTTTCAGGGGCTCTGGGGGAGGATCTGTTTCCCTCACTCTTAATCTTATAGAAGCTTCTTGCGTTCCTTGGCTCGTGGCCCCCTCCTCCTTCTTCAAACCTTGCAACCCTCTGATCCTTTTTCTAATGTCATCTCCTTCTCTGGCTGCAGCAGAGAAATGTCTCTGCTTTTAAGGACTCAGGTGATTAGATTGGGCCCACCCAGATCATCCAGGATATCCTCCCATCTCAAGGCCCATAACCTTCATCTGCAAAGTCCCATTTGCAACATCAGGTAAGATATTCACAGATACTGGTTTTGTACTGATTTCGCTGTAGGCCCACAGCGATATCAGTCACAGGGTGGATGTTCTACAAATATTTGATGAATGAATGAATGACATTGGCCTTGACTTTAAGCTTAGCCCTTCCTCCTTCTTCAGGACAAATCCTGGCCTGACACAGAATGGATTTAGGGAGCTCTGAACTGGATTTCTGCGATTCAGTACCCAGCCTTCCTTGCTGTGACTCCACCCCTGCCCTGTCCCCAGTCAGGATGCCATGTGTCCCCTCTGATCCTATGAGCCATGCCCCTGCCGGAACCACTGCTTTATCTGCCCTTGTCCACATGAATCCTGGATTAGGGTCTACTCTTTTTTTTTTTTTGCGGTACGCGGGCCTCTCCCTGTTGTGGCCTCTCCCGTTGTGGAGCACAGGCTTTGGACGCGCAGGCTCAGCAGCCATGGCTCACGGGTCCAGTCGCTTCGCGGCATGTGGGATCTTCCCGGACCGGGGCACGACCCCGTGTCCCCTGCATCGGCAGGCGGACTCTCAACCACTGTGCCACCCGGGAAGCCCTAGGGTCTACTCTTGACCTCTGCTGGCGAGGGGTGCATTTCCTTCCTAGCACTTCTCGGAATTACTAATTTTACATGTCATCATCTATCTCCTTCAGTAAGCAGTGTGTGCCAGGAGGACAGTGTTTGCTTCTCTTTCGTTCCCTGTTGGATCCGCAAGACCCCACCTAGAGCCTGGTTCCCTCCCTCCCCAGACACTCAGTGGCTGCTGGTGACTGCACGGAGACCCTGACACTTCCGTCCTGTGTAGACCACCCAGGACTGCCCATGGATCGCTTCCCTTCTCCCCACCGGAGCTCTCCAACACTGACTGCTCTGTGCACTGACCCCAGGTCCTCCAGAGGCCACCTCTGGACTTCCTCTTCCCATTTCCAGTCCAGTTCCCTTGCCTCTATTCCATGCTGCGGGAATTTTATCTCTAATGCATATTCTGGGATGAATACCAACCTCAGGAATAGGCACGAGTCCAGAGAGAATAATACAGGCTTTACTCAAGCAATATTTGGTGAGCACCTGATCTGTGCCAGGTCTTCTGTTGAGAGTTGCACAAAACTGAGCAACCACAGAAACTACCCTTGAGAATCCCCCAAAATGGCAAAGGAACAAATAACTACCCTAGAATGATAAATGCTCCAATTCTGTTGCCACAGCTATGGGGGCCGGAGGAGAAAAGCCAAGAGTCTCCAGTTGTTTCTCCACCAGACCATCCTTTTAAGGGGAGCACTCAGGGTTAGGCTGCCCCACCCTGGCTTAGGGAGAGGGGAGGCTGTGAGAGCCCACGGAAAGGTTAAGGGTGAAAGCAAGGGGTGTGAACAGAATTTTACTTCTCATTTAAATGTAATTCATGTCTCATTCCAGCAAGACAGAGGCTCAGGCTCGGATGTTGCAAAGATTTTAGAAATTGTACGGTCTGTTCTGCAAACAGGTACTCATCTCTCAGGTGAGGATCTGCATGTCTGACTTCACGGAAGGTCTATAGGAGGAATGAAGGCAATGTAAGCAGGGCGACTGGGGCAGGGCCAGAGCTGCCAAACTAGGAAAGAGGATACAGTTCCCCTGCGCCCTACTTCTCGGAGACTCTTCCTCAGATGCCAAAGCGCTCAGTGGGGAAAATTGCAAAACAGTAGTAAAAAGATTTTCAAGTTGGAAAATGCAGCCCTGAAGTTAACTGAGGCACCAGCCAGCTCATGGCATTCTGTCATTTGTCAGCTGAGATGGGGAGATCCCGGAGCAGCCAGAGAAACAGCAGGCAGGTGACACAGGGATGGGATGTGTCATCCATCCCCTTGGTCTAGCTTGCCCATGGACCCCCATCAGAGGGTTGATGGGAGGACATTTGCAGGCCTGGTATGTTTCTCCAACTTGCAAGCTGATGTTAGTCCTTTACTCTGGGCCTCCACTGTGGCTGACACAGAGTTTTACTCATGCAAAGTGACCTGCCAAACCATTTTGGCCCTGTTTTGCTGGAAGCCAGAGAGAAGACAAAGAACGCTATAAAAAATAACAAGCAAAGCAGAATGCCCTCCCTGTCTCCCTGAGGTGACACCAGCTATTTTCCTATGAAAATAAAGGGAGCAAGGAATAATTAAGAGAAGGGGGAGGGGAGACACAGAGAAACCCATCTGTAAAAACAGGAGGATTTTCAATGACTTTTCAGTAGCAAAGGAACAATTATTATAGTCTTCTGAGGGGATTCAGAATTCCAGAAAATGGAGAGACCTCGAAAGTGAATCAATGCTGTTGTTGTTTTGTTGTTTAACCAGCCTTCCCCAATGTTATGTGAGCCTCAGAATAAGTGTTAAGAACTGCCACTCTGTTCTCCGATGTGAAGGGGTCTCCACGGGGCTTCTACCCTAATCTGGGTAAGTAAAGAGTGGATTAAGCCGGTAATTTTCAGTAGCTAAAAAAGAACTACAAAGGCACAAGTGCTACCAATTATATCTCAACACAAACCCGTGCCTCCTTAAGCCTGGATGCAGACAAGGCAAACAATTTCATAGTCAACCAGGGTGTTCTCGGGGAGACCTGGGAACATGCTGTGCGCATTAAAGGGGCGATATCTCGCATGTGCAATTACTCAACACATCTTTAAAACTGTAAACACTTGTTCACATGTGGAGAAGTTTAGAGCTGCGAGGGCTTGGAAAACCCACCTGGCAGGCGGGTTCCCTCCATCACTCCCCAGTTGCGGAGCCGTTCTCGGAGCCCACTGTTCTTCCCAGAGCCAAACCCAAGTCAGCGGAGAAATCACCAAGGACTGGGGGGGCAGGAGTTCGCGCGTGCGCTATTTTTAGCCAGAGCACTCCCTCTTCCCCTGTCTGGATTGACCCGCTCCCATAAACCTTGCCTCCATCTCTCCCCCACAAACCCCCTACCTCGCTGCCTCGGGGAGCTGGGAGCTCGCAGAGATGCTATCTGGCCTTGGTTAGCTGCTCTCTTCACCTTTGAGTGGCATTGAGTATACTGAGGTTTCCAAAGAAACGCAGCAGAAGGTGACCGCCCAGCTCTGGTTTTTGGAAACAGTAGACTGTGTGGCCTCAAAGACGACCCACCATGCATGGAAAAATAATCTCTCCCCACGTGCTCAACAAAGGAATGTATAGAACCCAAGGACTCCAGCCTATAACGACGGGAGTCAAATGGAAATAAAGCAAGGTTTGTTCTATCCTGTCAGCCTCTGGCCTGGCTCACTTGAGAAACACACTCCTATATACATAACAGATGACTCACACGTCAAATGTGGAAAAGATCCATTAGATCATCCTGCTCAGCTGGGTGTCCGACAGAGAGGGCATGGCTGCTTCTCCTTTCCCGGGGCTGATGTTACATGTCTCCAGCAAGAAGCTGATTGTTTTGCTTTTCTGATTTAATTTGCCATCGTGAACCCACTGGGGAGGGAGCAAAGCTCATTCCCTGGCCTCTCAGATCCCCCCACATTCTAGGCGCTGGTCTAGGAGACCAGGTACTCTAGATTCAGAGGGAAATACATTCCCCGCCGTGGAAAGATGGCAATAAATCCATGAGAAATTAAAATTTCACTTGGAATGGAAATTTTACCATCACCCAAATCCACCAGATTTGGACTGGGGGGTTGGGAAAGAGGTTTCCAAAATGAAATGATGTCTACAAGTTGTTTGTTTTAAAGGATGTAATCTACAGTAAAAATGAAATAATCATCCCACCTGAATAAGAGTTATTTCTCTTCCAGCAGACCTTTTGCAGGCTCTATGATTTTACTGTTAATGGGCAGAGGGAACGTAATCAGCTAGGTAATGAGCACCCCTAGCACTGAAGTCATTTAATTAGCACCAGTAAATGAGAGTTACCCAGGTGCTGGAGCACAATTAGCTGTGCCCAAAACATCTCCCACGTCGGTCGGCCAGTAATTAGAGCCAAGGATGGGGAGCTAAGCACCCTGGGAGAAGAATCCACCCCAGCCAGGGACAGGACCAGGCCAGAGGTCTAGCTCTGTAGCAGGCTGAGCAATGCTAGCACCCCAAATCCTAGGAAGGCATCACGCTTGAAGGAGAGGCAAAGAAATGAGTGAAAGAATCACATGATAAATGATAACAATATAGTGCTCTCCAAGTACGAATAGACGTTATCTGGGGGACTTCCCTGGCAATCCAGTGGTTAAGACTCCACGCTGCCAAGGCAGGGCGCACGGGTTCAATCCCTGGTCAGGGAATTAAGATCCCGCATGCTGCCTGGAGTGGCCAAAAAGAAAAGTTATCTGGGCTCTGAAGCCATATTGTCTAGGTTTAAATCCTAGCTAGATGCTTTAAGTGACTAAGAGCTTTCTGTCTCAGTTTACTCATCTGCAAAATGGGTATAGTAAAATCTACCTGAGGTTTAAATGAGTTAATATGTATAAAGTGCTTAGAAGAGTGACTGGGAGGGACATGGTAAGCCTTTCATAAATGTTGTTATTCTTACAACAACAACTATAATATTTTTATTATTCTTGTTATCATTATATATTAATCTCACTTTATTTTGACACGGCCAGTGCATCATAGTTGCCCATGGTCATCCAGCCACAATGGTGGAATAAGCGGAGTAGTAGTAGTAATTGCAGTAATAATAATAATAATAAGAGGTTCTACTTAATGCCTACCATGTGCCAGATTTTCACCTAGCTGCTCTGTCAGAGGTGTGGCCCACAGGTCAATGCCAGCCTGCCACCTGTTTTTGAAAATGAGGTTTTACTGGAACTCAACCATGCCCACTTGTTTACATATTGTCTGTGGCTGCTTTGGGCCATGACAAAAGACTTGAGTGGTCCCTAGAGACCATACAGACCTCAAAGCCTAGAATATTCCCATCTGGCCCTTTAGTTAGCCTAAATTCATTCTCATAATAACCTGTGAGGTAGGTTTTCTTTGTTTCCTATTTTCAGATAGGGAGACCAGGCTTCAAAGAAGGTCAAGGTTATGCCTAAAATCTTTCCTGCAGGGGCTAGACCTCATTTGACTCCAATATATTGCCTCTTCCGGCCACAGTCTCCCGGATCCAGGAGCGCAGAGTGTGTTCTCAGCTCTGGGTCCATCACCGTCCACCGAGGTGGGAGAGAGGTGAGCTGGACACAGCCAGGTGGGCGGCTGCTGGTCAGGTGCTGTCCTTCCCCTGGAGAGAAGGATCATCAGCAGAGTGAAGTCCTTCAGGGCAGGGACAGCCTCAGTCAAACACTCTCCCCCTCCGGTAGTTTGACGCCAGTTTAGTAAACACGCCAGTAGTTTATTCATGGACCCTGCCCAGGCTCCACTGTGTGAGGCACGAGGGTGGCAGAAGCAGGTGCTCGGCTGGGGACAGTTTCAAGGCTGTGACAAGGAATCGGCATTGAGTTACTCCTTGGAGACCGGTTGATAATATTCGTTTACCAAAGGGTGTGGTAATTACCCAGAGATCTGTCAAATTTCAAATGTGTTCAGAAAGTGGAGGTTATTGCTACCACATGTGGTGGATGTTAAGAAGCATTTTCCTTGTTGGAAAAGTGCCCCAAATTTCAAAGTCCTTGAAGACAAAAGGTTCATCTCAACTCCCCTTATGTGGTTGCCCATTTCAGAGACACAGCTGTCGGGTGAGTGGGAGGGCTCACAGCGCTGGGCTTGGAAGGGAGAACGTGGCCTGGGTTGGCTATGTAGGCTTGGGCAAGGCCCTGCCCCTCTCTTCAATGATAAAATGACCCTTATGAATCTGAAGTTCCCATGCTCTAAAATCAAATTCCATTTGCTGCAAGGGAGGCTGTCCTAAGCAGCATGACAATTTAGTGAGCATGTGGCCTTTGAAATGATATCATTTGAATTCATATCCTTGTTCTGCTGTGTGATCTTGGGCAAGTTAGTTAGCTACACTGTGCCTCTTTCTCCTCACTTGTAAAATGGTGAGCATGGAGGTGCCCACCTCTGCTATTTTAATCCTACTTTGAGCAAAGAGACAAGCCCAGTGTCTGGTCCATGATGAATACCACACACATCATACATGTACACACATGATTTATTATTTTTGTCATTACAAGCACCTTTTTCCCACTTGGGATAAGCTCTGAGAGATTATTTTATAAGGAAGTCAATTGCAAGCCTGTCTAGTCAGGATCGAGGTCACCTAAAAGACCTGGTTCTGGTGCAGAATCTTTCTGCACTTTCTGATCTCAACCTACCTCTCTGAGTTGTGAAGCTGGACTGAAAAGTCTGGGGCCTCTGGGGAAAAGGGGTGGGAGGTTCGTATGGTTTTGGTTTTCCCTCCTCTCCTCTGACTTCGGTTCTGCCAGCTCTGGGACCAGCCCGTTGGTCTCTCTGGGCTTCTTGCCAGGTCCAGTTTGAGGAACTGACCTCAGAGTCCTCAAAGGGGTTAGAAGTTAAAAGCACTCCGTGTAGGCACCAAATATTGGTTCCGATGTGCTTTTCTCACTGCCTAGGACATTCCCCTCCCCCGTCCTCCTAGGTTTACTTCTTCCATAGAGGTGATTGAGCACCGACTATGGTCCGTTCTAGTGAACAGAGAAAGGTCCCTTCACTGGAGCCCATGCCCTTTTGAAGGGTGTGAAGGAGATATATTAAAAAACAAATAAAGAGGTACTATAATACATGTCAATAAGTGATGTAAAGAATAATTAAACACAGAACAGAGGTAATGATGAGGCTTCCTCTTCATTTCGGGTACAGTAAGTCCCCTACATACGAGCGCGTTCCACTGAAGAGCACATTCGTAAGTCCAATTTGTTTGTAAGTCCAACAAAGTTCGCTTAGGTACCCAACTAACACAGTCGGCTATATAGTACTGTACTGTAATACAGCATATAATAATACTTTTATAATACTTTTTATAATACTTTTCACACAAATCATAATGTATAATACTTTTCACACAAATCATACATAAAGAACAAATAAACACAAAAAATAAAGAAAACATTTTTAATCTTACAGTACAGTACCTTGAAAAGTACAGTAACACTATAACAGCTGGCATCCAGGGGCTGGCATCGAGTGAACAGGCAAGAAGAGTTACTGACTGGAGGAGGGAGGGGAGATGGGAGACGGTAGAGCTGAAGGGTCTTCAGCAACAGGAGACAGAGGGCCAGCTGCAATGTCACTCAGGCCTGATGTTGATGGAACACACGTTCTCATCTTTGAAAGTTCGTAACTTGAAGGTTTGTATGTAGGGGACTTGCAGTACTTGAAGAGGGCCTCTTTGATCAGCAGAGACCAGAAAGAAGTGAGGGCATGAGCCCAGTAACTATTTGGGGGAAGAGAATTCTAGGCAAAGACATGAACAAAGGCCCTGAGGTGGGAGCATGCTTGGGGGCTAGAGAAACATTAAGGGGCTGGTGAGGTGTAGAGAGGGGTTAAAGGGAGAGAAACAGGGCATGAGGTCGAGAGCTGGTGGGGGGCCAGGTTGGGTGAGGCCTTTCAAGCCACGATGAGGACGTGCGCTTTGAGGGCGAGGAGAAGCCTCTGGAGGCTCCTGGGCAAGGGTTTGAAATCCAACTCAAGTTCAAAACCCAGTTCTGTCACTTACTAGCTACTTGACCTTGGGTACTTAATGTTTTTGTACCTCAATTTCCTCATCTGTTAAATGGGGCTGACAACGCAGTCAGTTTCATGATAATGCTTGTTTTGAAAATCCAAGTTTATTCTAATGCAACTTATGATATACCAGGGAACAATCTGAGCATATTTGAGCAATTTCATGCTTGGCTATCCATGATTTCCACTGCAAAACACACAAAGTGAACAGAAAACTGCACCCAGGTGAATGAAGTCCAGTATGGACACACAAAGGCACACACACACGCCTCAAACATCTCCCAGATGCCTCAGCTCACTGCCTGTGTTGGGGGCCACACCCTCCCCAGGTGATGTCACATTTATCCCTTTCAGAAAACCCTCCTTTTTCCACGTCACAGTAACTCACAAGCTGACCCTGTCTGACTCTTCCGACACCCATGTCTACAGCACACTTTGTCTTTTCCAAGGTAAAGGGCCATATCCAGGGTGGTATTTATGTATTTTGCACAGCACACTGATTTTTAGGAATGCATATGCCACATTATAGCAAAACTGACTGTAGTACTCACCTCCTAGAATTATTGTGACTATTCAAAGCAGTTAGTACTTACAAAACCATTACATGTCTAGCTAGCACATACTTATTGCTATAGGGACTTATCATGCTTATTGTTGTAGTAGTTATTGGTATTGTTGTCAGTGGCATGCCCTCTCAAAGGGCCACTCCAGCAGCTGGGTGGAGAACAGGCTGTGAGCGGGCAAGAGTGGAAACCCAGAGACCGCTTAGGAGAATGTTGCAAAAATCCAGATGAGCCAGGATAGCAGCTTGGATGAGACTGTAACAGGAAGGTGGGGAGATGTGGTTGGATTCTACTGTGAAGGTTTATCCAACCAAATTTACTGATGGACTGGGTGTGGGTGTGGGATGGGAGAGAAAGAATGACTCCAAAGATTTTGGCTTGAGCCAAGGAAGGATGGTACTGCTCTCCCTTCGATGGGGAAGATTGTGGAAAAAGCAGGGTTTGGGGTAATCAAGTACACTATTTTGGACCTGTTCACCATGATGCCTCTTAGCTATTCACGGGGAGGTGCCATGGGGACCATCGTTTCCTCCACTCCTTTCTTTACTGTCCCTGAATGAAGAGAGTTGACCTGCCTTGGGCTCCCCATCACCCTGGGTTTCCTTCCTCCCAGCAGTTCTCAGCTTTTTGGTACAGCATTCTTTGCTAGACTCTAAGCATCATGGAGACGGAACCATGTCTTATTCGCCACTTGATTCCCAGAGCACATGGTAAGTGCTCAATAAATATGTCCTGAAATAAATGAATGGGTAAGTAATGTGGAGGCACCACTTCTCTTTACAGAGCAGCTTCGCCATCACCCCCAGGAATGGCTGTGTTCTGCCAATGGGCCGGACCACCAGCCCATCAAGGAGCAGGACCAGGATGTGGCAGGTATCTGGCCAGATCCAGGGCTCCTCAGCGGGGATGCTACTGGCGTTTTGAATAAAATCTCTCTTCTTACAGGACACCTGGCATCCCAGAGCCCAGAAAAGTCATGCCTGACTCACTCTCTGGGCCCTGTGAGAACAAAACACTCCGGTGGAGAACCACAGTTCTAGTATCTTATTACAGTGGCCCCCACCATTTCCACTGAAAGTGTCCTGCAGTCTGAAAAAGACAGAAACACCACTAACAAAGCACAGATTTTTACTAATAAAAACACAAATGTTACAGAGTAAATCCTCTGGTTTTTACTAATACAAGTATTAGGAAAGGTAGGCTAAAATCTTAGTGATAATATGACCCACTATCCAGATTTGCCTGGGACTTTCTGCATGTTAACTTCCCCAGAAATCCCTCAGTCCTGGGCAAACCCAGATGGTTGGTCATGGTGGTACCACCCTGAACCTCACAGGGCCTGTGCATTTTTCCAAAAGCTGACCTCCAGTCCTGGTGTGCAGAGACCTTTCCTGTTACAGATTAGAGGATCAATCTCAGACAGGCATGTGACTCTGCCCTTGGCACCCAGCGAGGTTTTTCTATGAGAGTGAATTCCCACTGGCAACACCAACATCCAAAGTGAAATGCAAATTCAATATAGTCCACCATATCCTTCCATCTTCTTAAGGAATTAATCCACTCTCCGTTTAGCTCTGGCTAGCTCCTGGCTGTTTCTAGGAGTCACCAGTGCGTGGCAGACGGCAGGGACCTCACAATGAGATGTTAACTAGGCTTCGTAGATCTGTACCTCATGCTTTACTGGATCAAGAGTGAAGCTATACCCGGGGATAACTAGATGAATCTGGGAAAATAGGACATCAGCAAATCATGTTTCAGGGGCTTTAGTTTCTTGCTAACTAGGAAGTAAATTCAGCTGCTTGTTAAATTACACATTGAGATATTTAAGAAAGCAGGGGGAAATTAGCAATGACAGCTATTTCATTTAAATTTTTTAAAGTAGGGATAAATGAATATAAGGCCTGTTCCCAGGGTCCAGGCATATCTGCCTATCAAGTTACCTTTAACTGGGCTATTAACATGCAGCGGGGAGCGCCTGGATGCAGTCACATGAAAAGCACCTTGGAGGCTATCTCACAGTTGGCCGCACTCGCAGAACAAGAAGGGCCTTTCATGCAGGGATGCGGGCGCCTGGGGAGCTCGGCCAGGCTCGGGCGTCTCAGCGTTCCAAAGTGGGACTTCATATCACAGCCACTCAGGTGGAAAGGGGGCGGCTGGCCTGTCCCTGCTCTGCCCCTGCCTAAGGTCACAGATGAATAGAGCCCGGCTGAGGAGTACAGCTGGCCTCACAGGCGGCTCAGTGATGTGCAGAGGAGGGTGTCCTGTTCGCAGATAAGGTTGGAGTCAGGGAGGCTGTGGGCTTCCCGGGGCGGTCAGTTGACAGCGACAGAGACAACACCGCATGGGGAGAAGGGCCAGCTCGCTTGTGGGCAGAATGAAGCGGGGAGGACGGCTCAGCTCACGTGGGCGCTGATGGGAACGATGCCTCAAACTCCTCCCAGGAGGCTCAGCCTCCAAGAGCTAAGAGCACTTGTCCCGGGCGCCCCAGTCATTTTCCATTCTACACAACCGAGACAATACAAATTTGAGAGCTATGCCAAGCTCAGCGGTTTGGGCATCGGCTGTGGAGGCCGACTCCAGCTCCTGCACGTGCTAGGTGCTCAAGTAACAGTTGCTACTCCTCACTGTTGTGGACAAACTGTGATGGTAGCAGCAGCTGGTAGCAAACGCCCCTCTTAAAGGGGCGAGCAAATCAGTGCAGTCCTGGAGTGGAACTAAGCTGGCTCAAAGTGTCAACCCAGGTGACTGCAAAGTCTTTGCCCACAACACTGGATGTCCCTGAAGGAGGGAGCACCACACAGAGAGAGCTCCTGGCCCCAAATCCAATCAGTCACGGGGAGAGCAGCTCCCTGCCAGGAGTGCTGGCAAACGTGGGCTTCCCCTGTACCCAGCACGAGGAATCCCTGGGGTAAATTCAGAGCAGCATTGTCTCTGCCACAAGGGTTACATCTGCACTGGAATCCTGCCTTTGCCCACTGACTCAGAGCTCTTTAGATCTGTTTCTTCATCGAATGATGCCCAGCTACAAGACTGGCAGAATGCCACAGACATAGTAAGGGATCAATAAATGCTTGCTTATTCACAAATTCAGATTCGTTGGGAAAATCCTATTGGTTTAAATGCCTGGGTTAAATTTCCGTAATTATCAAAATATTTAGCAAACTATTCTTGAACCTACAGAATACAATTTTATACCAACAGGACAGTTGAATACAAGGGCACTATTCAACAGCAGCAACCCATCGCCAACGGAACGTCAGTGTGATCTACCTCTTTTCTACTCTGCTTTCATACATGGCCCTTCTTCTTCTCCTCTGCCTCCAGCAAACTACTTCCCTTCTCGCTGTGAAATCAGAAAAATGGGAGGAACCATTTGCACATGTTTTCCAATTCTAATTAACATAGTTTTCTATTAGCAGGAGACATAAATTAGGCAATATATTACGGAGGAAATCACTTAATAACCCCACAAGGTTTAGAGTAGATAATTAAGAATGGAAGAATCACTTAGAAAAATTTCCATAAGGATTAATTGTACCAGAGAAATGCAGTCGATAAAACTTAGGAGTGAGGGTTTCTTGATTAATTACAATGAAACTTTTTTTTTTAATCCTAAAAGATGACAGAGGGCAGTAGAAGGGGAAACCACAAAGGAAACGAGGAAGAAGCCCACAGACACAGGGGAACATCCCTGTGAGTAGCTTTACAAGAGCCAGGTAAATGTTCAAGAAGGCAATGATTGGTAGCATCCAGTGACTTTTTATCCAGGATAAGAATTGAAGAGAATTTGGCATCTAGAAGCCTATGGCTGTCCTTACTCAGAGCATTCTCAGTGAAGTGATGGAGACAAAGGCAAGTTACAGCACGGGAGGGATAAAAAGTTTCAGGAGACAACACACAGAGTCTACTTTTTAGAGAATTTTGTAGAAAAGAGAATGAGAGAGTAAGAACTACACCTTGACAGGAGGGCAAGGTTAAGGGAAGTTGTTTTGTTTGTTTGTGGTGTGTTTTCCCCATTTGATTGCTTTAGGAGAGGGCGGAGAGCTTTATGGAGAGACTAAGAAGCAGGTAGAGGGGTAATAACTGACTAGATGAGGATGAGAGGGTATAACAAGGTCCTGGGGTGACCTGGGAAGACTGAGTCCAGTGACAGTTGGAAGGACTGGTCCAGGGGTGGAGAAAAGAAAGGAGGATGGGAAGAGATATGGATAAGTTTGGAGGTGATGGGGGAAGGAAGGTAATGGAATTCATAGCTGAGCTTCTCATGTTCTCTGATCTCAAGACCATCCTGCTCAGCTATGGCATGAAGTGGCGGGGGGCATGAAGAGAAAGTGGCAAAGGTTGAAACAAATCCCTTGCAAATGACAAAGGGATCAGGGATGGTGTATGTTTTCTTACTGCTGTATAACAAATCACCATAAACTTAGCAGCTTAAAACAGTTCACACTTATTGCCTCAGTCTCTGTGGGTGGGGAGCATGAACATGGTTCACATGGGTTCTCTGCTCAGGGTCTCACGAGGCTACAATTGAGGTGTTGCCTGTGCTGTGTTCTCATCTGGAAGCTTGACTGGGGAAGAATCTGCTTCCAAGTTCATTCAAGTTGTTGGAAAAATCCGTTTCTTTGCAGCTGTATGACTGAGGACCCCAGCTTTTTGCTGGATGTCAGCTGGAGGCCACCCTCGGGCCCTAGAGGCCACCCACAGTTCTCTGCCACAGGAACTTCTTCAACAAGCCACGCATTTCCTCAAGCCTGCAGGGAGAGTCCCTCCCTCCAGTGTGGGAAGATAGATTCTTACATAATGGAACACACTCATGGCAATGAAATCCTATCACCTTTGCCATATCCCACGGTTAGAAGCAAGTCACAGCTTCTGTCCATGCTCAAGGGGAAGGCATAATAGAAAGGCACAAGCACCAGGAGTAGGATCACTGGGCGACACCTAAGGGTCTGTGCATCACAGATGGAGACAAAGACAGCAGAGGAGTAGCAAGGCCCAGCAGAACCCAGAATCACATTAGTCAGATCTGGAAACTTCTCTAGCAAGATTAGAGAGAGCTTAGCTTAGGAAGAAGAACAGGGAAAGCAGATGATTTGATTCATGCAGGGTTGGAGACTGGTGTTTGGGGGTGGGGGAACCAAAGATGCTTCATAAAAGTCACTAATGATGCGTTGGTGCCAGGGAAGAAAGGGTGCTGCTGTACAGGCACGGAGGGAGGGCTGTGCAGAGAGTGGGGCTCTCAGAGCTCAAGAGGCAGGCTTATTGGAAGCCAAGGACAGCGGGGAGCCAATAGGAGCTTGTGAGCAGAGGGTAAGGCGTCCAAAGTTATATTTACAGAAACGGGGAAGACAAGGACCTGCATATGTCCATGGGTTTGAAGTCTAAAGACAGAATTCAGGGATGTGAAAGCCTCCAGTCTTGGAGGGATTATCCTCAGGGACTTTAAAATCTGGCAAGACTATCCATACCCCAAACTTGGGAAGACTGTGGACCAGACCTCAAAGACATAGGAGACTATGTACATCTCCAGGTGCTAAGAGAGTGCCCCATAGGCAGTGGCTCTATCAATCTCAGAGAATTTGTAGAGTTGTTCCAGGCACAATGCCCAGGTTCAGTAAATAGCTCTGCCAGTCAATAGGTCACAGATCGAAGGTCTTGGCATCACCTATGGCTCCTCTCTTATACTCTAAATAGGTCAGTTACATCTTCAAAATAAATCCTGAGTCACATCACTGCCCTTAGGCTATGCTACCATCCCCTCTCTCCTGAAACCTAAAAGAGCACTTGAACTTGCGAATTTCCAACATTTCCTCTTAGTCCACTTTCAATTCAGCAGCCAGATGGTTCTTGTGAAATACAAATCAGATCATATCACACACCTGCTCGAAATTCTCCCAGGGCTCACCACCTCACCAGAGAAGAACTAAACTCCTTTCCACAGACTCACAGACCTGGCATGGCTGGTTCCCATTACTTTTCCTGTCACCTCTCTGCCATGTCCCCTGTTGTGTACTGCTTTCTTTTTTCTTCCTTCAATGTATCAAGCACATACCCACCTCAGGGCCTTTGCATTTATGTGTCATCTGCCTGAACACGGTCACCCTGGACAGTTCGCTTCCTCACCTCATTCCTCTCAACTTCTTAAAGAGTCTTCCCTGACCACCCTTCCAAAAGAGCAGCCCCGTGACCTGCCCCTCACTCGGCTGTACTTGTCGTTAGAGCGCTCCCTCTCAGTTTACATCTTATCGTACTATGGCTCCTCCACTAGAACGTAAGGCGTGGGAGGGCAGGGGCTACATCTGTATTGTTGACCGTCACATATCCCTGGCTCCTAGGAAAGTCTCGTAGTGGAGACTCAACAACTATTTGCTGATGCGCTGACTGACTGAACAGAAGGAAGGAACCTAACAGTTACTTAGTTTATTCCCCATTTTACAGGGGAAGGCAGTCAGCGCAGTGCAGCCACGGTGTCCAGAATTTGAATATAGTGCAGAAATAACATAATATTGTACATTAACTATATTTCAGTCTAGTGCAGAGATTAGAGCAAATCCTCCTGGCATTAAGCGCTTCCTCAGCCAAGACTGAGGGACCCTTAGCTTCTCTACTCACTGTCAGCTAGAGACAGTAATATTTACTTCCCGAAAGAGAAACTTCTTGTCACTTAAAGGTTAAAAAAGTTGGTTATTTGTGTTTCTTTAGTCCAGGTTTTCAAGAACCTGAGTACCAAGTACCCAAGTACTTTCATGTCCTGATGGAATTACTTCTGCCTAAGTTTTCAACAACCGTGGGGTGACGGAGGCGGTAGTATCCCTGCCCCTGACCTTGAGTTTCCAATCTCAGCCTTCATTGACAAAGGCACATCATCAGTCTTTACAACTGTACGAAATGAAATCACCAGTGATTTGCCTTCCTTCCTACACTGACTGTCTTCACGGCTGGAAACAACGCTTGGTTGTTGGGTCAGAGAGCTGCAAACGGACTAGTAGGGCTGAATCAGCAAACACTGTTCCGTGTGTACACACTGCCACTGGGAAGATGACAAACAGACCCCAGGAACAATGAGCTCCAGGCACATGATTCTGGAAGCGTGTGAATGTTTAATTCTGACTTACACTCTTGGTAATGAAAGCGAGGCAGAGAGATGCCAAGAACACACAAAGAATTTACTGTCAATGCATTTTTACTGCAATTGTTTATGTACTCTTTTAATCAAGCTATAATTGCTGTTGAGAAATTAACACGTGGGTACCTCTCTACAATCCTACAAGCTCTAATTACACTCACAGTGTCAAAAGAGCACCACGTGGTACCGAAACAAAACTTCAAAATTGAAAATTTGCTTCCCCAATGAGGTTTTTCAGCTTCTACACCAACCACATTATTTCATCAAGGAGGTCCTATGTTGAAATACAAATATCCACAGAATCTGAGGTCAGCCTCCTCATGAATTGTTTGAATTGTTCAAACACTTCATCAAGCATGCCTTAGCCTTGGCCTGTATACCTCTGGGGGTGGTGAACTGACTACTTACTAAGGAAGTCCTTTAACAAAACTGAACCCTGCCTCCTGATCAATGCCGTCCCAGATCTAAGACCTGTCTTTTGGAGCTACACATTCTGCATGTAACTTTTCTCCCACTTGACAGGCTTTCAGACACTTGAAATGAGAGGCCCTGGAGAAGGTCATCAGGGATGGGTACCATATTGAAAAAGGGGTGTCTTAGATGGAGTTCCCAGAAAAGTCCATGAGATGAAGGCAAGTGATATAGTAAGGCTTCAGGGGAGGCAAGGAAGGAGGGAGGAATCTAAACAAGTGGGAAATTTCAGGCAAAGCTCCACAAAACCCTAAAGCTAAGGAAAGCTTCAGAGCTGCCCATTCTGAGCTAGGGCTGCTGGGCTTTCATACTCCCATCCTGAGAATCATTGGTCAAGGACTCCGGTAGGCGGGGAGGGTCAGTATAAACTCTCAGGCATTGCAACTCTGCACATGTCAGCAAAGTGTTCCAGTATCCCACGGGACGTCCTCCAAAGAAAAGTCACAGGAGCCCACTCTCAGAGGCAAGAGCATCTGATACCTAGAGACAGTTGCACACATTGGAAAAAAGAGGTCTGAGGTGGGTATTTTTGGAGCAATAACATTGTTGGCTGCAAAAATAATAATTGGAAGTCACCTAGTGGACTGTGAAAATCCCAGCTGCTTTCCATCACTCAGCAATGAGAAAACTTGAAGCAAGGCTCTCATCTCACAGGTAGAAGATGGAAAGGTTCCTCTCTGGAAAACTGATCAGCTCAAAGGAAAAATTCAGAAGTGCTGAAGGTTTACGTTTCCCCAGTGAGCAAGCTGGATCAACCTACAGTGAGTGCACAAATAAACAACGCAATGCATACACAAAAACACACACACTTAAACGTAAAAACTCTTAAACATAAGCAATCAAAGAGTACCATTAACTTAAAGAAAGCTTGTAAGCCAGAGATCAAAGCTAACAAAATAAAAAATAAAAAATAAAGTTGTGGGAAATCAAAGCAATGTTTTTTTTAAAAAAGAACACTATAATTGCTATTCTCAGAAAGCCAAGAGAAATTATTTTACTCATGAAATAAGAATCAGAGGTTATAAAAAAGGAGTAGTCATAAAACAGGAACAATAAAAAAATCTTTAAGTTAAAAGGCAGAGAGCAGAAATGAAAGATTCGATTATAATTTTGGAAGATAAAGGTGAAAAACAAGAAAAAACTAGAGAGGTAGGAAATAAAGAGAAAAGAAAATTAGAACACAATTCCAGGAGGTCCAACATTCTGGAATAGAGGTGTTCCAAAAGAGAGGACTGAGACAACTGTGGGGAGAAAATCATTTTTAAAAACTCAAGCATCAGACTTCTCAAACTATTAGACCATAGGGCAAAGCTTTCAAAATTCTAAGGAAAGATGGCTTCCAAATTAGAATTCCATTTCCAACCAGACTATCAGTTAAACTTGAAGGTAGAATAAAGATATTCTTAGCTACACAAGTTCTCCAAACTATACTTTTCACACATCTTTTTCCTCTGGAAGCTTCAGATCATGTGCTCCACACATTCACACACAAGTATTTATATTTATATGTATGTAACAAAGCAGGAAAAAGAAGAAATGGGATTCAAGAAGCAGGGGCCACAACATGGGAGAAAGGGAATATCTGATGGTGATTAAGGAGATAGAGGATGACCACCAGGTAACAAACCTGGAGGGCAGACAGACCTGGCTGGAGTGAGAGAATGAAGAGCAACAAAAGGGATGAAGGATGTCTCCACAAATAGGATAAAATTGAGAGATCAGTTGACGAGTTAGAATATCCTGAGAGAAGATTTATACTTCTTATGAAAAGTTTGGGGGTACAAGAAAAAAAAATGTGATCCTGGTACACTAGCTGGCTCAGCTCAAAATATACCATTATGACAAGGTCAATATTACATATTGAATATTGTAACTGAAAAATGCTGATGTAACTGTTGGGGAGGATGTGAGAAGAGAAGTGGGGAAATTGTGGGAAGTAGGCATGGACAAGACAGTTTAGAGTCTTCACCTTCAACAGTATTAGGTCAATCGACAACCTCTAGAACTAATAAGAAAAAAATAAAGACATGGAAGTATGTATTAGTTCTCTGTCGCTGCTGTAACAAAATGCCAAAAACCTAGTAGCTTAAAACAACACAAATTTATTGCCTTACTGCTCTGTAGATTAGACGTCTGAAATGGGTCTCCCTGGGCTAAAGTCAAGGTGTCGACAGGGCGGTGTTCCTTTCTGGAGGCTCTGGGGGAGAATCCATTTCCTTGCTTCTCACACTCCTAGTGGTTGCCTACCTTCCTTGACCCATGGCTTCCTTCCTCCATTTTCAAAGCCTGAAATGGTGGGTCAAGTCTGACTTCTAACTTCTGCCTCCTTCTTCCACTTTTAAGGTCCCTTGTGATTACATTGGACCCATCCAGATAATCCTGGGTAATCTCCCTATTTTAAGGTAAACTGATTAGCTGCCTTAATTCCACTGTCACTCTTAACTCCCTTCTACTGAATAACCCAGCATATTCACAGGTTCCAGGAATTCGGACGTGGACATCTTTGGGAGCCATTATTCTGCCAACCACAGAGTGAAAATGTGTTCCTGGGAAAAGTGATGTAAAACTATAAAAGAGTGGAAAATATCTCCTCTTAGAGAGAGGAATTGAGGTTAGGGAGGGGTAGGGTAGAGGGCAGCTGTTTTCCCTATAAACTAGTACTACTACTTGCCTTTTTAAAGAAACCCTACGTTAATGTATAAGTTTAATAAAAAAAACTACAATAAATTACAAAATAAAACTGCCACAGCCAGGGAGGAATTTTAAACCCGTCAGAGACATGATGAGATTTGCCTTTTAGCAAGCTCCCTCTTGAAGATGATTCAGAGGTCAGGGTTAAAAACTAAACTCACCCATCAGTGATATGCCTGGGGAAGCAACTCAAGAAGATGAAAAGAAATGTCTCTATTGAGGTCTGGACAGTGTGATCAAAACCCTGCCGAGGAAATCTGAAAAGAAAAGAGAACTCAAAGATGGCATATTTAAAACCAGCATCCGGAAACTTCAGAACCTGTACCTGGGCTCAGCTCCACAGCAATGTCTACCTGATCTCTTACTGTAGACCGGAGCCCCCTGGGGAAGGGGCCAGGCCTCCATTATGGCTGGGTATAAACAAGGACCTGCTAAGCCCTTGCACAAGCAGTGACCCACAGTTGGTAACTACAGAGTCAGCCCCATCAGGTCTCCCTGAAGTTCTCGCGGCAGCCGTGGCGCTCACAGAGCATTTTCTGTCCTCTTGGCTCTTGCCTTCCAAGTATTTCCTTCATTTAAAATTAACGCAGACTTCAGTAGCCAGACAAGGGAAATCAGAGCTGAAGAGGTAATGGTCCACTGACACGAACACCGACTGCTTTCACTGGCGTTTTACATGTTTGTATCGTAAAGATAATGGGCAGTGATTCATTCGACCAAGAAGGAAGTCGTTCAAAGTTAAAGTTCTTTCAGTTCAGTTCCCAGCATTAACTCTCCGCGTGTGTGTGTGTGTGTGTGTGTGTGTGTGTGTGTATTGGATGTTACCGTAACAGCTAACACAGGAGAGTGCTTGAGTGTTCACCAGGTTGAAGTAAACAGTATTCTCACCCTTTTTTTATATGTAAAGAAACCGAGGCTCAGAAAGATTAGAGAACTTGTGAAGGACATTCAGCTAGTGAGTGAGTGAGTCGGGGGTTTGAACCCCCTGCCTCTCTGACCCTCAAATTTGTCCTCTTTCTCTGCATCATGCTGCCTTTGGGGCAATGCAGCTCAAAGCCTTTCACAGGACAGGGGTTCAGAAACACCAATCAGAGCAGAGCCCAGCTTGCAAGTCAGGGGCAAAATTACTAGCAGAAAACATGACGCCATTGTGTGGATGTCATGAAAACCACCATCATCCACAGAAGAACCAGACCAGACTTCTCAGAACGATGAGCCACTCCCCATAGCTCCACCTTCCATCTGTTGCTACTGATTCCTCCAAGTATTCCCTGGTGAAGAAGAGATCCCACTGTCAGGGGCTTAAAAGAAATTTGGAAGAGAAAGAGCTAACATAGATTTTTTTAATCCATTGCATGTTTTGAGAAGGGTAGCCATTCACACATCTTAATGACCAAACACCTTAGTCCCCATCAAGGCTCATTAGCATCCAGGGGAATCAGGGTCTAAGATGGTGACCTCATCCAGGATGGATACACAGAATTCCCTGGCCCTGTCTAGTGGCATTATCAGCAATGTATTTACTGATATCACCTTCATTTTCCTTAAAATATTCAAAAGTGAATTGGGAGTATATGGGTATTATTTAGTTAACTTTCTGCAGGCGAACTGCCCCAAGAGCAGGAGTTGGCTGACTTTTTCTGTAAAGGGCCAGATAGTAAACATTTTAGGCTTTGCAAGCCGTATAGTCTGTGTCACAACTACGTAACTCTGTCATTGTAATGTGAAAGCAGGCATGGACAATATATAAATGAATGAACGTGGCTGTATTCTGATAAAACTTTATTTATGGATACTAAAGTTGGACTTGAATTTTCATGTGTCACAGAATATTATTTTCTGTATTTTTTTCCAACCATTTAAAAATGTAAACGTCATTTGTTTTTGTTTTTTTTTCACTCACAGGCCATAGAGAAACAGGCAGCATAGATATGCCAACCCTTGCCCTAGATGATTTCAGGTTCATTTCAGGCAGGTGTAGGCTTCTGTGCTTTTTCTTGGATCATGACACATCATGAAAAACTTCAAACCACTTTTAGGCTTTTGTCCTTCTAGGAAATGGTATTCATGACTCCCACCTCTTTGATGAAGTCATAATGGCAAGAGCAACTCTATTACTGCCAAGGATAAGAGCAGCAGTCCACCAGGGAGAAACACGGTGGTGGGAGAAAAGAATAAATCACTTATTTATCCTCTAAACATGAAGGAGGGGAAAGGGGCAAGAAGGTGAAAACAGAAATGAGGAAATACACAAGTAAATACGGTCTATGGCGGTTTAGACTATCTGCCTAGCTGTTCCACACTGAGGGTAGAGGCAGATACTCTTCCAATATCTCTGCCCTCTTCTCCCATTTCTGGTGTGCCATCTTTGGCAGGGCCTTAGACAAGTCACTTTTGCTTTTACAGTCCCATCCTCCAAAAGGTAAATTGAGGACACTAGCATAGGTCTCTTCTTATCCGCAAAGATCTGATGGGTCTATCCTCCATGACAGTCATTTCTACAGCTCCAGAAACAGTCCCCAACTTTCCCTGAACATCTGCTCCCCATTTGCTCAGACCATGTGGTCTGGAGGGAGCTCTACATCCACCTCTAGGGTGGGTGGGACATATCACCCAGGCCCAAGCCCATCGGCATGTTGTATTTCCCCAGCCACCATGATTGCTTCAGGAGCAGGCGTGAGACCCAATCACTGAGACTCAGCATCACTTCTAATGAAAATGTAGGGGCAGCAGAGGCACTCAGCCTCAACACGAGGAGGATGTTAGACGTAGAGTTGTCACCTTCAGTGCAAAACCTGGAACAGCTGAGGACAACCCGATGGAACGAAGTCAACATCATGGAAGGCAGAACCAAGAAATCAGGGGAACCAAACCCTTGCAGCATTGCTGGTGCCCTGAATTTAGCTGGCATCCTGAAGGTTTCAGGGATTTAAAAAAAACCACACAAAAATCTATATGGCTTTAGCCAGTTGAAATTGGGTTTCCTGTCACTTTCTTCCAAAAGAATCCTGACACCAGAGCTGGAAGCACTTTCGAGACCGTCTTTACTGGGAGCCAAGCTAAAATTTGAGACTGCTGCTCCCAACTGATATACGATATAAATGGCAGCATTATCTCCTCCACCCCACCCTCCATCTCGGCACAGACTGGTAGTTTGTTACACAACTGGAACACGATGTGGTAACCTCTACCCACCCTCATTCTTTCTCCCATCTCTGTGTGTGAATAAAGGAAATAAGAATTATTCAAAAAGGAATCCTTCAAAACTTTTCTATTTACCCAATACACACAGGTCATTACATATATAGCAGGCACTCGATAAACACTTGCTGAATGACTGAATAAAGAGAAGAACGTTGCTTGTGCAGACTAATAAGTAGTTTCTTTTCTTTAACACTCCCAACAGAACAAACAGTGGACAAAAGCGTAAGAAGAAAGGAGATGATTGATTTTATTGAGTTATCCTTGGTACAGGATACATCTGTTGAAGTCAGTTCCGACCTTCCTGATGTACGAGGGACACAGGGTACTTGGAGAGGGTACAGAGATTAAACTACTGATGGACTGAAAGCACACACTTTTAGCCAGGGTAAGAGAATTGATAGCAGCAAAGAACAACTAAAGAGACACTTATTACCTAACAAATGTACAGAATCCAAGAGTTTAGAGTTCATCTGATCTAAAACCCTTCTCATTTTACAGAAGGGGAAACTGAGGCTTCTAGAACTGTAGTAATAGGTGGAATGCCAAGGCTTCTGAGATGCATTCTAGGATTTTAGTTTTCAAACCTATTAGTTGGTTGTGAAATTAATTAGTGGATTTTGATCATTATTTTTTATGAGCAAGTGAGAATGGAACAGATTAGAAAAAAAATCCAAGCATATTTTCTGTAATAATAGTAAGTATTATTGCATAAAATTTTGTTTTGTGTACTGGGTCAGGATGTAAAATGTATCTCACGCTATGAATCAAGTTTCTAAAAGTTTGTAAACCATGTATCTAGGCAGATGACAGCATTGACTGATCATCCATTATGTTCAAAGTCCAGCAGAGAAAACCTGCCTAGTGCTCAAACACCATGTTTATAACAGTGAGTGCCAACCCGGCCAATCATCAGAATCACCTGGGAGATTTTTTAAATACAGATTCCTGAGTGCCACTTCTAGAGATTCTTAAAGTCTGGAATGACTTTTGTATTTTTAAAAGTTTCTCAGGAAGTACTCATGCACAGATTAGTTTTGGGATCAGACATCACTTTGAAGGAGAAAAGTTAGCAGAGGACCATTCTTCACTGGATCAATCTACAAAGTGCCACAGGAGTGAACAGAGAGAGCACCCCCAATTTGTCTTACAGGGCACAGACACATGTGGTTACTGTGGAGTGCAATGGTTGCATCAAGTACCACCCATGGCTCTTGACAAACAGAGATTTAAGGTTTCCTGGAGACCTAGAGAAGGCAATGGGAAGAGAAGTAAAAGAGGAAAGCCAAGATCCCTCAAGAGAGGCTAGTATTATTCTGATGCCAAAACCAGACAAATGTATCACAAGAAAAACAAAAACTAAAGACAAATATCTCTTATGAATATGGATGAAAAAACCCTCAAAAAATTACTAAAAAGTATTGTACACCATGACCAAGTGGGATTTATCCCAAGAATGCGATGTTGGTTTAATGCTCCCCAAGTCAATAAATGTAATACACCATATCAATAGAATAAAAAACAAAAGCCACACAATTAGTTCACTTTATACAGAAAAAGCATCTGACAAAACCTAACAGTGCTTCCTCATAAAAATTCTCAACAAACTAGGAATAGGAGGGAACTTCCTCAACTGAATAAGGGCATCTATGAAAAGCCCACATGTAACATCATACTTAAGACTGAGAGCTGGATGCTTTCCCCCTAAAGTCAGGCACAAGACAAGAATATTTGTTCCTGCCACTTATAATCAACACTGTACTGAAGATTATAACCAGAGATATTAAGCAAGAAAAGGAAACCCATATTGAAAGAAAAACTGTCTCTACTCACAGGTGACATGATCTTGTGTGTAGAAAATACCAACAAATCCACCAGAAAAAAAGTATTAGAACAAATAAATGAGTCCAGCAAGGTTATAAGATACGAGGTCAATATACAAAAATAAAAGTATTCCTATATACTGACAATGATAAATCTAAAAATGAAATTAAGAGAACAATTCCACTTACAATAGCATCTAAAAAAATAAGAGAGTTGGGAAAATATTTGCCAAAAGAAGTGTAAAACATACTGTAAAAATTGCAAAGCATTATTGAAAAAACTAAATAGATCTAAATAAATGGGAAAACATTCCACGGTCATGGAGCAAAAGACTTAATATTGTTAAGATGGCCACATTCCTTAAAGTGATCTAAAGATTCAATGCAATTTCTATCAGAATCCTAGCTTGTTTCTTTGTAGAAACTGACAAACTAATCTTAAAATTCATATGGAATTCCAAAGGACTCAGAATAGTCAAAACAATCTCGAGGGGCTTCCCTGGTGGCGCAGTGGTTGAGAGTCCGCCTGCCGATCCAGGGGACACGGGTTCGTGCCCCGGTCCGGGAGGATCCCACATGCCGTGGAGCGGCTAGGCCCGTGAGCCACGGCCGCTGAGCCTGCGCGCCGGAGTCTGTGCTCCACAACGGGAGAGGCCACAACAGTGAGAGGCCTGCGTACTGCAAAAACAACAACAACAACAAAAACCCCCAAAAAAAATCCCGAAAAAGAATGAAGTAGGAGGACTCACACTTCTGATTTCAAAACTTACTACAAAGCAACAGTAACAGGGTGGTATTGGCATAATGATAGACTGGCAACAGTGTGATACTGGTAGCAGTTTGGTCCAAAGCACTAGTGTTGTACTGGCATAATGACAGATGTAAGGAATAGAATTGAGAGTTCACAAATAAACCTATGTGTCCATGGTTAACTGATTTTAGCAAGAGTACCAGGACCACTCAATGGAGAAAGAATAATCTTTTCAACAAATGGTACTGGGACAACTGGAGAGCTACAAGAAAAGAATGAAGTTGCACTCTTACCTAACACCACATTAAAAAAAAAAAACTCCAAATGAATAAAAGACCTAAATGTAATAACTAAAACCATAAAACTCTTAAAAGAAAACAGAGGGGTAAACCATGGTCTCAGATTTGGCAATGGATTCTTAGGTATGACACCAAAAACACAGGTAACAAAATAAGAAATAGATAAATTGGACTTCATTGCAATTTAAAACTTTTGTGCTTTTCCAAAGGATACTACCAAGAAAGTAAAAAGACAACCCATAGAATGGGAGAAACTACCTGCAAATCATATATCTGATAAGAGACTTGTATCTAGTACATAATACAAAGAACTCCTAGAACTCAATAATAAAAAGGCAAAAAAAAAAGCAATTAAAAATGGGTCAAAGATCTGAATAGACATTTCTCCAAAGAAGATATACAAATGGCCAATAAGCACATGAAAAGATGCTCAACATCATTAGTCATCAGAGAAATGCAAATCAGACCCACAATGAGATACTACTTCACCCAGAGAATGGCTACAATCTAAAAGACAGATAACAACAAGTGTTGGTGAAGATGTGGAAAAATCAAAAACTTCATACACTGCTGGTGAGAATGAAAAATGGTACAGCTACTTTTGGAAAACAGTCTGAAAAGAGAAGTCCTGATACATGATACAACAAAAATAAACCTAAAAATATGATGCTAAGTGAAAGAAGCCATTCACAAAAGATCACATATTATATGATTCCATTTATATTAAATCTCTTCAGTAAGCAAATCTACAGAGTCAAAAAGTAGACGCTGGTTTCCAGGGGCTGGGGTGTTAGGGGAAATGAGGAGTGACTGATAATGGATATAGGATTTCTTTTTGAGGTTTAAATGTTTTAAAATGTATTCTAGTGGTAGTTGCACATATCTGTGAATATACTAAAACCCACTGAATTATACCATTTATGTAGGTACATAAATTATATCTCAACAAAGCTATTAAAATAAGCAAACAAAGAAAAGAAAAAAAATAAATAAAACAAGCAAACAAAAAATTTCTAGACAGGGGAGAGCATACTATTCCAAGGGAAACTACATGTTACAGATAACTTACTTCATGGCAAGACACGTTTGTACGGATACCAGGTCTAGGAACTCAAGGAGGCTGGACAGAAAGACGACAGGAAGAGGCAGGAAGGAAGGGCTGTGGACGTTGCTGAGTCCCCATTAGGAAACAGTCAGGCATCTGAATTACACACATAGCTTTTGACAGATGCTGTTTGATATGTGGTTTCTATGCAAGACGACTTGGGTTTGTGAGCCATTTAATACTAGAGTTACGTATGCACTTGTCATAATCCCTTGGAAGGAAAATCCTTGAGATCAGGGCTCCTACTGTCTCCTGAGGGTCCCCATGTCTCCAGTGGCACATATTAGGTGCTCAACAAAAATTTGTGGAATGGTAGAGTCTCCTTAAAAGCGACATCTGTGTCTGAGTGGGTTGTATAGCACCCATATATCCAATGTGCTCTACCATCGCTATCTTTGTCTGTAGCATGGAAAGTAGCGTTGTGCTATGTGGATTTCATAAAATAATACATGTCCAGCACTTAGCAATCAGCCTGAAATGAAGAAAGCATTGAAGTTCAGGACACTATTGTACTATTGTGATTATTGTTGTTGCTATTATTTTTGTTGTTGCATACAGTGACTACTCAGTAAATCTTGATTCCTTCAGTAAAGAGGTGAAGTACAAAAAAGAAATCACCGTCAGTGAAGATTTTTAAACTCTGTGCCCACAGAGCTGGAGACCTTCTCTGCAGGTCTTAAATATCTTAAATGATGATCTGTCTGCCCTATAAGCATGGTCTTGATTTAAATTCACCTGAAGACAAAGGGACATCCAAGGATCCTCTCAGCAGACAAGTTGTGCATGGCTTCTACACACAGTGTGAGTGAAAATAACTCAGTGACATCAAAGACACCAGCAGAACACTCCTCCAGGAATTTTTTTTGAGGAATAAAACAATAGGTCACATGAAACTGGCTCTTTGGTTTCCAAAGCACTGACCAAATGTATTGCTCACCAGCAACTCAGGAATATTTGATTCCCTAATAGGGTTTTCAAGGGTGCATCATGCTGAATCGTACACTGGATGCTCTTTTTGTTTAATTCCATCCTGGCAAGTATGGGCTCCAGACGTCAACATGAGGATTTGAGGGGCCAACTCTTCCCCAGTTGCAACTGCACGATTTTTAGATCCAAAACCTGCATCCAGCATCAGCCCTGGTAATGACAGTGAAAAGTTCTTTATCAGGCTTCTCCTAGTGAGTGTGAGGCACCCTCCATCACATGCTCTGTGGGATTGGAATGATCACCGTGGCACTTGAATGACTCAGTCTTGAACTCGTGCCTTCTCACAGGTACCTGGTCACAGATGTCATATCTGTCTTCAGGAAGGCAGAACAAATTATTTGACATTTATTCATATTTTCATTGCTGGTGGGGTGGGAAGTAGGAAGTAAAATTTTTTTATAAACCCAGAACAGTTCTCCCATGACAATGTGTGAAACAAAAAACTGTACTGTTGGAGAGAGTGTGCTTGTTGGATTCTTGTGGGTGAAATTAGAAACTTGTCAATGAACAGGACTGACATCTGCTCATTCTGTATCAGGGGAGCTCTTGTGGCAATTTGCTACTGTTTCATACAAACCAATAAAAGTAATCAAAGTCAATGTGTAAGCATGTGTTACCCTTCTTTCTTTATATAGCCTTTTGAGTGAATTTCACGTGAGGAAACAAGTAAAGCAAGAGGAATGGTTTACAATCCACCATCATGCTAACCTTCATGCATCTTGGGATACTGAACACAATAAACTCAACCTGGCTGAGGACCTGCCATAATGTAGCTAGTGCCTTTTCCTTAATAGCCAACCACTGGCTTTTCCATTCTAAAGAAGTAAAAATGATCTTCTGAATTTTGCCTCTGACATTTCCATAAACTCACAAACCTTTCCTCAGCATATTCTAATACATATGTGTACAGATGAAAACCCTGAGTTTAGTGCAAAGACAAAAAGATCCAAGCTTGACATCAAAGACCTGGGTTCGAGCCCAAGTTCTGCCCTGTAGTAACCAAGAGTTTAGGGTTGTCTCTCAACTGCTTTGAACTTCAGGTTCCTCATTATAAAATGAGGATATCTTCATTTAAAATCCCCATGGCAGGATATTTGTGAGGATTAAGTGAGAGGAGGGATGTAAGAGATGGCTTCAAGCTGCTGCTTCCAACATTTCATGTGTTTTCTGTATTCTTTTCATAATTAGAGTAAAATGCAATTATGTTAGTTTAGTGCCAGTCAACACAAGGAGATTATAACCACTGTTCAAGGTAAGAGTCCCTGCTTCAATTACTGAACATTCTTAAGTTCTGCATTTGGATGCTCGGGGCCAGCAGTGACCAGATCCAGCACCTAGACTGTATCTATTGGGGTCTTTGTAACCCAAGTGGTCCCTATGGAGGATCCTTCACTTTACAGGAAACTCAGGTAGAGGGTCAAAAAATGTGTGATCTCAGTGTCATCCAGTGGAGTCAGATGTCCTTCAGGTCATCCCACTGGGGTCTGGACCTCAGTCCAGGATGTGACCTTCTACTTCATTTCTCCAGAAACTCGGTTTCAGTAGGTTTGGTTAGTTCCTGGAGCTGGGAAAACCCTGAATAATGAACTCTCAGTAACTAAACTCATCAAAGACTGATATATAACCAGAATGCCAATGTATGGATTTTTAATGAGAAACAGTAAACTGTTAACAGACTGGAATGATCCCATTGACAGGTCAATGAATTCCTTCCCTGAAGTAAGGAAAACCACATTTGAATAAGGTGACTATTGAGTCAGAATAAAGGAATACCACTGTTCTTAATGCATCTTCTTCATAAAAGGTATTTTGAGGCATTCCCCTCCCACCTAGTCTGGAGCAGCTAGAGAACTTTAGAGAACACCATTGCTTGAACTGTTTAGTTAAGTCTTTTGGACCACGTTGGGTATACGGTGAACATGTCCTTTTTCTCTCTCCCAAACATGTTCTTGGCCTCCATGCCAGGCATTGTGCCAAGTGTTTTGATGACATTTCCATTCAACCTTTCCAGTGACAGTATGAGGAAAGGCGGATCGTTATCACTGTGTCACGTACACCGAAGTTTAAGAGGAGACACTTGCCCAAGGATACATTAGTAAGTGGAAAAACCAGAACTCAGACTCAGGCAGTCTGATCCACGTTCTCAGCTATGAAATTCTACCATCCATAGTGGACTAAATCACTACAGCCACCCTCTGACCACAGCGACCCCTGAATTCTTCTTGGTAATATTGGTGTTTCTGAAACTCCCCAGGCACCTGTCAACTCACCATTTATAAAGTTACTAATTAAAAGGATGCCTTAGTTGCCTGATTTCATCGAAGATATGCTGACTTAATTGAGCTCTGTTTAATTAAATCTCTGTATCCTCAGTGGGTCTTCCTACAAAAAAAAAATCATAGCCACTGACTGACCGTTAAATCTTGGAAAAGACCATCAAAATCATGTGATCCATATTCACTCTTTTATGCATACAGAAAATGAGATCCAGAGAGGTTAAGTACCTAGCCCAAGGATTTTCTTAATGTAACGCTCCTCAAATATCAGCTGAGTGCCTACTAAGCACAAGGTAAAAATACGTCTTTGCCTTGACTCTTCATGACTAGCTCTTTAATTCTTCCTGCAGCAACTGTTCTCCACCCTATACTACAGCAGTTCCAAAAGAAGAAAGATTTTTTTTTTTTTAAACCAAGATGTAACACTTCCCCCGGTCATGCAATGTAAAGTGTGCTTTGGGTCCAATAGCTTATCACCCCTTTAAGGATTTCTAACCCTCAAGACATCTTGAACTGTAACTGATCACTCTTGCCTAATGCTCGCTGCCACATGGATGTCCCAAGATCAGGTCCTAATGGATCAAACTGATGCCATGTGAGGCTTGGGAGGATCCTGACGTTATGTCATCCTGCAATACGTTTCTTAACCCATTCAACAACTCTGTATGAATAGCTGCCAAATGGTTCAGAAATTAAGAATTAAAAGACAGATATACCACCACAATGACTGTTTGTGGGAGGATCCCAGTTAAAAAGCCCTCTAGACTAAAAAGCAGGTGTGGCCAATCTTAAAGGCAGAAGGACAGTGGATAGCCCTACCGCTTGGCCTGTCCCTGTGATGGAGCCACCGCAGTGGTCATCAGTGAGCTGTCTCAGCAATGCATCCATGGCCCACGATGCACATCCGCCAGCCTCTGTGCCCAATTCAGAGTAGAGTGGTTGCAGAAGAACAAGCAGGAAAAGCCAGGCAATTCCATTTGCCCTGAAACCAAGTAAAATCCTCATGGTTTCACTAGAACTTGATTCTCAGGCTTTTCACCTCAGAGTGGAATTTTACCTTGTCGGCAGGTCCATCCTGAGACACTCCCATGATCAGGTTTCCTTAAGAGGCACCCAAAGATTCAACAGAATCCCAAAGCAGCTCTCCAGGACTGTGCAGGCACATTGCCATGGTCATCTGAGCTTTCGCATTTCCAAAAAGTCAAAATAAATGTCAAATCCTTTCTGGCACTACCCTCTACGGTCTGAGGATTGAGGGGCAAGAGAAACGAGGTCATCCGATTTTCATCGAGTGGATATTTATTGAGTAGCTATCCTATGGGAGGCATAAGGATATAAAGATGAATACAGCACGGCCCCTCCTCTCCAAAAATTCCGAGTCCAGGTTAAGCCCCAAGTGCCCCGAGGAGTGAATCTACCACATTAGAAATGCTGTTCTGGGTGCTGCAGTGAAATGACTCTCTCCAGGAAAGCAAGAATTAAATCACATTACAGGAGGAGGTGGGAGAGTGTGGTAGTTACATTCAGGGGCTTTGAAGTCAGCCTGCTGGGGTTTCGTTCTCAGGCCCACCATTTATGAGCTATGTGACTAGGCGAAAGTGAGCACATTTACTTCGGCCTTTTGAAAAAGTCTCAGTTCTCTCATCTATAAAATGGGGTTCATTGTAGCACCACAAAGAGGGTTATTGTGAGCTATCAGTGGCTGAGCCTTTTTAGTGTTTAGGACAATACCTAGCTCATAGTAAGAGCTCAATGCATCTTAGCCATTACTAGTTTTTACTTATGAATCTGTAATCCACATAAATTAATGAAATAGCTTATCAAATGAAAGGGGGGGGGAACAGAAGGAGGGAAGAAAGAAAGAGGACTATATGCTTACTCCTTAAATTGTTCCTTAAGGGAAAATAAAATAAAATAAAACCCCCAAAGAAGTGAAAAGTCTAATAGATGATGATCAAGAACATAAGCCCCTCCGTCCTCACTAACAGGTCCCCCTACTGCCCTTCCTGGAACCATCCAGGGGCCAGGACACTGCTTGCTTGTGGTCAGGTCAGTGGCCATTTGGGTACCACACACTGACCTCTCATTTCCTCCTCGGCTCTTTCTCCACAGTTAGGAAAATGTTTGAAAAAAAAAAAATGACTGCTGTTTTGCAAATGAGAGCCCTTCCAAACTGTACAGGGCCTGGGGCACGAAGGCTAAGCCTGCCACCCAGCCAGAGCATCTCTCCCACAATATAAACACAGGCCAAGGAGGCTCCAGAACAAGGATACTTGATGTTCATGGGCAAGTCCAGACTTGAGCATGTTTAAAAGATTTATTGAGCTCCTCCAACACGCCAGAGTCGGTTGCAGGCTGGAAAGCGACTGACAGTGTCTGCCTTTACATCCAAGTGAGAAAGACCAATAATAAAGTAAGTCAACAACTGTCTGAGAGGAGTCATGGCTCAAGGGCTCCACAAGCCTCTGTTCTCAGCAGACAAGTAAACTTTTAGTACTAAACGGATTTTTCTCTATTCAAATTCTGAGAAAATAAACCATGTATTTAGGGAAAGTACTTATTAACCACAACAGACCTCTCCTCATGGTACTGAATAACCAAATATGTCCCTTAAAGCCACAGGGCACATCTAACACAGAACATTCAAAAAAAAATTGCACCAAACATGATATCAACAGCACCAGGTCTATCCACGTGGCCTGCATCACCACCTGGTTCGAGTTTTCATGTCACAACTGTGGAGTCCCTAGATGACTGGATCCGTCTGCTAACTGGTCTCCCCTCTTCTGTTCTTGCCCCTCTCCAATCCATTCTGCACTAGCAACCTTTCTAGGATGCACCTCTGACCATGTCCCTCCCCCGCTTAAAACTCATCAATGGCTTCTGTTACTCATAATCTAAAGGCTGAAGCTAGCCCACAACCAAGGCTGACTTCCAAATATATAATGACACCCTAGGCGCTCACCAACCAGAATGCACACCAGCCAAAACAACCTCTGTGAACACACAAGGCTAATACGTGTATATTTACTTTAAAATTATCTACATGCACTGTCATCAATCCCCGTATCAAGTATCAGTATGATTCATTTCTTTCTCATAAAAATAAATGCAGGGACTTCCCTGGTGGTGCAGTGGTTAAGAATCCACCTGCCAATGCAGGGGACGTGGGTTCGAGCCCTGGTCTGAGAGGATCCCACATGCTGCGGAGCAGCTAAGCCCATGTGCCACAACTATTGAGCCCCCACTCTAAAGCTTGTGAGTCACAACTACTGAGCCCGCACACATAGAGCCTGTGCTCCACAACAAGAGAAGCCACTGCAAGGAGAAGCCCGTGCACTGCAACAAAGAGTAGTCCCCACTCGCCACAGCTAGAGAAAGCTGGCACACAGCAACGAAGACCCAATGCAGTCAAAAATAAAAAATTAAAAACATAAATAATTGCAAAGATAAATTCCAATATTTCCTTTCCCAGGGGACCAGCATGTGTATTCCCGGACACCAAACTTGGAGACCACTGCTCCTGGCTGGGAAACAAGAACTTCCCTTGTGAATGTACAACATAAGAAGTAAATAAATAAATAGGATGGACCTAGAGTCTGTCATACAGAGTGAAGTAAGTCAGAAAGAGAAAAACAAATACTGTATGCTAACACATATATATGGAATCTAAAATAAAAAATGGTCGTGGGGCTTCCCTGGTGGCACAGTGGTTGAGAGTCCACCTGCCGATGCAGGGGACATGGGTTCGTGCCCCGGTCTGGGAAGATCCCACATGCCGTGGAGCGTCTGGGCCCGTGAGCCATGGTCGCTGAGCCTGCGCGTCTGGAGCCTGTGCTCCGCAACGGGAGAGGCCGCAACGGTGAGAGGCCCGCGTACCGCAAAAAAAAAAAAAAAAAATGGTTCTGAAGAACCTAGGGGCAGGACAGGAATAAAGACGCAGACGTAGAGAGTGGACTTGAGGACATGGGGAGTGGGAAGGGTAAGCTGGGACGAAGTGAGAGAGTGGCAGTGACATATATACACTACCAAACGTAAAATAGATAGCTAGTGGGAAGCAGCCACATAGCACAGGGAGATCAGCTCGGTACTTTGCGATCACCTAGAGGGGTGGGATAGGGTGGGAGGGAGGGAGATGCAAGAGGGAGGAGATATGGGGATATATGTATATGTATAGCTGATTCACTTTGTTATAAAATAGAAACTAACACACAATTGCAAAGCAATTATACTCCAATAAAGATGTTATGGGCTTCCCTCGTGGCGCAGTGGTTGAGAGTCCGCCTGCCGATGCAGGGGACATGGGTTCGTGCCCTGGTCTGGGAAGATCCCACATGCCGCGGAGCGGCTGGGCCCGTGAGCCATGGCCGCTGGGCCTGCGCGTCCGGAGCCTGTGCTCCGCAACGGGAGAGGCCACAGCGGTGAGAGGCCCGCGTACCGCAAAAAAAAAAAAAAAAAAAAAAAAAAAAAAAAAGATGTTAAGAAAAAAAAGAACTAAATAACGGAAACAAAAATGTATTGTTCATTTCCATGTTGCTTTACAATGAGCCATATATCATACACTTGGACCTGGAAATTTGATGTAAACCAAATTGTAGCAAAAGAAACTGCATTGTAAACACAATGAGGGAAACTGGCTATTGATGGGAATCCCCTTCAGGCATCCTTTTCGGAAGGTAAATAAATATTTTGTAATTAAAATAGTTCGATACAAATTCATCAGGTTTTCAAGATCCTACAATGAATTTTCTTAAACCATCCATCACTGCTAAAAGGAAGCCAACAACCAAGAGCCTCAGAAAAACAAATTATGTGCCTTGATCATTCGCCAGCGAATTATTTCACTACCACCATAAAAGAATTGAAAGAAATTATCCTCATAAACATTTGAAAGAACTTTTTCATTACAGCAGATATAATTGGTGCACTCTTTGGTAGAAATGTTGCAGACACAGGCAGGTCTAGTAGGCAAGGAGGTGATCCAAAAATCCAAAGGATGGATAAAACCATGTGTAAACAAACTTTTCACCGGTCTCCAAACACTGGCCCCAGTTGCCCACCCTCTAGATTTTTGTTTATGCTGCTTCTCTCTTCAGAAATGCTCTTCCCAGACTCATCTCCCCATCCCCAGACAATTGCATGCAAGCACGGGCCCAGGCATGTGTGCAGGCACCAGTGTGCACAGGCAGAGACACAGACATACATGGTCCAACTTAAATTGTCTAAATCCTACCAAACTTCAAAGCCCGTCTCAAACTGAATGTTTCTAGGAATCCACACTTGATCTGTCCAGAAATTATGGACATCAAGTCATCTGAAGTCCCATAGCCCTTTCTCTGAACCATAATTAATTATAATATAAATGCAAAAGTCTGTTCTGTTTCAATTCTCCCACTAAATGCCAACTATGTTGAGATCCCAGACTTTTTCTTACACATTTCCCACAGCAACTAGGGCTATGTTTTATAAATGGTTTATGCCTCAAAAATCTTTGTTTGGTGAATGCATGGAGAGATGTCTCACTATCCAATAACCTTCCATCGCTCGTATCAACCCAGTGGTTTGCTTTGTTCTGAAACTACTATGTTTAAAATGCAAAACAGGTCATCAGATCACTGATAAAAATTCCCCACATGGTAGCTCTATTTTTAAGGAACATCCATACTGTTCTCCATAGTGGCTGTATCAATTTACATTCCCACCAACAGTATAGGAGGGTTCCTTTTCTTCCACACCCTCTCCTGAATTTATTATTTGTAGACTTTTTGATGATGGCCATTCTGACCGGTGTGAGGTGATACCTCATTGCAGTTTTGATCTGCATTTCTCTAATCGTTAGCGATGTTGAGCATCTTTTCATGTGCCTTTTGGCCATCTGTATATCTTCTTTGAAGAAATGGCTCTTTAGATCTTCTGCCCATTTTTTGATTGGGTGGGTTGTTTGTTATTTTGATATTGAACTGTATGAGCTGTTTGTATATTTCGAAGATTAATCCCTTGTCAGTCGCATCATTTACAAATATTTTCTCCCATTCTGTGGATTATCTTTTTGTTTTGTTTATGGTTTCCTTTGCTGTACAAAAGCTTTTCAGAAAGTTGTGAGGTGTCCTGTAGAAGACACAGACTGTGCAGACTAATTGGAATGTTCACCTTTCATTCTTTTTTTTTTTTTTTTTTTTTTGCAGTACACGGGCCTCTCACTGTTGTGGCTCTCCCATTGCGGAGCACAGCCTCCGGACGCGCAGGCTCAGCGGCCATGGCTCACGGGCCCAGCCGCTCCGCGGCATGTGGGATCTTCCCAGACCGGGGCACAAACCCGTGTCCCCTGCATCGGCAGGTGGACTCTGAACCACTGCGCCACCAGGGAAGCCCAACCTTTCATTCTTTAGTCATCATAACACCTTCCTGATGGAGCTTATAATTATTATTAATTTTGAAATTAATCAGTGCTCTCTCTCAAATGCTAATGGCCAGTGGTCCATCTGAGAGCCCATCGCACTGGGGACAGCAGCAGATGTTGGGTGTGGGGCCACAATCCACAATCGGAGGGACTTTGGCAGCAATTTTTTTTTCCCCCGTCCCCCTCCTTCCCGCCCTTGGTGCCCCTTTCCCCTACTGCCATTTGGAGGTTGTTCTTCAAAGCCAGGCAAGACCCTAGCTGTTCAAGCTGTAGAACAACCAGCTTGCAAAAGTCTAAGCAGTTTACCACAAATAATGAACTTCTATTTATAGGGTAATGGGATCTATGTGTAAACCTTAATTTTTTTTTTTTTTTTTTTTGCAGTATGTGGGCCTCTCACTGTTATGTCCTCTCCCGTTGTGGAGCACAGGCTATGGACGCGCAGGCTCAGTGGCCATGGCTCACGGGCCCAGCTGCTCCGCGGCATGTGGGATCTTCCCAGACCGGGGCACGAACCCGTGTCCCCTGCATCGGCAGGCGGACTCTCAACCACTGTGCCACCAGGGAAGCCCTAAACCTTAATTTTAAAATGAATTCCACCCAAGGAACATTTAATAATAAATCCATGGCTAGGCTATACATCCCTCAGAATTCTGATACTGACAATTATCAGTATTTTATCAAGGGCAATTTGTAAACTGAAAAAATAGTACTCACCCTCAAAAACCAAAACAGATGGGGAAAGACAGCAGGGATGAGGAAGAGTTTTAATTATCCGAGACAGGTCTTTGTGTGGTGGTTGGTTAGCTGCCTCCTTTTTGCACTGATATTTCCAAGTCTTCGTTAAAAATTTTTTTTTAGGAATATGCTGAAATCCCCCTTTTATAATCAATCGCCAGATAACCTGTGTTTTATCTGGCTTTTAAAAAAATCATTGTGATGGTAATAAACTTGAATTGAACTGAAATAAAGATCCCTGAATATTTTTTTAAAAGATTCAAGTTAGCTGTACATTAGGAACATTTGAATGTCCAAACTCATTTTTTGTGTGAACTATGAATTATAACTGGATAAAGCTATTAGGAATGAAGAAAGGCCACTCTATACTTTCCTTACTCTCTACATTTTATTCAAAATTTTTATTTTGGAAATTTTAAATGTCTTCAAAAGTCAAGTTACTAGTTGAATGAACCCAGAGGTATCATCACCAGCTTCAAAAATTATCCATTTGTGGTCAGTCTTATTTTCTCTATACCCCATATAGCTCCATCTTCAAATTGCAGTTTATTTTGAAGTAAATCTCAAAAATCCTATCAATTCATCTATAAATATCTCAATATGTATATCTAAAAGAACATTTTTAAATACCTCAAGAATATTACCACCTCTTGATTATAAATAAAATTATTTGTGTATACTTTTTAGGGTGAACATATATGGTAATTGTACATTTAACTTTATAATAAACTTCTGAACTGTGTTTCATCCTGAACTACTTTGCATTCCCACCAACAAGATATGAGATTTCCAGGTGCCTTAAATCATTGTCATCATTTTATAACATCAGGTTGAAAAATTATTTTAGTCATTGTAAGAAATGTTTAATGGTATCTCATTGTAGTTTGCATTTCTAAAATAACTATGGGCATAGCTTCACATGCTTATTTGCCATAAATTTGCCTTACTTGGTTAAAAAAAAAAAGAATATTACCACCTCTAAAAAGAATGAATAATAATTACTCATTATCACCAAGTTATCTAGTCAATATCCCAGCGTTCACATTTCCTAGATTTTCTTAAACTTTTTAAAATTACTTGAAGAAATATTCAAACTAGGTCCATACAATGTGATTGGTTTTTAGTCTCCAAAGTCTTTTTTAATGTATAGGTTCTTCCTCATCTCTCTTTTTTAATATCCTTGAAATTTTTTGTTGCAGAAACTGGGTCATTTGTCCTGCAGTTCCCTTCATCCATTGCATCCCCCTGGAGTTTACCTGTTCCTCCGGCCCCTGTCCTCCCTGTACTTGGTAGTTGGATCTAGAATCTTGTTCAGATTCAAATTTGATTTTTTGGTGAGACCACTTCACAAGCAGTGCTGTGTTCTTCCACAGCCGGGTTTTCTCTACATTGTAATGTTTGCAGCCATTGAGGGTCATTGCCTAGATCCATTTATTCACTGGGGTTTGCACAATGGTCCTTTTTCTCCAGCCTATGACCCCAGGCAGGGGCATCATTCTGCCCGGCTGCACTAGTCCTCTCACTCCTCTTCATTAGCTGTAATACTTGTATAAAAAGAAACTTCCTCTCATCAACTCTTTTGTTCCCTGAGGTACAGTTCATATAGAAACAACAGGATAGGGCCTCCCTGGTGGCGCAGTGGTTGAGAGTCCGCCTGCCGATGCAGGGGATACGGGTTCGTGCCCCGGTCTGGGAGGATCCCATATGCCGCGGAGCGGCTGGGCCCGTGAGCCATGGCCGCTGGGCCTGCGCATCCGGAGCCTGTGCTCCGCAACGGGGGAGGCCACAACAGTGAGAGGCCCGCATACCGCAAAAAGAAAAAAAAAAAAAAAAAAAAAAGAAACAACAGGATAAATGCTTTATTCTTTCCTTTATTCACCCATTTTCAAAATAATGAGTTCTTTCTTAGTATTCTCCAAAGGTGACCAGTGATTTTTTTTCCAGTATCATTTGGAACTCCGGATTCAAACACATTTGATGTGTTTCCATCCATTTTAGTTATCTTTATTGATGTTAAAATATTTGCCCTGTGGAAGCTTTTGCAAGTTGGCTCCTGAGTCACTGTGACATGTCCCTTCTAGTCTTTGATAGCTTCCTTGTATTCACTTACGACAAGTTGCCCCAGGCCCACCTTGTTTATTTCTTCCCAAACATGGAATCTGTCATTTTGCCAAGAAGCTTGGCAAGTAGAACCTTTTAGCAGAACCACAATCTGGGTGCTAGGTGTACTCATTGGTATTGGTTTAAGCATTGGTCCCAGGCACTTTGACTGGACAGAGCTTGAAAACAATCTATCTGAGTTCATACTCCTAATTCAAAATCAGAACTAACAAGATTTTACTTAAATTTCTTGATCTTACAACTGTGTCTATACTCATGCCAAGATCCCATTTCTTAATGACACCAACATAATTATTTATTTGCTTTATCCCACACCATACTTAAAACAGTATTGGAATAATAATATAAGCACTAGGACCAACAATGCGATTGCTGAAAACAATTTAAGACTTCCTTTTGCAGTCCTTTGGCCCTTAAGAGTATGTACTCACCAGGGACATACAGTTAAATTACCACATTTAAAAGTCACTTGGAGGAGTTCCTCTCTCCTTGCTCATGCCACCAGCTCAATACACAGTTAGGTTTATTTGTTTTCTTTTATTTTCAACTCTTAGAGATTGCTTTTTAAATTTTGTCTTATAATTCAGTTTTATAATTATGTAAAACATTTTCATGGTTCCAAAGTCAAATCTACAAAACAGAATAGGTTTAACAAGGCTAGCTTTCATTTCTGTAACCATCACACTAGTTCCTCCCTTCTTCCAAAGTAGCCATTTTTTTCAATGTATGGTTTATTCTTTCATTGTTTTCTTAATATAAGCAAGTAGCATAAATGATAAATGACAACATACTATTCTTTTTTCCACCCTTCTTTGTTCACTTAACATACCCTGGAAACCACAGCTATACCCAGGGATGATCCTCATTCCCTTTTATAGCTGTGCATTACTCAGTTATGTGGGTGTCCCATGATTTATTCAATTTGTTTCCTATTGATGGATATTTGGGTTGTTTCCAGTCTTATAAATAGTACTACAGTGAGTAACCCTGTGCATTTGTCTTTTCATATTTTGGCCGGGGTATATGGAGATTCCTATAAGTACAATTGCAGGGTCATAGGGTAAATGCATGTGTAATTTTGCTAGGTAGTGGCGAAGTCTCCTGCCCAGGGTTTGAACCATTTCACATTCCCACCAGCACCATGTAAGAGTCCCTGTTTCCCCACCGCTTTGCCAATAGGCCATGTAATCAACCTTTCGGATCTTGGCATCTAGTAGATGAGAAATGGTATCTTAGTGTAGTCTTTATTTTACAATGATTTATTATGAAGGAACTGGAGCATCTTTTCATACTTTTAAGAGAGATTTGCATTTCTTTTCTGTCAATTGTCCGCTTATATTTCCAGCCCATTTTTCTGTAGAATTGTTTGAGATTTTCTCCTCTAGTTTTTAGAAGGTTTTTTGTGTGTGTGCCTTAGGGTTACTGACCATTTGTTTTTGATATAAGTTGCAAATATTTTCCCTGGTTTGTCATTTTATCTAACTCATGGCAATTATTTTTGTTTTTTTCTATTCTTTGATTTTTTTCATATAACATTTAAAAAAATTTCAATACAACCAAGTTTATCAATTGTTTTCTCTTACTGTAATTGGATTTGAGTCATAGTTCAGACAGTTTCACACTCTCCAAGGTTAGGGAATAATTTGCCAATATTTAAAAAAAATATTTTTATAGTTTCCGCATTTACATTTCAGTCTCTTACCTACTTGGAGTTTAACCTCATATATGGTATGAGGCATGGATCCAATTTTGTGTTTTGCCAATGGCTATCTGCTTATCCCAACACCACTTCTAGAGAAGTCCATTCTTCCACCAATGCGATATACCCCCTTTTTCATATACTAAGTTTCTCTATGCAAGTGGATCGTTCTGGGTTCTCTGCTCCATTCGTCTGCCTATTCATACGTCAATACCAAGCTGTTTGGACCATAGAGGTTTCCTACTATGCTTTGATGTCTGGTGGAGGCTCATCCCCCTCATTGCTCTTCTGTGTCAAGGTTCTCTTGGCTGATGCTATCTATCTGTTTTTCCTAATTAACTTATCTAGCTTCCAGTTCGAATTTTTGGCTATCAGTCAATTTTCTAAAAGCTAATTGACAGCTGTTTGACTCGATTGACACCATGAGCTGGCTGTTCTGTCACAGAGTCTGGAACAGAGTAGATACTTAATAAATGTTAATAGAAGTGAGATGCCTTGAGGTACTACTATGCTGGAGGTTATCAGACAACCTCAGCACCTCAACAGCAAATCTAGATGGGAGAATCGATGATGATTTTAATCTCAGTTATTTCACGATAACTGAAAAGAAGATTGAGTTAATTACACTTAAATTTAAACAAGGGAAAAAAGGAAGGGAGGAAGGAAGGAAGGAAGGGAGTGAGGGAGGGGGGAAGGGAGGAGGGCGGGAAGAAAGTGGGGAAGAGTACTGGTCGCACTAGTGTGCCTTAAGTGAAAGGAATTGAGTGGACCTTTGGAGGGCATGGGAAGAAGCCTGTTCACCAGGTGCCCTTCTGGACGTTCTGTATTTGTATTACTTATACGTTTACACAATTAATTACTCAGCAAATTTCATATCATTCCTTAATCAAATTTACTGTGCATTTCAGTTAGTTCAAGTCGGGACTTTTTTTCACATATACTCAATGCATATATAAGACAATTGTGACATTTGGCACCTCATGGGAGAGAGCCCCGGGCTTCTATCTAGGATATTCTGTGGGTGGCTGTGCTTGGGCCTCAAATCTTGGCTTTTGCACTATGTCGTATTGTTGAAGAACATATTGTCCTAGGAAAGCAAGGAAAAGAACAGCTCCTTTCTTTAATAAATGATTCAAATGTTGGAATTGGGGAAAGGAAAATATGGCATGAAGGAGCATATTTTCCAGGTTGCTACTTTTCTACTGGAAAAGCCCATGTTCGCCAACCCAATCTAATTGAATATAACCTGCCCCTGTTCTTCTGGGCTGAGTTTGAGCAATCCATCTATGTCAGAGGGAGCCATGAAAATCTCGGCTCACGCAAAAAGCCAAATGGAAAGGAAAAGGCTTAGGAGGTCACTCTGTCCAGAGCGTGTCCTTCCTCCTGACGAACAGGATGATCTGGAAAGCGGCAGATGGGCCAAAGTCCCATCGATGATCTGAGGATGCTAAGACGCTGCTTTACCAGTAAACACTCAGATTCAGCAAAATGCTTTTAGTGGATTGGACTCCTGACTTGGTTTATTATCTGCATAAACTTGGGCCTGTCTGAGACTCGATCTAGATGATAACATAAAAGGAGTGAATAACACGAGGCATGTAAATGCTTAGGCTGGTAGCCAGCATTAACTGTAATTAATGTAAAAACTTTCAGAACTCTGCCAAAAGCATTCTTATAATACAAGACAAGAGAAAACGGGGCCCCCTTTTCTTCCCCTTTAAGCATTATCTGGTGTTATTTCAAGCTCTGAGCAAGTAAGTAAAGTGCCCTTGCATTTTTCCTCTGTGGTCACAATCGACAGTAGTTTCAGTCGAGAAGGCGTGTTTACCTGAGGATGTGCAAAAAGCCCAAATGGAAACGGCAGTGAGGCAGCTCATGATTCCGTGCATTTCTTCCAAAGGAACAGAGGTTTGTCCTCCCTGCAGATGGCTGGTGCCCTGGTACCTGCCACAGGGAGCCACCCCAGAAGCCCGGCTGACACTGGCCTGCAGAGAGGTAGCATGAGGAGGCTCCTCCAGAAGAACGTACAGCTGCACATGCCTGAGGACCACACTCACCCGCCCAAGCCTGGCATCCTCTACGCTGCGCTCGGCTGAGTGTTTGCAGTGCAAAAACCATTTCTCAATTCCTCATAATTGAGTTGCAAAGAGATTATTATTCTTTGCTGAAACCTGACTTCTCATCCTGGTTTTCTCATTGTGAGGGGAGCAAATTACATTAAAAACCTGTTGCAAAATTTTGGTTGGAACAAGGCACAAAAATGTTGCTTGTAGTTGCAGATGCTTCAGTTGTCATCCTTAACAAAATCAGGGCTCCCTTTGTGAAAACAAACCCGACCCAGGCATGTTCGCCCTTTCTTTGGAATGTATCCATTGTGCTAAAGTAGATTTTTTGAAAACCCTCACCAACAGCCGCAAAGTTGTGCGTGGCCATTGCTGACTCTACAGCAGAAGAATTAAGGGCTAAATTTGTTCTGCTGAGTGCCCAGGTCTCTGATTATCCAAAGGGCATTGGGATTCATTTTGGAAAATCCTAGAGATTACACACAGGCATTCCTCTAAGGGTAGTTAAAGAATGTGGGAGACGGGCCTCCCTGGTGGCGCAAGTGGTTGAGAGTCCGCCTGCCGATGCAGGGGATACGGGTTCGTGCCCCGGTCTGGGAGGATCCCATATGCCACGGAGCGGCTGGGCCCGTGAGCCATGGCCGCTGAGCCTGCGCGTCCGGAGCCTGTGCTCCGCAACGGGGGAGGCCACAACAGTGAGAGGCCCGCATACCGCAAAAAATAAAAATAAAAATAAAAATAAAGAATGTGGGAGATAACCAGGCACTTGGCTTAACACCTTGTAAAAAAAAATCATGTCTCAGAGGGTGCCCTAGTGACCTGAAATAGGTAAAACACCTCCCAAGGAGGCCCTTTTCTGTAACACCTTTTGCTTTAAGTCATGTACTTCTTCCCATCTTCAAAATTGCACAAGGAACACCACCTGAGGGTCCGCCCTGGCTTGACATCTCGTTAACACTTTTAAAACAGTAACAGGAAGTATCCCAGAAATAATGGAGGTATTTCTTCCACCTAATTGTTGTTGACTCTCTTGCTTCCTGGCTCCATCATGATTCCAAAGGAGACAAGGAACTTAATGTTTAACACGGGGAGAGCCTTGAGTTTCAGACGTTTACAAGTCAGGCCGCTCTAACCTTCCTGAATGGTGCCTGATGATGCTTTAGTTTGCTGTTATTATTTTCATTTGTTTTCTTTTCTTTTCCTCCCACAGCTTAGGAGGGGCATGTGTGCACCCCAAAACGTACCTGAGAGGCAGCAATCGGATGATGTTCTCATTGCTTCAGGGACAGCTGTCCTGTGCTGATGGGGGCAGAAACTGTCAGAAGAATACATTGCCACATAGGTGAATTTTTAAAATAATCCTATACATTACAATATTTTATTAAAAATATGCAGTATACAGGGCTTCCCTGGTGGTGCAGTGGTTGAGAGTCTGCCTGCCGATGCAGGGGACGCAGGTTCGTGCCCTGGTCCAGGAGGATCCCACATGCCGCAGAGCGGCTGGGCCCGTGAGCCATGGCCGCTGATCCTGCGCGTCCAGAGCCTGTGCTCCGCAACGGGAGAGGCCACAACAGTGAGAGGCCTGCGTACCTCAAAAACAAAAAACAAAAGAAACAAACAAAAAATATGCAGTATAAAGGCCCATCCAAAAGATCTGCTGTCCTTACTGCTCTGTTGATTTGACCAAAAAAACATATGAGGATAATGAGCTAGGGCACAAGGACATACACCCAAATAAATGTATCTCACGTGCACACACAAAACAGAGATAGGATGGCCAGACGGGAGCTACACAGGGCCTTGTGCTGACCAATTGCTGGGGAATACAGAATACGGCTAGAGGCAACTTCTGGAAAGTCCAGTTGATACTTCAGGAGCACACCAGAGGGAAAAAAACAATTGCCTTTGGCAACACAGGATAAAACATATATTTTTAGAACAGGGTCTTAAAACTTTCAGAACACTGAGGACCCTTTAAAGGAATCTGGTCCATATCAGTGAAAACAACTTTGAAAACCAAAGAAAACTCTGAGGCCAATGAAAAGAAAAGCACAGAAGGGTCGAGTAATTGATGGCTATACACCTGTGTAGAGCAAGGAGGAGGCTGGGGGTATTTATCTCACTCTTCCCTTTTCTAGGCACATTTTTATTTCCTTTGCAGTCTTCAGCATCCTCCTAATGACCTCTGACAATAGCAGTAGCTAGTGTTTCTATGATGCTCTGTAAATTGCACTTGTAGACTTACTTTAACCTCACAATGACCGTTGGGAGGTACAAATTGTTGTCCCCATTTTACACATAAGGAAACTGAGACCCAAATCACATATGTAAGACCCGTACATAGGAACGAGTTTTATTTCGAGAGCACATTCATAAGCCCAATTTGTTTGTAAGTCCAACAGAGTTAGCCTAGGTACCCAACTAACACAATCAGCTACATAGTACTGTACTGTAATAGGTTTATAATACTTTTCACACAAATAATACATAAAAAACAAACAAACACAAAGAATAAAGAAAACGTTTTTAATCTTACAGTACAGTACCTTGAAAAGTACAGTAGTAGCAGCCACATCACCACTGCTTTTACGCTCTCTTCCGGATATCCTGGGCTTGAAATAAAGATACTGTACTACTGTACTCTATACAGTGCTGTACAGTAAAGTACACAAAAGCACAACCACTAGTAGAGGATGCACACACGTGACAGTGTACGCCAGACATGTCAACTAACCTACATGATTGGACATGTGACCGTGCATCCGCATCCTTGACCGTTTGCAGCTTGAAGGTTCGTATGTAGGGGACGTACTGCACAGGTTTTCTCACATCACTACCAGTGAGTGACAGAGCAGAGCCTCCACCGCTGTGTAGTAACTCTTGATGACAAGCTCTCCCTACCAGGCCATGCTGGCTCACTTGGCCTAGAGTTCTGCCTAAAAAGACACCAAATGCACGGAAAACCTTCACACAAGTAAAACCAGATATTCACACACATTGTCCACAATGATATCCGACACTGAGATGCTGGGAAATATTCCTAGAGACACGGTGGTTGTTCACGCTTCACTCAGCTGTTCAGAGACAAAAGCCTAATTAGGCCCATCTGTATACAAAGTGAGTCTCTGCTACTAGAATATAAAGTACTTGACTCTCTTTTGTCCACATTTGTATTTTTCTGACAATTTTAGTTTCAAGTTTTGAAATGTATTCATTCATGAATCACCGGGGGAAGGTTGAATTGGGGATGATCAAGCTCCTGATGGATGTGTCCGTACCAGGCCTCATCTTCGCTGGAGATTTACAAATCTGGTTTGCAGTCTGAGGTCTTGGAACACCATCTCATTTCCTGTCTTTATGTGAACAGGTCTGCCTTAAGCCAAGGACTATTTTGCTCTATTTAAAAGGGGAAAAATAATCTTGAGTAGGGCAAAAAACAAGGGTAGCACATATGATTTGAATTACAGTCAGATAATCACCATTCATGACCGGTCCAAGCTGGAAGTAAAGCTTGAATTTCTCATCAGAGACATTTCCCGGCTTAACTTTTAACAAGGGCTACGACTGAGAATGGGCTTTAAGTGTAAAGAAGTTCAACTTATTTAAGGCCTTTAACTGACTTCTCCGGCCCCCTACAAAATTAGCCTTTTTGGAAGATCATTTATGAGTTTCATTGGAAGTGGTAAAAATAGCCCTCCCACTCCCCTCCTCACCCCAGAAAATGTTCTAAAGAAACTTTTTTTTCCAAATAAATTTTCCAAGCCACATCACTGTGCCTGTTCCTTGGCCCCCCTCTCTCTGTTTGAAGAGCTTAAACATTTAATCTAAATATTTGTCCTCAAAAGGTTTCCTTTGCCATTGAATTCCAAGATGACCAGAGGTCCATCTTAACCTATGAACCTTCAGATATCATTTTGGCCACAAAAGGATATAAAGTAAGGTATACGTTCTGTGGCTCAAAACCCCAATCATGCCAATGATTCCTCTGGCTAGAGTTTCACCTTTCAGAGACAAGAAGGAATGAAAACCAAAGATCCATCTCGAATAGATACCTTCAAGTGAGGTATACTTGCTTTGAAACAGTGCTTGGATTTGTGGGGCACAGCATTTAGGGCCATGGCCTCCAATCCTGGCTGAACAGAATCACTCGGGAAACTTAAAGAAAAAAAGTCCTAATGCCTGAGCTTCATCCTGACCAGTCATATCAGAATCTCTAGGGATTCTGTTTTAGGGGATAGATTCTTGGCTCTGGAGTCAAAAAAGTCTGGTTCATATCTCATTTTTCCCACTTACTGGTTTTTAGACAAGTTACTTAAACTTTATGAGCTTAGATTTCTGCATATATGTATGTGTGTGTGTGTGTGTGTGTTTTAAAGCTAAAGATCCTATGTTATAAGGTATTGAAAAATGGGATAAAATATTATTTGTAAACACAGTGCCTGGCTTACAAGCAATCCACAAATGTGCACTAGCTTAATGTTTTAAAATATCTAACAAAGTTTTTCTCCAGAATTTCCTTCTCTCATTCTTAATTTGTCTTTTCCTTCAAAAGCTTAGATAATTTGAGGACAGAAGATGATTAATCTTAAAAGATTAAGGCGGATACTTCATGAGTACAAGTATAATACCCCCCAAAACGGAAAAGGACTTCCTGGAGGCCAGAAGAGTCAGATTAGAGGGTAAAAACCAGAGGGGCTCAGGATAAAGACCCTGACTCCCTCCTCCTCCACCTCTCCAACTCCAGTCCTAGGAAGGAATCAATCCCCAGTTTGTGGGATCCAAGACCAGGAGACACCTATGACCCATTCCCAGGGGAGGACAGACATGGCAGCATGGAATCTCTAGGGAGATGAGGACTTCGTCTCACCGATTTTCTATTCCTCAAATGCTTTTGCAGCCATGAAATGGTTGCTGTGAGGTATGAAAGCAACAAAGAGAGCTACAGGACCTGAGGCGGTCTTACAGATGGGAATATCGGTAACGGAGCAGAGGTCTACACCAGCCAGGGACTACGAGCCAGCCCGAGTGAGGAAGGAATCAGCAGGTACCTATGTGGAGAGATGGATCCGGGACTGGACATGCCCACCTATACCCCTCTGACACTTCATCAGCCCCCTCCCACCTCGTAGGCAAAACCCAGAATGAGAAAAATGAAGAAGTTGTATCTCTCACACCAGATTTTGGGACATGAGCTTCATACCTGCTGTCGACATTTAGTTACTGTCTTGCTTTTTTTTTTTTTCCTATCAATTTTTGGGGTATAGTGCCCACACTTTATAATAGGCTCCAGGGGAGGAGACTTTCATAATCTTCATGTAAGAGCCAGGGAAAACAAAACTGGCAAGATGATTTTTTACCACCACATGAGGGACCACATCTGAATCGAAATGACGCAGATTAGTAGGATTTGAGCCTTATGGTGGTCTCTGGTAGAACTAAAATCCAAGACACCAGTCTACAATGGTATCTTACAACAAGCCAACCCAACAAGATAAAAATTGGATATCTGGTCAACCAAACAGGTAGTGTTGATGACAAACACCAACTAGGCCTCCTGATTATTGTCCCTCAAGGGATGGTTTGGCCAAAGCAAGTAGCACTACTCCAAAATCTGAGGCTCTCTGATTGGCCCTGTTTCCAGACTATGAGGCATATCTTACCATAATGTATAAAATAAAGTTGCATACTAAAGTTAACAACTTCTGAAATACAGCTATAACAATTATGTGATTATATGTTATCCTGGATTAACATGTGGCCCATAATCCTTTGATATTACAAACTCAGCTGTGCCATGAGATCTAAAAAGCTTCATTTCATAGAAAGAGTCATTTGATAATGTTACATACCAGTTCGTTGTTCAAAACATTTATTGGGATTTAACGCCACGCAGTAGATAAACAAGTGTTCCCCAGCTGTTAAATCTCACTTCATATATTTTAAACAATCCACTGTGTTGACGATTTCTGAAATGTGAAAAGACGTCATACCCAATGCACATTTTTAAATGTTACTTCTGAAGCTACATCTGCTTCACATCTCTTTTTCAAAGTGTTCCCATTTCTCCAGGGTTACTTAATGATCATATTAGAATGGGTAAAAGTCAAGGACTGCATCCATTTTCTGAAATGTAGGCCTTGCTATTGCACACTTACATAAAGAAAAAAAGAGAAAGAGAGAGAGAGAGAGAGAGAGAGAGAGAGATCTGAAAGTCTGGAAAATGTGTCAACTGGGCAACGAAACTGTGAGGATTAACAAAGTCAAATTTGTAAAGTGCAAGAAGGTTCTCACATGAAAGAGGGAGTCATGGAGGAATTTTTTTCAGCTATATTATTACTCTAACGGGACTGGGCCATCCACTGAACTTTGTGCAATTTTTCAAGCTGTTCTGAAATGACTAATAATGGCATGTAGTGTATAATACACTGAAATGTGTTGAAACTTTGGGTAATGTTCCCAGTTTGATATTTAAAACACTTAGTCAGCTAGAAAACGTTACAGAGCCATTTCTCTGCTCTGTGCATTGTGCTTTCACAAGCTCCATCCCATTTCACTCCATGAGTTTGGAAATCTAGTCTCCCTCCCTACATTTCAGACAGGCCCATGTCTCGCCAGCATATTTTACAAGCAAGAAAATTAAAGCAAACCATCAATATGAACATAGTTCTGTGGCAACAAAGGGAATGGTGTTATATTTGACATCCTTATGGTCTCCTAGAATTCGTTCTGTGTTTTGGTTAGCTGAATCTACTCAGCACCCCAGGAGTCTGGCAACATGATTACTATCATGAAAAAAAAAAAAAGATTAAAAAAGAAAATTCAGTTTGTGATTGTGGCCCTTTCTGAGAAAAAGGAATGGATTACGTAAGCAGATGCTTGAGATAGTTATTGTTCTTTTGCAATTATATAGCACATGTCCCCCCCCACAAGAAACCTAGGCCTTCCTCGGAGCAGCAGAATCAAGGTAATGTCAGCATATCAGAAAAGAAAAAGGCCACCTGGCAAGTAGCCAGCTAATTTGACCAATGTAAATAATGTGCTGGCATAAGCTTGTGCTCTAAAAATAGCCCAGAATAACTGCAGACTGTGGTCAACCTCCCAAATATTATGGAAGGCAAGCAAAATTTCTGGAGCCTAAGTTTTAAATACAGCAGCTTAAGGAAAGATTTGAGACCCTTCAAGCAATAGTTCAATTTTCATTTGAGTGACTGACATGAAACAGTTGCTCTAAACCAATAAGTAACATTGGCTAAGAGGCAAGATATTTTAAATTGAAGAACAGTAAGAGATAGTAGCTAAGGAGAACTTACTTGTCTGGGGAAGAGGTTCAATAAGCAGTGATTGGAAGAATGAATTAATTTTTTCAATGTAAGTTCTTCAGAATCAGTTAATGAATCCAGGGCAAAACTGACCTCTGTATATTTTCACTTAAAACTTCATTATGTAGGCTGGTGACCACCTCATCCATCCAATTTGATTCTTCATGCTTTCTGGTGGGTCCCCTAAAATCCAACGTATCATTCAAGAGCTGTGCTGTTCTATCAATAAGGATGACTTTAGTGGCATAGGTGCTGAAGAAATTTTCAAAAAGACATGCCTGCATCTTTAGGATGAGTGAGTCCTTGCCAAAGTTTACAATTTTGAAGAGGTCAAAACTCTTTGGTATAGATGGTTCTTAGAGTTACATCTTGCTGATTTACCAGTGAATAAAACTGTCAGGTAATGGTCATCTCTTTGTAAGGGGAAACTCTTCCTCTTCTTTTTCTTGAAGCTTGGCATTCCTGTTAGCAAAGTACAGTCTATACACACAGCTCACTTTCCTGCCAATCAAATGACATGTCTGACTTAAGCCATGTTTTCCAAGTCAGGTGAACTGGCTAAGAGGGCTGGGTATTACACAGAGTATAAGATTGGATTGGAGTGTATTCCATTGTATATATATATATATATATTTTTTTTTTTTTTCTGCTTTCCTTCTTTTCCGTAGAAAATAGCACAGTAAGAAGAGGGTAGGCAAAACTTTTTTTACGGGTACTAAACAATGCTGGTGAGTATTGGAAGGCAGATACTATCATATTCTGCTCTGCAAATAGAAACCAGTGCCCCCTTCCTGGAAGGCAGTTTTGCAACATGTGTCCAAAGCTTCTTTTTTTTTTTTAATTTTATTTTTTTCTGCTTTATAACAAATTTAATCAGTTATACATATACATATGTTCCCATATCCCCTCCCCATTGTATATATTTTTGAAAATGGGTATATGTGCTTAAGAGAAAACAGGCGATATAAAAAATTTTGGAACGACCAAAGCAATACTCCATAGAAAATGGTTTTACTAAACATTTTAAGCAACCCCTTTTAAAGTTAAATCTTATGCAGAACCCCAATATTTAAAACATATCAAAGTGGAATTTTCCAAATGATTTTGGGCGGGGACAGTGGCAGCATCCATCTTTCAATCATTGTCCCAAACACTTTACTTTGTCAAAGATTTGTTTCCCTGGTAAATGTGATAGCCTCTGAACTTGCTTTATAATTGACCCAATGATATCTAACTAGCCTTGGTAAAAATCAATGTTCTAAAATGTTCTAACTCATAAAGTGCTGTAGCATTTAAATGCTTGCATAGCACTTTTAACTTCCCCTCAGAGAAACAGTATTAGGAAGACTCACAATGATATTTCCCTTAAATAAAAAAATCTCACAGTCAATCATCTGTAGGCAGGAAAAAAAAAGAATCAATTAAAACCTAAGATAGAACCATCTTCCTGGAATTCTAACTTCTGACTCTGCATATGAATTGGACCATTCACTAAAAATGAAATTTTTATAGCAAAGACAAGCTTTTCATTTGCTCCTAGCTGAAGCGGCAAATCCCCAGTGCCAAATATTTTGCTGGTGTCAATTAAGTCAGGCTTCTCAGATTTCTACAGGGAAATCTCAATAATCTCCAATATCTTTAGAAATAACATTTAGGTTTTTTGTTAGGGAAACAATCAAATAAAGCCCTGACACAATTGCTGCTTGGGGGGAACATGCATGTGACAGTTAAGAGATGCTCCCAGCTCAAGATCAAGAGATGCAACGGAAATTATGGATCTGAAGACCTCACTAATGACCTGAACTACCCACAATCATTCATGATTAACTAAGGAGTAAGTGCAGACACATCCTCTGGCAGCTAAGAGAATGAGCCAGTGCTTTGTGGGACGTTCTTTGGCTTTTATTTTTGAAAGGCTTTCCTTAGAATGTTAGATGTGATTCCCTCTCCCGATAATGCAATACCACAAATACCTTCAGTAAGCTGAAGAGAGAAAGTGTTCTGAATCACTCCGGGTCCCATTCAGCACAACTGTGCAAGTGTCAACGAGCGCCCATGGAGAGGTGGCCAGGAATCAGGATGGGCCTACTTTATGGCAGCACAGTTCCTGGTTTTGTCTAAGATCTGTCTCCTAGAGGGGGCTAGGCTTGGCAAATGTCCTTCCCGTTGCAGCCAAGGGTGGAGACGTTGGTTGGTATCTTAGCAGGGTTTCACTTTGGGCTGCTTTCAAAGTGGCACAAAGCAAAGAAAAATGAACTGCAGCAAATCTGACCACAAAATTCCATGCAGATCAGTGCAAACAGAGAATTTTTTTTTCCCCTTCAGCAACAAAGTTTCTTCTATAGACTAGAGCAGGGGTCCCCAACCAGACCACACAGAAGGAGGTGAACAGCAGGAGAGTGAGCGAAGCTTCATCTGTATCTACAGCCGCTCCCCATCACTCGCAACACCACCTGATTTCCGCCTGCTGTCAGATCAGCAGTGGCATTAGGTTCTCACAGGAGTGTGAACCCTGCTGTGAACTGCGCAATCGAGGGATCTAGGTTGCGGGCTCCTTATGAGAAACTAACACCTGATGATCTGAGGTGGAGCTGAGGCAGTGATGCTAGGGGAGCGGCTGCAAATACAAATGATCATTAGCAGAGAGGTTTGATTGCACGGAGACCATAATAAATCAACGGCTTGCAGACACATCAAAACCCTATCAGTGAGCAGCAAGTGAAAACAAGCTCAGGGCTCCCACTGATTCTGCATTATGGTGAGTTGTATAATTATTTCATTATATATTACAATGTAATAATAATAGAAATAAAGTGCACAATAAATGTAATGCGCTCGAATCATCCTGAGACGATCCCCCGCCCCCCGCCCCCATCCGTGGAAAATTTGTCTTCCACGAAACCGGTCCCTGGTGCCAAAAAGGTTGGGGACCGCTGGACGAGAGGGGCTCAAGCACTTTTTTCAAGGTATTGGGAAAAATGCTAAAGGTAGCCATTGAGTTAGGAAGAGCAATGTGCCAGGTGGAGGTGGAATACCTTGGGGCTTGTTATAAGCATCACAGATGACCAAGTCAGCTCTGCCTTATCCCCTGCATGAGCTGTGGGCTGGGCGGGTTCAAAAGGCCTGTTCATATCTTCTCACCTGGTCCAGGGTGACAAGGGAAGCATCAAGAGAGCTGGAAGATATGTCATCCTGGTAAGGAGCCCAGTTCAGCCCATCAACCCGTCAGCCGCAGGCAGGAAGCCTAGGAGTGAGCCGAGTAGACATGAAGCCCTCTGGGCCTGCTGCTCTACTTGGCGTGCATTCCCAAGGAAGAGTGTAGCAATCGCTTTGGCTAGGGAATTTGCAAAATAAAGGAGACAGGTATCTGCTTGGACTGGCCATAGACCTAGGATAACTTTTGTCACATGACATCATCATTGTTTACATATGTGTCTCCTTCAATAGACTATCCAGTCCTTAGAAAAGAGCAGCCATCCCACACCCAGCACAGTTCTTGGCACATGGTAGGGATCCAATAAATGTTTATCCTAAACATCATGATTTCTGTTTAGACTAAGGACCTACGGACAACATAACCTCTGAAAATACCTTTCTGGTCACCAAACTCAAGAATGGAAGGTTGGGAAAAAAGGACTGATCTTATTTTTGCAACGTGGCTCTGTTAAGACAAGGCTACATCGGTAACAATGGACCTAACTGAACTCAATCACAGCATTAGGTCACCTGGGTTTTACGTGGGCTGCGTGGCCAAGTCAAGGCGTGAGTGTAACAGTTTGTACTCCATTGTGTTTGGGTGGTGGCCTTTGAGACTACAACGGGCATTTTTATGGGTAGCTCCTCTCATTTTCCATGGGCATCTGTCCTTCAGGATGACAGTGGGTTCTTCACAATAGAGTCCTTCAAACCAGAGCCCGGATGTCAGAAAAACAGACAAAATCCTGGGTTTCCAGGAATCTCTGAAGGACCATGCCTGAAAAGTTCTTCCAGACCCCTGGGGCATTGGGACCTCATTCCTTTGCTAAAGATTACTCCAGAGTGTAGGACTTGGACAGGCGGGTCTGGGAGGTGCTCCTGTTCTGGGTAACTCATCGGCAACCGTTTCCCGCTTGGCTGGCTCCGGGCTGCACAAAGACCATTTTTGTCTTTGTCAGTTATTTGCCTCCCTCGTGGCCCTGCTTTTCCTCAGCTTGTTCTTGGCTCGTGAGCACCAGAGCCCTCATATTCATCACATCTCGGTGGCCTGTCCAGAGTGGGTTGGGTTGGTTTTTTTTTTTTTTTTTTTTTTTGGCTTATTGAAAAAGACAAGGCTTACCCTTGGGCTTTCCACCATCACCAAAGGCTGACACTGTTCCACAGAAAAGAAAAGGCCGAGCCATCAAGAGGGGCCCATGTGGCATGTGAGGACAGGACTCACATCAGGACTCAGCTCAGGTACCATCCCTGCCCCAAACTGGTAAACAGGGGGATGAATACGGCTGCCTGGCCTGGGCCCCGGTCGTGGTGTCCTGAAGGAAGCCCACAGGCTCCTTCCTTGGGACGCTGGGAGCAGCCTGAGGCTGAGCCCAAGTAGCACATGAGGCCAGAGGAGTGATGGTGGTCGACAGAATGCAAGGCCAGCTGGGGAGGAAACAAGGTCCCATGCAGCCTTCTGTGGGGAAGTAGAAAGGAGGTGACTGTGAGATTTTGCTCAGGGATGTTCATGAAAATAATTACAAGCTTGAGCTATGCCTAGTTTTTTTTCCAATCCAGGGGACTGAAAGGGAAGCGCCAGGGAGTAGCCCACACCTAAGGAGGGTCTGTGCTCAACCCACTGATGGAGGCACCAGAAGGATCCGGGACTCATGGGCCAGGCATCAGTGTGTTCCCACTACAGCAGGTTGGTCTTAGGGCTTTTAATAAAAGTAGTAATAAAATAAACTTCTATTCAAAATGCATTGGATCGATTTCAAGCCTTGTCCCCAGGGTCCCTTCCACATCCCCAGGGTCAATACATTAGAGTGATCCAGCTGGATTCATTTAAATATATCAACAGTGGCTTCCTGGAGCCTGTTCCTTGGGTCAAAAGTGATTTTCAAGACATTTGGGGCAGGTTGTCATTGGAATACCATTTTACAGGCCCAAATTACTAGCTACTAGAGTCTATGGAAAAGTGTTCTCCTTTAAATAAACTTTCTTTCTTCCTCTAAGACCTCAGGGAAAAATAACAATTCAAAAGATTTTTTTTTCTAAGTTCTTTCTACATTGACGGTTTTTATTACCAAAAACCATTTGCTGTGTGCAAAGCACTGTGAAAGATCCTGGGTGCCTTATCTAGATACTATCTGGCAGGCTGGTTGCTGCGGGATAAAAAGAATATTTTCCATTTAACTTCAAGAGTTTGCTGAGCCTATGTTACAGGCTATAAGGGCTGGGTACAATGGAACTCTCTACAGTCCGGGAAGTAAAGATAAAGGCAATGTCTCAGCTGCTTGCCCAGATTCTTCCATGAAACACCAAAAGCCCAGTCATCTGACATAGAAAGTTCAAAGTCTCTTTTGCATATTCCACATCTACTATTTTGTTTGAATTTTTCATCATTTGATGTATTCCAAGCTTATTTCCACCACTGGCCCCTCACCTAGAATCCCTCCGTTTTCTCTGCTCACCTAAGCTCCCTCCCTCTTCCCAGCATCCCTCAATGCTCTTAAAATGAAGAGACCTAGTTGGAGTCCCAGCCCTGGCTTTGACCAGCATGTATGTGCCTTTGGGTGAATTGCATTTACCCTCTGAGGCTCATCTGTAAAATGGGCCATCAGCTTTGACCTTGCAGGAAATTATGAGGCCAGTGTTGACAAGGCAAGGCACAGTGCTCCAAAGACTCTAGCATGACAGGAATCAGGCTACATAAATCTCCTCCTGCAAACCCAGAGCATAAACCTCTGGACCACTCACTTGACAATTAGCCACCATGTCTTGTGTTTCATTCCTTTTGCGGGGAAGACATTTGGTATTTAGTTTCTCTGTGTTATGAGGTCTCATGAGTAAGGAAGAGTTATCAGATCACAGAAATATTCATGAACAAACTGACAAATGGACTACTTATAAAATTAGAAAAATATATCATTGCATTACCATGTCTAGAGAATGCTAAAATTATGATTAAATTAGAACAGCTCAGACTAGAGCCATCATCACTGATAGGTAAGGAAATGGTAGAATAGGACCAGTTAACAAATGATGAAAAAAAATCATCTGGAGTGACGACACAATGGGAGATATAAATAGCCAAGGATGAAGAAGATTCCTGGAGGAAAGAGAAATGGCCTCTTATATTTTTGCCAAAACGAGCTTCTTTGTGATCTAGTGCTATGAAAGTCATCCATGGAGGGCAAGACAGTTTTGTCAGAAAAAATTATGCCTCAGATGCCCCAAGATTTGATTTATTCTTTATTCATACTAAGAAGTCAGCACAGTGCTGCACAATAACCTAGATTCTGCTTACTCTAAGTAAACCTACTTTCATGGTTCTTAAATTCCTTATTTTCCATTATGTAATATGACAATTTCGGTCTTGGTTTTAAGTGGTTTTACTTTTTCTGGAACCAACTATTCTCAGATAAGGAGGATCTGTACACACCTGCTTCAACTGCATGGAGTGTCCATCTAGACAGGAGCCCTGATGCAGCTGTTACTGAAGTCCACCAAAAAAGATGGAATAATCCACTGTGATTCGATTACAGAAAACCCCGTGGTTGTCCCGGGTCAACTAATAATCATTTCTGATAATCTTTAGAAAACACAATATCACCATTGGAAAGTAAAATTAAAAAGTTTTTTTTTGAAATCTTTCACTCATCGCAAAGAGAAAACAAATTATTGCAATCAGAAAGGACTCACGGACAGAAACAGCATCACGGGCTGGGGCTTTCTATGGAAGGAGCACCTCATGAACTTGGGGGCTTCCCTGGAAAGTCTCCCTTTGAGACTTAGGGTGTCCCACAGTGTGACTTAGCATCCCTGCTTCTGGAACCCAGCCCTCGGGACACACGGGGTAATGAGAAGCTAACGTCAGCAGCTCCAAAGACGTACAGAACATGTCAGACAGGAGACGACAAATCCCATGTGTAAGGTGCAACACATCGCGAGGCTAGACCTGGACCGAGAGCACGAAAAGTGCCGGGAAGGACAGCTGGGAAGAGAACGAAGGTGATTTTCAGCCTTGGAGCTTTTCAGGACGGTGTCAAACTTCTCCTCGAGTTCATCATTTTGAGGTGCTATGAGTCCACTGCACATAACGAGTAACGCCTCCTATCAGGCCTGTCCCCGGGCCTCCCGCTCCCTCCATCACGGCCAGGAGCGGGCGCCCGTTTACTCATCCATCTTCCCCCGCCTGCGACATAGGAACCGAGATGCCGCCAAGGGAGGGGGAGGGGCAGGGTTGAGGGGCCCACGCGGCTGTGGGTTGGAGCAGGAATTAATCTCAACGTTGTTAGCCTTCCAAAGGGCAGTGCCAATCAGCCACCAGGGGGCGTGTCCCAACACTCCACACCCCTGCCCCCGTCTTTGCTGATTGACGGCCACGGATGGGGAGGGTGGGCAGCAATCAGAGGGGGGCCTCTGGAAACAGTCAGGCCTGGCTGCCGGGTTTGGAACAGCCATCCTTTTCCACTTGCTCATCGCCCCTGCCCCTACCATTGTCTTTCAAGTGAAATCCTTATCCATTTTCAAGATCCCTTCACAAATGATGATTTAAGAGTACTCAGAAGAATAGCGTGACAGGATATGCTTTAATTAAAACACGAGTCACTGTCCCTTGAAGGTTTTGTGTTTTTCTACCAACTGCCGTGGTGTTTACTTTAAATTCATATAAATTTAAGCTCCAACTTAATACTGTAAACCTCGGGCTTCCCTGGTGGCGCAGTGGTTGAGAGTCTGCCTGCCGATGCAGGGGACACGGGTTCGTGCCCTGGTCTGGGAAGATCCCACATGCCGCGGAGCGGCTGGGCCCGTGAGCCGTGGCCGCTGAGCCTGCGCGTCCGAAGCCTGTGCTCCGCAATGGGAGAGGCCACAACAGTGAGAGGCCCGTGTACCAAAAAAAAAAAAAAAAAAAAGGAGAAGTGAGTTTTGCTTGGGCCAGAGGTTGGTAACCGATGAGATTTGAAGTGGCAGCGGGACATCCAGATGGAGACATAAAGAAGCAATTGATTAAAGGGACCTGAAACTCAGGAGAGGGAGAGAGAGAGATGCCCTGGATATTGGGAGTCACTCAAATATGGACAACATATGGGACGCGGGGAAAGAAGGCAGGAAACGATTATGAAATGGAAGAGAATAGCAAGGATGGAAGACCAACATTTCAGGAAAGAAGACAGACAAAAGGGAGGTGAGAGAATGGTGGAAATGGAGGGTAAAGGGACCAAAGATTTTGGTAAGATAAAAGAACAGGAATCGTGAGAACAGGAGTGTAAAATCTAGATGGTCAATGGTGTGGTCAGAAGATAGGATAAATGAGTTTAAGACAGCAAGGTACCGAGGGATGGTGAGAGGAACTTTAGCCCTATACTCTCCATCTCCATGCCCCACCCCCAAATCAACAATCAATAGAGATGAAAATTAGTACTTTTTTAAAGTATACAAACTATACTTCTGGTGAAACAAAATTTATATGTGCATTTGCTACATAAATGTTGTCTTAAAATACATCCCTCAGTTACACCTTCCAACAAGACAGCTGCCCCTAAGGCTCTGCCACATGTAAAATGTGGGGCTTCTCCCCAGCTGAGAGCTTCCATGGGAGCTGAGGATGAGGTCGTGGTGCGACATCAGAAGGGGTCTTGATGGTCCAGCCTCTCCCTCGAGAAGGTAAAAATCACAATGTCTGTCCCATTTTGCCATGTCCTTCAAGAGCCTGGCCTAGAGGACACGACAGTATGTTTTGTGAATGAATAAATATATGAGTGAATGAATTATGGCTAATATATTCACACACATAATAATCCCTAAGCTCAAGGAGAGATGACAAGTAAAGCTTGTAAGCCTCCGACTCCAGCCAGTGAGATGTCCTTCCCAGGTGGGCCAGGAACACCCTGAGTTCTGAGGTGTCTCCTCTTCCTCAGCTCTCCTCCAAAGCTCAGTTCCTCCCAGTCTGACTTTCCCACCGGGCCCCAGTGAGTGAAATCCCAAATGAGCTGTCCCAAACTCCACCCTCCGACCCATTCGAGTTCATCTTTCTGCATTTGGCACTGCTGACCACAGGTGACTTTCAAAACTCTCTTCACTCTGTTTCAAAGACGTCACCCTCCCCTAATCCTTACGTTGCCTCCAACTATCCTGATCCGCAGCCTAGAAGTCCACGGGCCCTGCCCTTGCTCTTCTCATATAAAGCTCTCATCTGCCCGAGAGGTGCCCCTCACCTGTGTTTGAAGCTGCCAGCTCTCTACAGAAGCTCCTTCAGCTTAAGAAAATTCCCCAGGCTCTAGCCCCACCCTTTTCCTTTTGAGCCCTCTTGTCTCTGGTTTTTGTCCCATTAGCCTTGGGTGGCTCAGACAGGAAACTTCAAACTCCTTACCTTGCTCACAAGGCCCTTCACATTCTGATATCATCACCTCCCATCATAACCCCTGGCCATTTCCCTTATTTCCCTTAAATCTACTCTACCTTCCGGCTCCTCCGCATTTCTCTCTTCTCTGAATTTGCCTTGTCCTCTCACAGGGTCACCATATTGCACATAGACCACAATATGAATGTCCCCCTCACCACCATACACAGACCTGGAGCTGTGCAGTGCACAACCTGTACGACCATGCAGAGCAGTCCTGCCCTTTATCAGTGTCTTGCCCTTGTACATTCTTTCCTTTGCCTGGAATGTCTTCAGTTCTCCTCTTTGTCTCCTCTCTAAAACCATTTTCTCAACCCTCCTAAGTAAAGTTACTCGCTTCTCTTCCCAGATTCCCTCAGCAGCCTGAACGACCCCAATCACTGCACATTCTACTCTGATGACCTGCTTATTTGTCTTTCCTACCCATTAGTCTGGAAGCAGAGACATGTCCCATTCACTTCTTAAAATCCCAAGTGCCTAGCACAATACCTGGTACATAAACAGTGCTCATGAAATGTCTGAAGAATGAAGGAACCATTTCTCTGAGGATGATTTATAACAAGCCTGGGCAAATGCTCCTACATCACCTTATCCAGAGAATGATCATTCCTAATGAAGTATTTTTGTATAAGTAAAAGTTCCTTGAGGCAAACTCCATTACCTGCAAATTTCAGAAGATTCTAGGACTTGCTCACACACTCATTTATTTATTCAACAAATATTTAGTGAACACCTACCATGTCCCGGAGCTATGCTAGAGCTGGTCATACAGCAGAGAACACAGCAAAGCCCAGCCCTGTTGAGCTTGCCTTCAGGCAAAGGAGAATGGGGAAGAGTCAGACAATAAGCCAATAAACCAAAAGTCTTCTTGTATGTAATACGGTAACGGGTACTAAGGAGAAAAATTAGGCCATGCAGGCCTATGGGAGAGTGCTCAGGTGGGAGGGAGGGAGTTTGCTATTTTATTTTATTTTTTTTGTTTTTTTGTATTTTTGGCCGCCCTGCGCTGCATGCAGGATCCTAATTCCCCAACTGGGGATCGAACCCACACCCCCTGCAGTGGAAGCGTGCAGTCTTAACCACTGGACCGCCAGGGAAGTCCCAGGGAATTTGCTATTTTAGATACCATGGTCAGGGAAGACCTCAGAGATAGGAACACTGATCAGGCATATGCGGAATGAAATTCATTATTTAAAAAATATTTTGGAGCACAGTATCTGTGCTTAGCATTGCAAATACTTTCTCTGCTCCCATGCAGTAGCTTTTATTTCACGGGTTCTGCCACATCCTCGGGTGCCTACAGGCAGCCACTGGTGCTGTGTCTGGCTGCACCTGGGGACTCCGAGCACAGAGGATGGAGGGCACTCCTGGAAGGACCCACCTATGGCAGCCCCAGCTCCAGGTCTCCTGCTTTCTCATTTGGAGGAGGACAGGGCACTCAGGCCCTACTCTGTGCCATGCTTTGAAACATTTTACTGGGGGCGTGGACATTGGGAAGAGTCAGCTGTCCTCTTAGGTGCTCTAACGATGTTTCCTCATTTGTAACATGGAGATGTTAACTCCAGTCCTGCCTTCCAACCCTGTAGCTGCCCAGTGAGCAGCTCAATGGTTTGAACAAGCTAATGCTATATTTGGATTCAACCTGAAGTCTGGGCTTAACTTATCGATTTGGATAAAGGGCATTTTCAGGTGTAAAGACTTGCTTAATATCAAGCTAAATACTGGTGAGTTCTAAAAAAATATTTTCAGAATTCCAACTTTCCTGAATCCGATAAAACTCTAAGAGAGGCAGTAATTTGGGCAAATAGGAGGCTGGCTTCCTCCCCTAAATGAGTCTGGCGCTAAGCACTAGGGAATGATGCAAATGTGGTGAGTGGCTAATAATTAAAGGATTTAATTAAGCATCATCTGGGAACATGTCTAGTTAGCTCTGTGTGTGCACTGGCAGCTCCCAGCAACCCAGGTGGTTACAGGGGGGAGGTAGCATTGTTGAAGGCAAAGCAACTAGTTATTTGGGGAAGATTTTCTAGTCCGAGGGCAAAAAGAAATACATGTTAACTTTTGATAATACACATTCGGGGCAAGAGTTTCAATGAAGATGGTGAAGGCAGAGACTTTTAATTGCTTAACATTCAGTTATTCTCTGTTATGAACCCATCTAGCATCTCTTTTGGCAAATGGACAAGAACAGCCAGCCCGCTGTTCATCTCTATTTCTGGACCTGAACACATTGTAGGTGCTCAGCGAATGCTCAGGACTGAAGTAGGAAAGGAGTAAATAAACACTAAAAAGCATCTTCAAAAGCAATCAAATTATCACGCAATGTTAAGCCAAAAAAGAACACAAAAAAATACCCACACAGGATACAAAAATCTATACACAGTCTGATCCAACTATGTAAACAAATACATTGAAAAAGAGTCAAAGGAAATGTTAGTAATTATTTCTGGTGGATGAGAGCATGAATGTTTTCTTTCCTGCTTCTTAATTTTCTATACTTTTAAACTGTTTATATAGGTACATGTATATCGATACATGCATATATATGAATTTTATATTATATACAATATTTTATATATATTATATGATTACAAATAATATTTTATATACACACTTCTCTTAAAACACATAAATATTGAGTTGATGTACATCAAAGAAAAAGAAAATGCTGCCATTTTTGATGAGGCACCAGACTCATAGATGGACGACTCACAGATGGACGAAAACTTAGAAATTATCCATTAATTTAATTAATTAATTCAGTCAGTCAGTCAGTCAATAACAAGTAATTGCACACCTGCACCTACTATGCCTGGCACTGTGCTAAGTGTGATCCCCAAACTTACTATCTGCCATACTCTTGAAGACTTCTGTATTCATCTGTTAACTCACGTAACCATCCCTATGTGGTAGGCACTATCATTGTTCTAATTAGCAAATGAAGAATCTGCTCAAAGTCACAAGGGCTTAAGCAGAATCCCAACCAAGGCATCTAACCTCACAGTTGGAGCTCTTAACTGCTTGGCCGAGTCTCCTGGTGGCCGGTCAGGCTGAGCCCTCCAACTGTGACCATACCCAGGCTTCTATACTGTCTTCCTTCACCTTCCACTCACTGGCTTTGTTCTTCCCTTGAAACTACACAGAATAAGGGAACCCATCACCCACTGAATGACCACAAGTCCTCTGCAAGTCCTCTGTGTTCCAGACTAAAACCTCCTGGGTCTTTTGACTGTCAGAGTTTCCTATGACCCAGAGTACCAGGTTCTTCTCCAGGTTTCCCCAATTTATCATTGTCCTTAGCCTTTGGCTCTGTAGCTGAGCCCCTCATTGTGGTTTGACCGTGCAGTTGACCATTCCCTGTGATGCTCTGTGTGGTGTGACCAGCACAGAGTGTCACCTCTCTTGAGCCAGACATTGGATTTTTATTACCGCAGCTCAAAAGCATGCTCATTTTGGCCTTTCTACATGGTTGTTTTTCTCCCTTTAACAATGAACTTGCATTCCTTAGTACATAGCATACATGAAGTCCTGTATGATAACAAATGTTAAACTAGAGAAACAAGTAATTCTCAAAGCCTGTATTCTAAAAATTCATTCGTAGGCTAATTATTTGAAATCAAAACTTTAATGAAAACATTATAGTACATAAAGATTATATTCATAGATCAAATCACCAAACCTACTGTAGCCTTCCCATAATTGAAATACCTTTTGTTTGAAATAATGTATAAAACATTAGTAAGGACCCATATTTTGAGCATAGTTTTTAAAAAGCCCAGAGGTTGAGGGTGAGGAAGTGGGCAAAATGGGTGAAGGGTATCAAAAGGTACAAACTTCCAGTTACAAACTATATGTCATGGGGGTATCATATATGGCATGGTAACTATCGTTAATAATACTTTATTGCATATTTGAAATTTCCTAACAGAGTAGATCTTAAAAGTTCTTGTCACAAGAAAAAGTTTTATAATGCTGTATGGTGACAGATGTTAACTAGACTTATTTTGGTGATTGTTTTCCAATAACTACAAATATTGAATCATTACGTTGTATACCCGAAACTAACTTAATGTTAGATGTCAATGATACCTCAATTTAAAAAAAAGAAAAGCCATTTGAACATGGAGAATACTCAGTACTGTCTTAGTAGGTGTGTAGTCATTTCTTCATATGTTCTTATGCTGTTAATTATTAGAGAAAAAATATTGAATGTAATGTGTTTTACTTATTTTCTATTCCAATATTTGAGGTAAAGCAAGTTTTATTAAAGCAGGTGGTTAAAGATTTTAGAGACAGACTCTGGGGAGATTCTGGGAGAGTTCAGGAGGGCGTGAGAGATCCATGGAACTGGATCCATGGTGCTGGAACTTTGTGTCTAAATCAACCATTAAGCATTCCCTGCCCTCTTTCCTACAGACTGTAGTTACATTACCTTTGATTTGAAATTCTCTCCTTTGCTTTCTCAGAATGTCTTATTTTTGGTTCCAGAATCTCTGTGGGTTGAGGGTCAAGGATGAAAGTTTAATCTGGAGCATGAATGTCCAGAAGCCTTAGATTCAACTCACTCTAGGGACTCTACAAAGTTGTCAGGTCTCTTTCTACATCCCTGGACTCTGTTCTCACTGTCATGGCTTCAATTCAGGCAGGTTCTCAACTCTTAGAGATAAAGAGGCCTCCAGTATGTCTAAGCTTACATTTCACCACCTTAATCACCCTAGTCAAAAAAAGTGCTCCTTTTCCCCACAGTTCCCATCCAATTACCACGTTTGATTCTCACTGGACATATTTGAGCATGTGCTCATCTCTCAGACAATCATGAGGACTGGAGAGATGGGAAACACTGATTGGTCAAACCCAAGTTGTATGCCCATACCCAAAGCAGGTGGAAGGATGGATAGTGATCAGCCTCATCCAAATTACATGGATAGTTGGGTATGGAATGGGAGAAGGATGGTTTCCAAGGTGAATTGAGCTGCTGAGACCTGCAGAAGGATGCGTGGATAATGGAAGGACAAAAACACCAAATATCTACTACAGGGAAGAAAGGAACTTACCTTCACTGAGGGCCTAATTATGTGACCAACACTAGGTGCTCTACAAGGCATTTGTCATCCTCCCAGAAGAAAACATGGGTAACCACTTAGTGAATCAGCCCACAGCTAAGAGATAAGCAAAACCAAGGCAAGTAGATGAGGACCTCCTGATGATAGGGATTAAGAAGGAAGAGCAGCAGGGGGAATTCTCAGGGAGGATCACGGCCCTGGAGGCAGAAAAGTAACTGTGAAAGGAACGTTCCTAGATGTGCTGTCTGTAAGTCAGGTTTACCTGAAATAATGACACTAAGAAGAATAATGGCACAAAAACCCAACTGAGAACCACCTGAAATGAGTGGTCTTTTGTCAGCCTATCACCCGCCACACCCTGCAAGGATCAGGCAACTACAGCTCCCAGAATCTCTCGCCTGTACAGTTCCATGTCAAGTTTGCCAATGAGCCCTGCATGGTGAGCCAGGAGCAGAGGTCATTCTTCTCTAGAGATCAGCTCAGCAGACACATGAGCAGATGCGAGATCCATGGCTGCTTCTCAGCCGGTATTGTAAATCACCCATTTTGCTACTGCAAACTCAGCCAGTTGGTAGGAGTTTCTTCAGAAATTTCTAAGAACTCCAGTAGTTTCCTTAGAAGCTTTTGAGAAGCCTGAGGTCTCAGTGTCTACTTCCCTGACCATCTGGCTGCAACTTCCCTGATTTTCTGCAGCAACTTTTCAGACCTTGGCAGTACTGGCTCTTCCAATACTCAGATAAGCCCTCATTCCCAGATTAAACCCCTCATTCCCAGATTAAACCCCTCATTCCCAGATTAAACCCCTCATCCCCAGATTAAACCCCTCATTCCCAGATTAAACCCCTCATTCCCAGATTAAACCCCTCATTCCCAGATTAAACCCTTCATTCCCAGATTAAACCCCTCATTCCCAGATTAAACCCCTCATCCCCAGATTAAACCCCTCATTCCCAGATTAAACCCCTCATTCCCAGATTGATTAAACCCCTCATTCCCAGATTAAACCCCTCATTCCCAGATTAAACCCCTCATTCCCAGATTAAACCCTTCATTCCTGGAATACTTGATTGGCTCCATTTTCCTGAAAAAACCCATACTGGGAGAGAGCCCTACCATAAAAAGATTCTGCCCTGAGATCAGGATCTGAAGTCTGTGACTGTCCAGCAAATGTGCTTCGTAGCCTTGGCTAAGTTTTAAGCTCTACAAATATACTTTTTTCCCCACCTCTTCCATAACCATCCCGTTGAACATGCAGCGATCCATAAATAACTTAATTTGAAAGTTATAGTTATATCAAGCACAACGTCTGACCAGCTTTGTCAATGTTAAGATGTTATATTATGATGATGAACGAACTCCCCAAAGAATATCAATCATGGCGTGTGCTCATTAATTTTTCCTGGAGGCTTTTGGAGGGGTTCCAAGAGGGTGCCTGGGGTGAGCAGAACCTTACAGAATAGCTGAAGTTTCTTCAAGGGAGGGGAGGCTTCTGGCCAGGTGGGATGAACTGTCTGCGAGATGGGGTCAAGGACAGGCTTGACCCGCACAGGCTGGCTGAGCAGACAAAGGCCTTGAGCAGACTTTTAACTGGTGGAGGATTTTAAGGTTTCTGCAACTCCCACCCCAGGCTGCCCCTATTTCGAGCCAGTGCCCCTCCAGGGAGCACTCGGTAGGTCTGGCCTGCCCACCAACCTCTGCCATGATCATTACATCCAGAAGCAAACCTCCATTATTCGTTCAGTGTCTTCAGAACAAGGTGAATCCCCCTTTCACATTATACCCACATTTCGGAGGGTCATGTGTAAATCACACCAGGATTGGGAGCTGGCCTAGCCTCCCCTTTACAATCAGCTCTAAGACAAAACTTAATCTGACGGAAGTGCTGTGGGAGGAAGACAAACTTCACTGTTTTCCCTGAGGGTCATTAACCACGGATTCGGAGCGTAGGAGTGCAGTCCGGGAAGCCCCGCGCAGCACTTAGCTTGCCGTTCCTGCCTCTGCTCCTTTCGCCTCTGGCTGGAATACGTCACCATCCAAACAAACCCGCTGATGACTCCCCCTTTCCCCTCCAGTCATCTGTCTCCTCCGGGACGTCTCCCTGGGCCCCAGGCTTCTGTGCTCCCATAACTGCCTGGGCCTGTGTCCATCCTTGCACTTAGATATTGTGCCCTGGCTTCCTGACTTTAGACTGTGAGCTCCTGGAAGAACGTGTCTGGGTCACGGTCATATTTGAGCCGTTAGCACCTCACACGAGTGGGCCTGGCTCGTAGGCCCCCTGCACAGTAGCTCCTAGAAGAAATGAAGCACCATGTTCAGCAATGCGCTGGGGAGGGAGTAGGGGAGGGAAGGGACTGCAGGTGAGGAAGTCATGTTAAGAGATTTTTAGATGGGGCTTCACAATACTGGGCTATGAAAGGGAATAACATACAAGCTAAAGTGATGAAATGAGCATCACTCTACAGAGTGAAAAAGCAAAGAAAGGCTCCGCAAAAGCTGGAGTGACAGGACCGCTGCGCTTTGAACAGTCTTTGTTATGAACTTTCCGTTCTGACTTCCTCGCCGGGCACAGCAATAAGGCCGAGTCCTGTGCCCAGAACACCTGTGAGTGTTGCATCCCCCTAGCATGTCTCTCTAAAATCATGGAGTTCTTTTGCAAGCCTTCCACTCCAAGAGGGGAGATGAAAATGTTTGTGTGCTCGCCCATAAAATGTTGTGTGGTGAATGCCTCTAACGACATTCCACACATGGGTCTGAAGACTTGCACTTGAACGGTTTTCATTTTAAGACTTACTTCACCAATATTGCCCAGTTTGGAAGTAAACTATTGAGAAAACTTGAAATTCACATTTAAAATTCAAGTCCCTCCTGGGTTGATATGTATCCCTACCCAGATAAAGGGGCCCTAGAACATACGTAATAACTCCCACAAACAGGAGTGTACAAGCAGAGGGCATGACACTGGAGATTTTCTAGTTTAGGGTTCTCGTTCCACGGATGAAGAAACTCAGGTCTAGAAATTCCTTGATCTGCCAAAGGCCCACAGATGGCAAGAGGTGGCTGGCACTGGGGATGGTCTTGAGAGTCAAACCCTGCCGTGGATTGAATTGTCTCCTCCAAGAAGACATCATCAAGTTCTAACCCCAGTAGTACCTGGGAATGTGACCTTACCTTATTTGGAAATAGGGTCTTGGCAGATGGTCATACTGGAGCAGGATGGGATTTGATCCAGTGACTGGTGTCCTTATAAGGAGTTGGACACAGAGGCACATAAAGAAATCACCATGTGAAGAGGGAGTCAGAGATTGGAGTTATGCCCCCCACAAGCCAAGGAACACCAAGGATTTCGGGCAGCCACTGGAAGGGAGGCATGGAACAGATCCTCCCTCTGTTCAGAGCCCCCAAAAGGAATCATCTCTGCCAACACCTTGATTGTGGACTTCTAGTCTCCTGAACTGTGGATGAGTAAATTTCTGTTGTGTTAGCCATCCAACTAGTGATACTTTGCTATGGGAGCTGTAGGAAACCAGTGCAAACACAGAAGACACTTTTTGCCTTCATGAGTTTCCAGAACTAGAACCTAAGGGTAGAAAACCTTCTTCGAACCCAGTGGTCTTTCTACCACATCAAGAAGAAGGAGAAAACTGTGATCACTTTGACCCCCGCTCTGATGAGCACACAGATCTAAAACAAGGAAATGTCCCTCCTCCAGGTGCAAGCTTGAGGGACTAAGTGCAGCTGGATCAGTGCTAAGGATTCGAGTGTTGCCGTCAAGGACTGCAGACTCTAGAAGCCAAGACACAGTGGTTGTCCCTGCAAAGAACTCAGAAAGCCTGCCCAATTTCCCAACTCAAATGATAAGTAGTCCCAGTGGATGCCCTAATTCTATGAATTTCCAGTGTTACTTTGGGGGCCACGTGACTTGCTACACATACACTCTTGGAATTGGTGAGAAATATAGAGCGTTCCAAGAATATCAGCATCCAGGCTGCCAAGATGCTTCTCAATGGAGCTTGAGATCACTGAGGTTTGAGACAATTGTCCTCCCCTAATCAGATCATCACTGCCACCCAAGCAGTTCCAACACCCAGGGCTAGAGGAGGCTGGGAGGGGAATCAGACCAGTCTTCTCCATCTTCGCTCAGGGTTTCCCTGGATGTGAGGAGTCAGAGAGAAACTCTTGGTGGTGTTTCACACTTCCCAACATTTTGGTCCAAGTTCATCTTTTATCTCACAACTGTTCTGGATGATCCAACATGTGCAAGGGTTTGTTCAGGCTATTTGGGGTTCTTTTGTGAAACTGTCAAAACAATGACCTCATTTGGAGCCATCTGCTAGCAGGCAGGATTGGCACAGACTTGTGTCGCTGGAGCAATCAATTCAAGATGGCCACTCCACACACAAGGCTTGCTAAGCGATATGGAAGCAGATAATGGATTGCTCCATCCCTTCCTCAAGTTACCAAACATGTCAGTGTTAAGGCAGCCTCCACCAAAGGCTGCCTGCCAGGCATGGCAAAGGGAAGTCATCACCCGATGACCCAGAAACTCAAACCCTTACTTTGCCTGGAGTGGGGTCGCTTCCCCCACTGGGCCCCCAACTTGTGAAGCAAAAGGAACATGATTGAATCAGAGAAAACTGTTGTCTTTGGAGCAGTAAGCGTGCGGGTACCATGGACGTGTGCACGTCAACACCACGGATGACCTAGATCTGATGCCCGGGTGGCTGCACCAGGGCTCCCCACATAACAGCAGAGTCCGTGGGAAAGAATCACTGGGCATAATTCAGATTCAGTCTGGGATTATCTGAAGAGAATGAACTGGGACATTCTACAAAGGCACGGAGCCCGTAGATATTCCGGAACTGTGACCAGTGTGCTGAGCCCAGCGTTTTTCACGGCCCCTGCAGTCAGAGAGCAGGTGTGTTTTCACGTGCTCATGGAAAGAAGATGCCTCAGTTTTTGTTGCACATCCCCCCTCCATTTCTCTGGCAAAGAAAAGAAAGAAACTTAAGAAATATGCAGGAAATTATTTTTGACCCAATTTCTTGTTATTGCCAATTGACTTCCTGAAGTGGCTCATTGGGCAAATTCAGCAGAATGTTCCAGTCTCAGAGCACTGCTGCACACTCCAGCTCTGCTGAGAGGTGACGCTTTCCTCAGATTTCCTACTGTTTATGATACCATAACAGTGACCCGTGTAGGGGATCGGGGTGGGGTGAGACTCTTCTCACATGTGAAACCCAGCAAGTAGACATCCCTCACGAATCTGAGAGCCTCCCGACTGCTTGGGCAGGTGTTAAGTTTGCTGTGCGCCCATGATTGTAGCCAAATGAGGTATAATTACCTGAAACTTGGGTCAAGTGGGGAGTGGTAATTTGCAAGAAGGTCGCCATGGCATTATCAACACAGAGTAAAATAAAAGCAGGGTTGCATCTAAATACATAAGATGCAGTAAGGAAAAAGTTGGAAGGGCTGAGAGGGACCCACAGGAGACAGCAAGGGAGGTGAAATAATAAGATTGCTACCTGTCTAGAGGCATCACTCTTAAATTGGCCAGTGTCACACTGAGAGCAAGGGCTCAGATACCCTTACTAAGGGGGTGACTTTTGAGTAATCTTTCTTCAGCATGGACCAGGTCCCCACCTGCAACCAAAGCTAATAATAATAATAATTTTAATAATAATAATGATAGTAATAATGTATTCGGTAGGGTGGGAGGGGATTGTAAAAGAATAATTAACAAATTTACTTCCCAGCAGGTACCCATGCCACACCCGCTAGAAGAGGTGTAGAGAAGACCCTATCCACAACACCAAGAAATGTTCATTCCTAAAGACAGGCCACTGATTGAACCCACTAAAACATAATTGACTAATTGACTGGGGTGTCCATCTACCCACAAATCTCTTTGATCTTTCAAAAGTCTAAACTGAACTCCATATTTGTAGACACATTTGACATTTTGTAAAGGATGTTTCCATTAATACCCACCCAAGAATAATACCAGAAAAGATAAGCTGCTTATTGCCAGACACAGTCATGTACACAACTTTTAGAGCTTCTTCCCTTGCTTTCACTACATCAGAAGTCAGAAGTGGCTGTTCTTTGGGCTGATGCCATTAACTCAGCATTGTAACATAAATTACCAAATACTTTATGATATTTTACAAACTATCAAAAATAGCTATTTTTACATCCAGAAATCCTCTTTAGGTTTGTGGCATGTGGATCTTTACAACTTACTTTAAAAATTACATTTTACTCATGGTTTTGTTAATACATCTTGTAGTATAGCCCAAAGCAATAAAGCAATGATATGCCCCAATAATTAACTATTACACACTAAAAGTAGTGGTTTGAAACAGGCACAAATGCAAATTTTAGTGCATTTAGCTGAATCACAAATACATATTGAAGGTCTAAATCTTATTATCTTGTATGATACTTGTTGACGTTCACCATTTAAGTGAATATGTCTTACATTTAAACATCCATGATAATAGTTATTATTAGCTGTGACTGCTTTTAAAATCCATCCAAAGTAATTTCAGGCAAGGTAATGAATGCAAATGTTTCTCTCTTCTACAGGACTTAAAGCAAGATGGAACTCTGGTCGTGGTTTTTTTCTTTTGGTGAAATGTGGAAACAGGGTCACACCGATCAGCACCCTGGTTTAGCTTCTAATCCACTTAGGGACTGGGGCAGGGCTTTCCAAGGACACGGTTCAAGTCTGAGGAGACAGTGAATCCACCCTCTTTATCAGAGCCAGGTGTCAGGAGCATCTCGCTGGCTGCCTGTGGTTCCAGGCTGACAATGGGCCATTCTATTGGAGATTCTCACCTCTCAGGGCACTGGAGCTCCCAAATGTGAGGTAAGGAGCCACTGAACTCAGGTGAGGAGAAACAGGGAGTCTACTTGACATGCACTCTACCCTATGCCCACGCCCACACCCGGGTCAAACTGCAACCTTCCATGAGGATGATGGGTCCCTGGCATACAAAGTGTGCTGGGGATTTTTTTTTTTTTAAAGTAGAACACTGGAAAATGTGATGCAAATTTGCAAAAAGTATTTTTGTGGTCAGAGAGGCCTCAGTTCAGATTCGTGTGTCTATCCCTCCAAGGCTGTCACCATCTAAAATCAATTCCTTCAGGACTTGCCTGGTGGTCCAGTGGTTAAGACTCTGTGCTTCCAATGCAGGGGATGCAGGTTTGATCCCTGGCCAGGGAACTAAAATCCCACATGCTATGTGGCACAGCAAAAATAAGAATAATAATAATAAAATGAAATCAATTTCTTCATCAGCTTATCACCTCAGGGAGGCCAGCGTGGAGGGACCAATTGCACCAGCTCTGGAGACAGAATTTAATGCTTAGTCTCCCACTAACTGGTATGCCAGGAAATTTCTCAACCTCCCCAGGTCTCAGTTTCCTCATCTGCAAAATGAGCTTGGATGAGGATCCTGCAACCTGCCCAGCTACTCGCAGCCCCAGGGTTTTTGTCACTTACTCTTGCTTCTCACTGAAGCTGCTTAAGCTGGTTTCCCCCATGGCTGGATTCTTCAGGCTTCAGCTTAAGTATCCAGCCCTTGGAGAGATACTCTCTGCTCACCCTATCTAGACCACACTTCCTGTATGTTTCTTTCATTGTGATTGTCGCATCCTAAATTACCTAGTTTGTTTGGTAACTTATTTATTTCTACTCCCACTGTCTTCCTCTAACCTCCCACCACCACCACCACCACACACACACACACACACACACACACACACACACACACACGCATGTTCTCGCACGTGTGATCTCTGCAAAAGCTGGGATCTCACCTGCTTTCTTCATTGTCCTATTCCTAGAGCCTCAAATAAGAACTTGGCACAGATCAGGAGCTCAGTGAAAGTCTGCTGTTGAATGAAAAAATGCATGTAAAGTGCTTGACCAATACAAGGTCTTCAAAAAATATCAGTCAAACAAACGAATAAATTTCTCAAGTCCAATCACACATACCGTGTTTGGAGAATCCTGGAATTCACCCGGCCTCATGCTTTCCACGTTACCCGTTTAAGATTAGACATAGGCCCCTTGGAAGCAGGACTCCCCCTTACTGCCTGTGTGTGCATGGAGGAGACAGAGGAAAGCTCAGAGGCTCTCATGTTAAGTTGATGTGATTCCAAATCCCGCCTCTGCAATATGACCTTGGCTGCACATTTATCCAGGTCCTCCTTCTGAAAGGTGGGAATATGACACAATATCCTTGGGTTGATATGAGGATTAATAGAGAGAAAACAAACTATCCAGCAGGACTGGCTACAGAATTTGCAAGCCCCCATGAAAAGTGAAACCATGGGGGCTTCCCTGGTGGCGCAGTGGTTGAGAGTCCGCCTGCCGATGCAGGGGACACGGGTTCGTGCCCCGGTCCAGGAAGATCGCACATGCCGCGGAGTGGCTGGGCCCGTGAGCCATGGCCGCTGAGCCTGCGCGTCTGGAGCCTGTGCTCCGCAACGGGAGAGGCCACAACAGTGAGAGGCCCACATACCACACACACACACAAAAGTGAAACCAGGGGACCTCTGTTCAAAACTTATTAAGAACTTCAAATTGGCAACAGTAGTGCACTAAACCAAGCTCAAGGACTTTCTGAGCACGGGGCCCAGTGGGACTGCACGGCTCGCGCCCAGGGAGCTGGCCCTACGGCCCAGCCCGGTGTCTGGCATGTAGTAGAGCTCTAACGAATGAGAGCCTTTTTTTCTCCTTCCCTTCTCATTAAAAATCTGATGTAATGAAATGAGACAGATTGTGACTATTGGCTGAACAAAGGGATCCTGAGCGGTGGAATTTCTGGTAATGCTAAGCATTCTGGCTAATTATCCCATCTGTGAATTATTCAGATACCTTGGTTGTCTTTCTTCTTGTCCTTTGAGTTATGTCGCTGCTCACTGATCATTCAAAAATAATGTTCCCCTCCCCATTTTTCTTTTGCATCCTGATAAATGACTGTTGGAAGAAGAGGTCAAAGTGACAGGCTCACATACTTGCTATATTTATTCCCAATGTGTTCACTTATTCAATATGCATTTACCGATTGCCTGTAATGGGCAGGTTAGGGTTAGGGTTAGAATGGAACCCTAACCTGGGCAGGTAGAATGGAACGTATCTGAGATAAGGACCTGGAATTAGTCTGAACCCTTGTGGTTGCAAGAGACAGAAACCCAACTCAATCAGTTTAAGCAAAGAAGGGATCATTTGGTTCACTGGACCATGAAGCCGGCTCAAGTATAGTTGGATCCAGAAATATAAATATGATGGTCAGTTTACACAATTGCCATAGACAGAGATGGGATCCAAGATTAGCAAGATCTGTTCATATACACATGTCTGCAGCTGGAAAGCAGGCAGGACATCCCAACAAACAATTTCCCACATCCACGTGGGATAAGAAAGCAATTGCCCAAAGGAAAGAAGAGTACTGAACACCAAATTACAGCAAGCGTCCGTTACTGATCTTGACAGGAAATTTTTTAGAATTGGGACCTTGTGAAGCATGGTCCCAAGTTCCAAGTTCCTGCTCAACAAATATTCCAGGAAAGAAAAAAATAAATAAAGCCCTGTTCTGAGATACCGTGAGAACACATAAATTCAAAAAATAAAACCTTGGGGACTTCCCTGGCACTCCAGTGGTTAAGTCTCCACGCTTCCAAGGCAGTGAGTGTGGGTTCCATCCCTGGTCGGGTGACTAAGATCCCACATGCCATGGGGTGTGGCCAAAAAAAAAAAAAATCAGCTTTGTTTCTGCAACGAAAAACAAAGTTAAAAAAAACCCAACCTTTTCTTCCCTAACATTCTAGACACAGAGACTTTGAATTCATGATTCCAAACATCTAGAATAAACACAGAGAAAACATGTAGGTAATCATCTACGTGTTTCTAAATATCCAGACGTCTGGCATCACTTAGTCATTGTCACAGTGTGTACGAGTCTTTTGCAGCAGAAGAATTGGAATCACTTCCCAGAACCAGGTTCAGATAGTCGTCTTCTGAGAAGAGAGATACCTTATCTTGTACTGTTTCTTACAGAACAGACTTAGCCCTGCCCTAACTAGAGAGCCAAGTTTAGAGAATGAAAATAAATACAAGACAATTTTAAAGTAACAACATTCCCAAAAGTAAAACTGGCACTCTCTTTCTCTAGTTTACTTGAATTCCATTTTAGAAAGAGGAGTTAAAATGAAAAAAGCATGGTAGCTCCTCCCAGGTTGCGTGATGAAAAAATTGCTTAAATAGCAGATGTTGTAATGGAGAGAACACATAACCAGGGGTTAGAAGGCCTGGGTTTTAGTCTCACTTCTACCACCCTGGAGCCTTGGACAAATCACTTAACCTGTCTGGGGCTCTGATTCTCTGCCTGTAAAACACAGGTATTGGACAGGATGATCTTTTAGGTCTATTCTAGCTCCACAATTGTGATGACTCCGTGTTTATAGAAGCAATAACACTAACACCTCACATTTTAATAACATTTTGCAGTTCATAGACATTTTCACGCATGGTTCCTTTGATCCACACAGGAAGTCTGTGTGTAGTATGCTCCGTCAGACTTGGTCCCTTTGTGGAGTGGCAACGTGACATGTGTGAGGTCACAGATCGTAGGTGGTAGAGATGCCTACAAACGAGATCTTCCCATGCTGCAAGCTGTCCCCTTCATCTGTGATGTGAAACCGATCTCCACCCTTCATAATTACATTCAAGGTTTAGCATACATTATTAATAGTATCTTTGGGACACCTTGGCAGATTTCAGGTGCCATATGATAGGTCATCAAGTCTCTTAGTCGTTCATGATTTCTAAGTAAATTGGATATGAATTCAAGGCCAGAATGATGACTCCATATTCACTCCCAGTCACCCAGTGACCACAGGGCTGGAGCAGGGAAAGTACAAGACCAGCCAGGAACATCTTCTGTTGCCAGAAAATAAGGGAATGCTCAAAAACGATAAGAGCTTGTTGATGGAACAGAAGAACCCAGCCAGAGGAGCTCCTAATGGCCTCAGCTGGAACAACTTGAGGCACAGAATCAATAGTAAGAGCACTGGATTATAATTCATTGAATAGAATAAACAGCTCAAGTCCATACTAACTTATTTATATTAATCAATTAATTAGGGGAGAAAAGACTGCTCTTTCTCAGAATAAAATTCCAATGAATAAATGTAGGACAAAGGGAAATAGCAAACTTCATGGTAATAATAGGCACACTCCATAGTAATAATTGTTGCAGACAAGAGACACCTACGGATGCTAAATTTGGAGGGTGAAAGTGAGAGGAGAAACAGAATTTGCTTAGTCTCATAGTATCTCCCCCAAGATATTTATTAACTACAAAGGAAAAGAGAGTGGATGAAACCAGCAGACATCATCATCTTAACCCAGTGATCAATGTAAACATCACTAGTAACAAGATGTATCAACATCAGGAGCCCACGATATGATGCACTGAGAAGGATACAACATCACTTCTGCGGGATTCTTACCTAATATGCATAACCTCGTTCCAACCATGGGAAAACATCAGATTAGCCCAGATTGAGGGGTAATCTACAAAACAGCTGACAAGTAGTCTTCAAAAATGTCAAAACTGTGAAGACAAGAAAAGACTGAGGAACTGTAACGACAGCTTGGGGGAGACAGAGGAGAAATAACAACTAAATGCAATGTGGGATCCTGGACATTAGTGGAGAATTTGGTGAGATTCAAATAAGATATTTAGTTTACAATATAGAATCAATGTTAATTTCATGGTTCTGATGATTATACTATTGTTATATAATATGCTAATGTTAGGAGAAACTGGATGAGGGATATATGGAAACTCACTGTACTGTTTTTTGGGGGGTTTTTTGCAACTTTTCTGAAAGTCTGAAATTAGTTCAAAACACTTAATGACACCTCAGAAGCCATTTTGACAGTTTCCTGAATATCTCAAAAAGTAAATTAACTTTCCCAAGATAGCCAGAGTAATTGTAAAATCCCCCTGGCTCTTGCTCCAAAGTGTGTCTCTCTAGAGAGTGAGATCCAAGGGACCCCAAAACCACATTTTGACCTTGCCAGTTTGCTGACAATCCAGCTATTGGAAGCCATTCTGCACTCTAGACCGTTCATCAATGGCAAATACTGCTGAACTTAATGCCTCCTTGGAGACAATGTGAGCTCTGTCTTTATTGAATGCAGAAAGAATGAGCCAAACAGCCGCAAAGATACTTAATAACAAAAGCATCTTCTTCGTTTTGGTCACATTTATTCTGATTCTTTTCATACAACTTCAAGAGCTAAGCAACCAGAATTCTACTATGATAAAAATCTGTCCTATTTTCTACCTCCAACCGTGTCCATCCTGTAATTTCTTTGTCACAGTGTCTGTTCTCATCCTTAATGGGTGGAGAGCACATGTTATAACAATGTTTTCTGCATCTTTTTTTGGTTGTTGGTTTTTCTTAAAAATACACAAGTCTAACTCCATTATGCATTTCCTGAGGGTGTGAACTCACAGCCAATTTCAGTTCCCAGTCATATACACAACTGACAGTTTTATGACACTACTCAGTCTCACGCAAACCCACAGAACTGTAGAGCTGAGTGCCACTGCTCAGAAGTGAATTAACCTCCTGAAGCTGGTGAGTTTTCCTTTGGACACTAGACTTGCATTTCTTGTCATGAGCCACAGCTCTCTGCTTTTACTGGGGACTTGATGGGTAGAGGAAGGGCACTCCCTGAATCTCTACCTGCCTCACACCTTGACCAGCTGACCAGCCAGTATCTATGGACTCCTTTTGTCTGAGCTTGGGAGGTTGGCTTTATGAGAAGTATAAGACTTGGTCCTTGGCCTCAAGGATCTTGCAGTCAGGTATCAATTTAAATTGGAAATTTTTAACAGTCAAGTCCTAAATAAGAACAATTTACTGTATAATACTTAGGGAAAGGAGAGAAAAGAAAAACTTCCAGCAGGAGGGGGATTTCATCCATTCCTACAATAAGTATTTCATTTTATTGTCTGTGCCAGGCACTGTTCTAAGGGCTAGTGTCTCAGTAGGAAACAGATAATAAAAACAAAAACAAATATACAAACAAGTTCATTTCAAATAGTAAGAAATAAATTAAGAAAATGTAATTTAATTTAATTTAATAAAAAAGATTGCTAGACTTCCGGGTAAGATGGCGGAAGAGTAAGACGCGGAGATCACCTTCCTCCCTACAGATACACCAGAAATACAGCTACACGTGGAACAACTCCTACAGAACACCTACTGAACACTGGCAGAAGACCCCAGACCTCCCAAAAGGCAAGAAACTCCCCACATACCTGGGTAGGGCAAAGCAGAGAGATTCCCGCACAGAGGAGCGGTGCCGAGCGGCACTCACCAGCCCGAGAGGCTTGTCTGCTCCCCCGCCGGGGCGGGCGGCGCTGGAGCTGAGGCTCGGGCTTCGGTCAGAGCGCAGGGAGAGGACTGGGGCTGGCGGCGAGAACTCAGCCTGAAGGGGGCTAATGTGCCACAGCTAGCCGGGAGGGAGTCCGGGAAAACTCTGGAGCTGCCGAAGAGGCAGGAGACTTTTTCTTCCCTCTTGGTTTCCTGGTGCGCGAGGAGAGGGGATTAAGAGCGCCGCGTAAAGCAGCTCCAGAGACGGGCGCGAGTCGCGGCTGAAAGCGCGGAGCCCAGAGACGGGCGTGGGACGCTGGGGCTGCTGCTGCCGCCGCCAAGAAGCCTGTGTGCGAGCGCAGGTCACTGTCCACACCGCCCTTCCGGGAGCCTGTGCAGCCTGCCACTGCCGGGGTCCCGGGATCCAGGGGCGGCTTCCCTGGGAGAACGCACGGCGCGCCTCAGGCTGGTGCAACGTCACGCCGACCTCTGCCGCTGCAGGCTCGCCCCGCACTCCGTGCCCCTCCCTCCCGCCCGGCCTGAGTGAGCCAGAGTCCCCGAAGAGGCTGCTCCTTTAACCCTGTCCTGTCTGAGCGAAGAACAGACGCCCTCCGGCGACCTACACGCAGAGGCGGGGACAAATCCAAAGCTGAGACCCAGGAGCTGTGAGAACAAAGAAGAGAAAGGGAAACCTCTCCCAGCAGCCTCAAAAGCAGCGGATTAAAGCTCCACAATCAACTTCATGTACCCTGCATCTGTGGAATACATGAATAGACAACAAATCATCCCAAATTGAGGAGCCAGGAGTCAGTGCTGTGCCTCTGAGGTGGGAGAGCCAACTTCAGGACACTGGTCCACAAGAGACCTCCCAGCTCCACATAATATCAAACGGCGAAAATCTTCCAGAGATCTCCATCTCAACACCAGCACCCAGCTTCACTCAACGACCAGCAAGCTACAGTGCTGGACACCCTATGCCAAACAACTAGCAAGACAGGAACACAACGCCACCCATTAGCTGAGAGGCTGCCTCAAATCATAAAAAGTCCGCAAACACCCCAAAACACACCACCAGACGTGGACCTGCCCACCAGAAAGACAAGATCCAGCCTCATCCACCAGAACACAGGCAGTAGTCCCCTCCACCAAGAAGCCTACACAACCCACTAAACCAACCTTAGCCACTGGGGACAGACACCAAAAACAACGGGAACTACGAACCTGCAGCCTGCAAAAAGGAGACCCCAAACACAGTAACATAAGCAAAATGAGAAGACAGAAAAACACACAGCAGGAGAAGGAGCAAGATAAAAACCCACCAGACCTAACAAATGAAGAGGTAATAGGCAGTCTATCTGAAAAAGAATTCAGAATAATGATGGTAAAGATGATCCAAAATCTTGGAAATAGAATAGACAAAATGCAAGAAACAGTTAACAAGGACCTAGAAGAACTAAAGACGAATCAAGCATCGATTAAAAACACAATAAATGAAATAAAAAATACTCTAGATGGGATCAATAGCAGAATAACTGAGGCAGAAGAACGGATAAGTGAGGTGGAAGATAAAATAGTGGAAATAACTGCTGCACAGCAAAATAAAGAAAAAAGAATGAAAAGAACAGAGGACAGTCTCAGAGACCTCTGGGACAACATTAAACGCACCAACATTCGAATTATAGGGGTTCCAGAAGAAGAAGAGAAAAAGAAAGGGACTGAGAAAATATTTGAAGAGATTATAGTTGAAAACTTCCCTAATATGGGAAAGGAAATAGTTAATCAAGTCCAGGAGGCACAGAGAGTCCCATACAGAATAAATCCAAGGAGAAATACACCAAGACACATATTAATCAAACTGTCAAAAATTAAACACAAAGAAATCATATTAAAAGCAGCAAGGCAAAAACAACAAATAACACACAAGGGAATCCCCATCAGGATAACAGCTGATCTCTCAGCAGAAACTCTACAAGCCAGAAGGGAGTGGCAGGACATACTTAAAGTGATGAAGGAGAAAAACCTGCAACCAAGATTACTCTACCCAGCAAGGATCTCATTCAGATTTGATGGAGAAATTAAAACCTTTACAGACAAGCAAAAGCTGAGAGAGTTCAGCACCACCAAACCAGCTTTACAACAAATGCTAAAGGAACTTCTCTAGGCAAGAAACACAACAGAAGGAAAAGAACTACAATAACGAACCCAAAACAATTAAGAAAATGGGAATAGGAACATACATATCAATAATTACCTTAAATGTAAATGGACTAAATGCTCCCACCAAAAGACACAGACTGGCTGAATGGATACAAAAACAAGACCCATATATATGCTGTCTACAAGAGACCCACTTCAGACCTAGAGACACATACAGACTGAAAGTAAGGGGATGGAAAAAGATATTCCATGCAAATGGAAACCAAAAGAAAGCTGGAGTAGCAATTCTCATATCAGACAAAATAGACTTTAAAATAAAGACTACTAGAAGAGACAAAGAAGGACACTACATAATGATCAAGGGATCAATCCAAGAAGAAGATATAACAATTGTAAATATTTATGCACCAAACATAGGAGCACCTCAATACATAAGGGAAATATTAACAGCCATAAAAGGAGAAATCGACAGTAACACAATCATAGTAGGGGACTTTAACACCCCACTTTCACCAATGGACAGGTCATCCAAAATGAAAATAAATAAGGAAACACAAGCTTTAAATGATACATTAAACAAGATGGACTTAATTGATATTTATAGGACATTCCATCCAAAAACAACAGAATACACATTTTTCTCAAGTGCTCATGGAACATTCTCCAGGATAGATCATATCTTGGGTCACAAATCAAGCCTTGGTAAATTTAAGAAAATTGAAATTGTATCAAGTATCTTTTCCGACCACAATGCTATGAGACTAGATATCAATTACAGGAAAAGAGCTGTAAAACATACAAACACATGGAGGCTAAACAATACACTACTTAATAACGAAGTGATCACTGAAGAAATCAAAGAGGAAATTAAAAAATACCTAGAAACAAATGACAATGGAGACACGACGACCCAAAACCTATGGGATGCAGCAAAAGCAGTTCTAAGAGGGAAGTTTATGGCAATACAATCCCACCTTAAGAAACAGGAAATATCTCGAATAAACAACCTAACCTTGCACCTAAAGCAATTAGAGAAAGAAGAACAAAAACATCCCAAAGTTAGCAGAAGGAAAGAAATCATAAAAATCAGATCAGAAATAAATGAAAAAGAAATGAAGGAAACGATAGCAAAGATCAATAAAACTAAAAGCTGGTTCTTTGAGAAGATAAACAAAATTGATAAACCATTAGCCAGACTCATCAAGAAAAAAAGGGAGAAGACTCAAATCAATAGAATTAGAAATGAAAAAGGAGAAATAACAACTGACACTGCAGAAATACAAAAGATCATGAGAGATTACTACAAGCAACTCTATGCCAATAAAATGGACAACCTGGAAGAAATGGACAAATTCTTAGAAATGCACAACCTGCCAAGACTGAGTCAGGAAGAAATAGAAAATATGAACAGACCAATCACAAGCACTGAAATTGAAACTGTGATTAAAAATCTTCCAACAAACAAAAGCCCAGGACCAGATGGCTTCACAGGCGAATTCTATCAAGCATTTAGAGAAGAGCTAACACCTATCCTTCTCAAACTTTTCCAAAATATAGCAGAGGGAGGAACACTCCCAAACTCATTCTACGAGGCCACCATCACCTTGATACCAAAACCAGACAAGGATGTCACAAAGAAAGAAAACTACAGGCCAATATCACTGATGAACATAGATGCAAAAATCCTCAACAAAATACTAGCAAACAGAATTCAACAGCACATTAAAAGGATCATACACCATGATCAAGTGGGGTTTATTCCAGGAATGCAAGGATTCTTCAATATACGCAAATCAATCAATGTGATACACCATATTAACAAACTGAAGGAGAAAAACCATATGATCATCTCAATAGATGCAGAGAAAGCTTTTGACAAAATTCAACACCCATTTATGATAAAAACCCTGCAGAAAGTAGGCATAGAGGGAACTTTCCTCA